>NW_020950326.1:13146087-13354896 GCF_900497805.2 Vombatus ursinus | reverse complement strand
CCAACTCCTACAGGATCCCCTAATTACCCTTCTCACAGGAGTGGGAGAGAATATACAGAGTAGAAGCTTCAACTCCTACAACATTTCCGTAAGCCTCGATGGGGGCCGATCCAGGCATGCACAGCATTCCAGGTAGCACATTCCCCCCCACCCCCCACTGCCCAGTGCTCACTTGATTTTTAAAGGAGCATAAAAAGAAGGCAATTTGCCAGCAATAGCCTCATAAGTTTATATTAACTTTAGCAATATCATGATGACTTAGCATAGAGCAAATGTGGTATGCTGTTTACAACTTAACTCAAATGTTTACCTTATCTCATCGTAATGGCCATGATCCTGGGATATAATATCTATGATCCTGGGCAATAGTAGATTATTTATGGCCACAGATCCTGGGAACTAGTATTTCTAAAAGAAAACAAATCCATTCTACATACAGTCAGCTACTATTTCACTATATAAATCTTGTCAAAGTATTTAACTTCTCTGGGATTTAGTTTCATTCAAAGCTTGATCTTTAAGAAAACCAAGGAGACAGAAGTGGAGAGGCACCAGCATTCTAAGTAGGGGGTGGAGCTAGCTATTTGGAGATGAGTGACAGAGTATCTTGGAGGAGGAACAACAAGAAGGCTGATGTCACTGAATCGTAGTGTATGTGGAAGGGAGTAAAGTATAAGAATATTGGAAAGGGTCAGAGATGTAAATGCAATAATTTATATTTGATTCTGCAGGTGATAGAAAGGCATTAGTGCATAATGAGTAGTGCAGATAGTATGATCAGACCCAAAGTTTAGAAAAATCATTTTAGCAGATGAATGGAGGATGAACTAAATTAGAAAGAGATTTGAGACAGGGAGACCAACCAATTTGTCCAAAAGCCTACACCAAGTGTGGAGGAGGAGTCATTTAAAAAAGATTTTGTTGGGGCAGCTAGGTGGTGCAGTGGATAGAGTACCGGCTCTGGATTCGGAGGACCTGAGTTCATATCCAGTCTCAGACATAATACTTACTAGCTGTGTGACCCTGGGCACGCTTAACCCCATTGCCTAGCCAAAAAAAAAAAAAAAGATTTTGTCAAAGTAGAAATAACAAGGTTTTTACACAGATTGGATATACAGGATAAATGAACTCAGATAACACTGGTAAGTATTTGATAACTGGTCTTTGTTTATTTTTTGAATTAATTTATTTTCATTTATCAAAAATTACTTCCATATGCTTTTGAGTTTAAAATTTTTCTCCCCCTTCCTCCCCCCCAAGATGGCGCACAATCTGATATAGGCTAAATATATATATATATACATTCCCGTTACACATATTTTCACATTAGTGACATTGTAAATAAGAATTAGAACCAATAGGAGGAACCACCAGAAAGAGGAAACAAAACTCAACAGAAGAGAAAAAAAAATAGCAAATAGTATGCTTTGATCTGCATTCAAACTCCATAGTTCTTTCTTTGGATGTGGATAGCATCTTCCATCATGAGGCTTTTGGAGATATCTTAGATCCTTGTATTGCTGGGAAGGGTTAAGTTTATCAATATTAGTCATCACACAATGTGGCTGTTATTGTGTACAGCATACTTTTGGTTCTACTCACTTCACTCAGAATCAGACCATACAAATCTTTCCAGGTAGTCTGAAGTCAGCCTGTTCATCATTTCTTATAGCACAATAATATTCCATTACATTCATATAGCACAACTTGCTCAACCATTTTATTTGCCACCACAAAAAGAGCTGCTATGAATATTTTTATACATGTGGGTCCTTTTCCCATTTGTGTGATCTCTTTGGGACATAACCCTAGAAGTGCTATTGCTGGGTCAAAGGGTATGCACATTTTTATAGCCCTTTGGGCATAGTTCCAAATTGCTCTCCAAAACGGTTGGGTCATTTCACAACTCCACCAACAATGCATTAGTGTTAAAATTTTCCCACATCTTCTACAGCATTTATCATTTTCCTGTTTTGTCATGTTGGCCAATCTGATAGGTATGATGTGGTACCTCAGAGTTGTTTTGATTTGAATTTCTCTAATTAATAGTGATTTACAGCATTTTTTTTCATATGACTATAGATGGCTTTAATTTTTCATCTGAGAACTGCTTGTTCATATCCTTTGACCATTTATCAATTGGGGAATGACTTGTATTCATATAAATTTGACTTAATTCTCTCTGTATTTTAGAAATGAGGCCCTTATCACAGAGACTGGTTGTAAAAATTCTTTCCCAGTTTTCTACCTTCCTTCTAATTTTAGTTGCATTGGTTTTGTTTGTACAAAAACTTTTCAATTTAATGTAATCAAAGTATCCATTTTGCTTTTCGTAATGTTCTCTATCTCCTGTTTAGTCATGAATTCTTCTGTTCTCCATAGATCTGATAGGTAAATTATTCCTTGCTCTTCCAGTTTGCTTACAGTATCAGCCTTTATATCTAAATCATGAACCTATTTTGACTTTATTTTGGTATATGTTTGAGATTTTGATCTATGCCTAGTTTCTGCCATACTCTTCCAGTTTTCCCAGGAGTTTTTTTCAAAGAGTGGGTTCTTATCCCAGAAGCTGGGGTCTTTGGGTTTATCAAATAAAAGATTACTATAGTCATTGATTACTAGGTCTTGCATATTTAACCTATTCCACTGATCCACCACTCTATTTCTTAGCCAGTACCAAGCAGTTTTCATGATTGCTACTTCCTAATACAATTTAAGATCTGGAATGGCTAGGCCACCTTTCCCTGCACTTCTTTTCATTAGTTCCCTTGATATTCTGGACCTTTTGTTCTTCCAAATGAATCTTGTTATTATTTTTTCTAACTCTATAAAATAAATTTTAGTAGTTTGATTGGAATGGCATTGAATAAATAAATTAGCTTAGGTAGAATTGTCATTTTTATTATATTAGCTCGGCCTACCCATGAACAACTGATGTTTTTCCAATTATTTGGATCTGACTTTATTTGTGTGAAAAGTGTTTTGTAATTGTGTTTATAGAGTTCCTGGGTTTGTTTTGGGAGGTAAGCTCCTAAATATTTTATAATGTCTACAGTAAGTTTAAATGGAATTTCTCTATCTCTTGCTGTTGGGTTTTGTTGGGAATATATAGAAATGCCAATGATTTATGTGGGTTTAGTTTATAGCCTGCAACTTTGATAAAGTTGTATTATCATTTCAAGCAGTTTTTTACTTGATTCTCTAGGATTCTCCAAGTATATCATCATGTCATCTGCAAAGAGTGATAGCTTTGTTTCTTCTTTGTCTGTTCTAATACTTTCAATTTCTTTTTCTTCTCTTATTGCTAAAGCTAATGTTTCCAGTAAGATATTGAACAATAGTGGTGATAATGGACATTCTTGTTTCACTCCCAATCTTATTGGAAATGCTTCTAGCTTATCCCCATTACATATGATGCTTGCTAAAGGTTTTAGATAGATGGTATTAATTATTTTAAGGAACACTCCATTTATTCTTATGCTGTCTAGTGTTTTAATAGGAATGAGTGTTGTATTTTGTCAAAAGGTTTTTTTGCATCTATTGAGATTATCATGTGGTTTCTGTTAGTTTTGGTGTTGATATGATCAATTATGCTGATGGTTTTCCTAATATTGAACCAGCCGTGCATTCCTGGTATAAATCCTACCTAGTCATAGTGTATTATTCTTGTGATAAGTTGCTGTAATCTATTTGCTAAGATTTTGTTTAAAATTTTTGCATCTATATTCATTAGAGAAATTGGTCTATAATGTTCTTTCTCTGTTTTGACTCTTCCTGGTTTAAGTATCAGCACCATATTTGTGTCATAAAAAGAATTTGGTAAGACTCCTTCTTCACCTATTTTCCCAAATAGTGTGTATAGTATTGAAATTAATTGTTCTTTGAATGTTTGATAGAATTGGCATGTAAATCCATCTGGCCCTGGAGATTTTTTCCTAGGGAGTTCATCAATAGCTTGTTCAATTTCTTTTTCTGAGATGGGGTTATTTAAGTATTTTACTTCTTCTTCTATTAATTTGGGCAATTTATATTTTTATAATTATGTATCCATTTCACTAAGATTGTCAAATTTGTTGGCATACAGTTGGGCAAAATAGTTCCTAATTATTGTTTTAATTTCCTCTTCCTTGGTGGTAACTTCACCCTCTTCATTCTTGATACTAGCAATTTGGTTTTCTTCTTTCTTTTTTAAATTAGATTAACCAGAGGTTTATCTATTTTTTTTCATAAAACCAGCTCTTAGTTTTATTTATTAGTTCAATAGTTTTCTTAATTTCAATTTTATCAATTTTTCCTTTGGTTTTCAGTATTTCTAATTTGGTGTTTAATTGAGGATTTTTAATTTGTTCTTTTTCTAGTTTTTTCAGTTGTATGTCTAATTCATTGATCTCCTCTTTTTCTATTCTATTTATGTAAGCATTTAGAGATATAAAACTTCCCCTAAGAGCTGCTTTTGCTGTATCCCATAAGTTTTGGTATTTTGTCTCATTATTGTCATTCTCTTGAATTAAATTATTGATTGTTTCTATGATTTGCTGCTTGACCCAATCATTTTTTAGGATTAGAATATTTAGTCTCCAATTATTTTTTAGTCTATCGTGTTGGGAGCCTAGTTCTTGGTCACTGGTTTTGTGTGCTGGGGCCTATGATGTTGGCAGTTGGAGGCTGCAGGTTTCTGGCACCTTACCTGGTGTTGGTCTGGAATCAGCAAGGCTGGAACTTTTGGGAAACACTAGGTTGCCTGCTTTTCCTTTCCTTTAGCTTTCTTCAGCTCCTTTCAGATGAATGTTGCAGGGTGTTTATCTGTCTGGGGCCCTTTGTAGTGCTGCTTCCCTTATTTTTGCTGAAGCACTGGGAGACCCATTTGCTGTAGAATGCTGAGGAGCCAGGATCTCCTCCTGGTGTGCTAAAGTGGGGCTTCCCAAAAGCTGGCTTGGATGCCTCCCCTTCAGTATTGCTCCCCTTCCCCCAGGGCAAGAGGGGCTTTTCCCACTAATCCCTCAAGCCACCTGGGCTACTGCAGTGCTGCTCCCCATCTTTCTTCTGGTTCAGCTGTTCCATGGATTTTCCTGGGGCGGTATTTTCTGGGTTTTCAGAGGTTGATAGGGGAGGGTGAGAGTGATTACCTTTTTACTCCACCATCTTGGCTCTAATTGGTCCTTTAGAAAAAAAGAAAATGAATGCTGGACCCATTTTTCAGTTTAATCTGCATTATTAACATTTTCTCCATCATATTCTTAAGTCTAGACAATGAACAAAATGCTAAATCAAGCCCTGATTTGTAGTGCTCAGACTGCATATTTAACAATCTGCTCTCTAGATAAGAGTTGAATCCAGCACACCCCTAGGAAGAGTCTAGTATGACACCAAAGTAGAAAACTTGAGTGACTAAGAGAATGGTGATGCACTCAATAATAACGAGAAAGTTAGGGAGAAGGGAGTGATTGAGGAAAAAGATAATGAGTTGTATTTTGGGTGTTGAATAGTCTATGGGAAATATAGGTCCAGATGTCCACTAGGTAATTGATGATATAGTTGGGAGAACATTAGGACTGGTTAAATGGATCTGTGAATCATCTACACAGATCACCAAACAAGATAATGTCAAGGCTGAAGAGGACTCAAGACAAATCCTTGGGGGACACCTATAAGTAATGAGCATTCTCCACCAAAGGGGACTGGGAAAGAGTAGTCAATTAGATAGCAGGAGAACCATCATAGATAAGTGTCACAAAAACCTCAAGATTATCCAGGAGAAGAGGGTAATGGACAAGAGTACAGAGATGTCAAAAATAGCAAGGATATGGAAGAGGCAATTAGATTTGTCTATTAGATAATTAATCAATTTGTAGAGAGCAGAGTCAGGTGAGGTCTGAGGGAAAGGTTATTGCAGGGGAAAACTTTGTAAAGACTTCATGAAATGGGTTGTTAAGTCTAGGTAATAAATTAATAGGCAAAGAGGGGAAAAGAGGACATTCCTAATGGAGAGAACTGAACAGAGGTGCAAAGGCAGGACTGAACAATGTATGTTTTGGAGGGAAATAGCCTACTTTAGCAATCACTGAGAACAAGGGCAAAGTTTTTTTCTTGTTTCATTTCTTTTGTTATTATTTTTTTATGGGTGCTATTATTCTTTTCATTTTATTTATTTATTTTTAGTTTTCAACATTCATTTCCATAAGATTTTGAGTTCCAAATTTTTTCCCCATCTTGTCCCTCCCCCTACCCCAAGAAAGTATGGATTCTGAATATCCCTTCCCCTAATCTGCCCTCCCTTCTATCTCCCCTCCCCCTTCTTTTATCCCCTTCTTCTTCTATTTTCTTGTAGGGCAGGATAGATTTCTATACCCCATTCCCTATATATCTTATTTCACAGTTGAATGTGAAAACAATTTTTAACATTTCTTTTTAAAACTTTGGGTTCCAAATTTTCTCCCTTCCTCCCTCCCTACTCACCCTCATTGAGAAGGCAAGCAATTTGATACACGTTATACATGTATAGTCATGCAAAACACTTCCATAGTAGTCATGTTGTGAAAAACTAACTATATTTACCTTCATCCTACCCCACCTCCTGCTCCTCAGAAGTGTTTGCTGCTGCTTACCCCCTCCCCCAATCTGCCCTCCCCTCTATCATCTCTCACCGTGGTCACGGACCTTTCTTATTGACCTTCTAAGTTGTCTTTGGTGTTTGTGGGTTGAGAAGTCTGGAAACCACCTCAGCTGCCCTTGAGTCAGTCCCCTGAGGCCTAGTCTTTGCTTGTGTGCCCACACTGAACTGTGCTCCTCTCCCAGGTGGGTGCAATAGTCCTTTCTAATCAACCATCCAGGTTGTCTTGGGCTGGAAATTTTTTTCACTCTGTCTTTTTGTGGGTTCTGCTGCTCTAGAATTTGTTTAGAGTCATTTTTTACAAGTATCTGGAGGGGTTTGAGGGAGAGCTCAAGAAGTCACTGCTTCTACTCGACCATTTTGGCTCTTCCTTATTATTTTCATTGTGTTTCACTTCTTGGCAAGTCACTTGAAACAATATCCCTATATTCTGGCCATCAGATCATCTTCCTAATTTCTGCCCCACATTTATCCTCCAATGCTATACTATGTCTGGGCCTCTAACTGGACTTGCCTCTTATCTCATCTAGCTATGTTATAAAGAAAAAAAAATCTAAAAACTTAATCACACAAAAGTATAAATGATGCATGATATAACTTTCTATCCCTCCCAACACCAAAAATAATAGATAATCATTACCTGTATATCACAGACCCAAAGTTTGGTGTTCCTGTCATTTTATTCATGTTTAAACAGAGGACTTTGGTATACACAAAGGAAGGGACAGTTCAAATTAAATTTGGACATGGAAGAAGGGAACTGGAGAAGGTGTTTTGGGGGAGGGAAGCTATAGGATCATAGATTTAGATTTGGAAGAGAACTTAGAGGTCAAAAAGGCCAACTCCTCAATTTACCAATGAGAAAACTGGAATTCATAGAGGTTAAATAACTTACCTACAGTTGTAAAGCTAATCATCATCATCATCATCATCATCTGATCCTGAATTTGAAATTAGGTCTCCCTTATTCCTAGTCAAGTTCAATTTACTGTACTAGAGGTTTTCAAAGTATTGTCTGAGGATGCCTGGGGGGGGTGACCGTGACCTTCAGATCATCTTTAAAGTAAAAAATATTTTCAAAGAATGCTAAGATTTTAGTTGCCTATTAAAATAATCTTCTTTTTACCAACTACATTTCTACGTAAGGCTAGATTTTTTTTCATATAGTTCAACCAAAGCAACATATCACAATAAGTTGAGTCCAGAAGCATACATGAGAATACAACTATGTGCTATTGTCAGACATTAAAAAGATTTTTTCAAAATTCACTATTTTTGTTTTGGAAAATTAGTAATTTTTAATAAAAATGTTATATTAACATGTTACGGGTTGTTATTTTTTGAAATAATAAGTATTTAAAATTTTATCAGCACTGATTTCTAATACAATAAATTTCAATGGGTATAAACTATGTAAACAAAAGCTCTTCTCGATTCTCAATAATTTTTCAGAGTGTAAAGGATTCCTAAGACCAAAAAACTTCATAACTGCCGTACTATGTCATGCCATCTCATTGAAGCCATTCTAATACCTTTTCAATTATAACATATAATAAGATGACTTAAAGGTATTACTATCTACTGCTATGTGCCAATGGATAAATTACTTTCCCTCACGGGACTTCATATTTGAACACCTAAAACAGGTTATACCCATCTGACTTACTTTTCTCAAGGGAATTCTGAGGTCCAGTAGAAGAATACTTAAAAGGTAAGCATATTTTTAGGCCTTTTGTCAAAGCTGGTCAAAAAATCCTTAATGTATAGGATCCATTGATAAATTATTAGCTAGAAGTGATAAGGAGCTACCTTTTCCAGGACTAATTTCAACTTCACAGGGAGTTTGGAAACCTAGAAGTCTTTCCTGAGCCAAAAGGAATTAATCTATAAGGGTGAAATTCGAGATGATAGATCTATAGAGGAAACTAAAGAGAACTTTCTGGTGCCCACCAGATCATATCACATCAAGGGAGCTACCAATTCATAAGTCTTATCCTGACCAGTTCCCAGAACCTCCTTCCATGTAGTTTTCACCTTTATTTTAATTAGATTGTGAAATTTCAAATCCAATATCACTACATTCATCATTCATACAAAACCACATGGGTCACACACATTTGACAGTACAATATTGAGAATTTCTATTAAGCCATTTATCACTGTCACCTATTTCTTTCTAATAAACACTAGATTAAAATCTCTTGGTATTAACAAGCAGGAATACATGTGGAAAGAAAATTCTTAACAAATTTTAATTAATTTCATTGTGTGACTATTATTTATGTGTACTCATTAAAAGCTGTTGGTTCTTACAATCAATCCATAATTCTGAAATAATAGTGAATTATATTATTGTAACCAAGTAATAAATTCAGTTACAGAAGAAACACCCACAACTTGAAGTAAAAGATAAGTACCTTCCTCCAATAAATGAAGAACTGTGCATCATCCATTCAAAACTACTACTTCTGCTAAATGCAATTACTTCTTCCATTGGCTTCAAGTCTTGGGTGACTTCAAGATTAGGGAAATTTCTATTGTTTGTAATTACTTTCCACAGTAAAGGAACAAAAGCTAAAAGAAGTCAATTACTAGATGGAGGCATTTGCTAAACTGAGATATGGTATATGATAATAAATAGTTACTGAAAATGACTATATTGCTAAACATTGCTAGGGATTATCGGGAAAGTGAATGCTTTGAATGCTTTCAGATATATGTGTAGGGTCTCTCTGAATACAGGTTTGAGGATATTTAGAAATCATATGTCTCTCATTGTAATTTATTGGAATGCAAACCAAAACCAATGTCATACAGAAGAACGAATATTGAACAGAATGAGAAGATACAGTGCTTGAGTTTTAGCTCAATATCACTATGTAGTTGCTTGATATTAGGGAAGTCACTTCATAGTTTTAGACTTCAGTTGTGTTAATTTAGAGGGCTAGAGCAGATAATCTCTAAGGTATCTAAACAGCTCTGACATTCTAGAAATATTTTCAAAGTACAAGTTCCTTGATGAAGCATTCCCTAATAATGGCAGTTTACAATGATCTCTCTGTCCTCTGAATTCTGTTAGCCCTTATTGTTTCTACCATTCGTTTAGCCCCTACTAAATATCTGTTATGTTCAGTTCAGTAAATATATGTTAAATGTGAAAATTGACTGGGGGAGAATGAAAGCTGAAAAGTTCCACAATCCACATGCCTTAAGAGCTTATAATCTTGCAGAAGGAGGGAGGTAGGACATATGCCAAAAATAGTATGATGCCAGGTTGAAACAAGGAGAGCAAAGTGTGTGGGGGAATGCTTTAACAAGTTTGAAGAGGCAAAGTCCTTTTTCTCTAGGAGAATCAAGAAAGACTTTTTTGGAAGGGCTGGCAATTGAATTTATACCCAATCATACTGTGAGGTAGGTGAGGACAAATGTTCTCAATCCCATTTTCTACTTATGTAATGGCTGTCCACCTCAACTCTGGCACCTCACCTCTACTTTAATTAAATGTGGGTGCCAATATTAGCTTTATGTCTCTATGTAGTACATTATTAGCCAAAAAACTACTCAGAATTCATAAATCAAGTAGCACAGTACTTTTAAATGGCAAAGTAAATGGGAAGGTGAAGGGAAGATGAAAACAGTACAATGATTCTTGACTACATTCCCCAAACACAGACTCATTTAGTGATAGGAACAGGAACAGGTCCCTGCAAGATACATTCTATGAGCCATTCATTTTACTGATAATTTCTACCTTGTATCATGACTGAAAAAAGTTCCTAACTGATGCTGCATGGTTCTACTTTCTGCACTCCCCGGTTTGGTCCAAGGACATAGATGCTTCTTTATTCCTGGAAGCAGGAAAGTGCATTACTGTCACTAGCAACATTATTATTTGCTGAGCTCTGAAGTTCTACTTTTTGCTATCCTTCTGGTTTCTTAGCTACTATTTGCAGAGCTCTACATTGGCTTTGTAGCTCTCTGCCTTATAAACTGCATTTTCATTCTTCTTAGTGACTCTGGTGCTTCCTTTTATCTGTAGGTGTTTTTTTTTTGTTTTTTTGTTTTTGTTTTTTTTTTTGGTTTTTGGTAATTAGAGCTCTGTTGAGATTACATAATGGAACTTGTGGTGTACCCAATCAGCATAATAAGCAATATGTGAATAAAGGTAAAAGAGGTGAATGGTGGGAATAATCCAAGGTTGGGGCTTGGCAAGGTTTGAGTTTTGGTAGGACTAGACACAGCAATGGGGAACCTGTAGCCTTGAGGCCACATGTGGCCCTCTAGGTCCTCAAGTGAGGCCCTTTGACTGAATCCAAACTTCACAGAACAAATCCCCTTAATAAAAGGAAGTGCTCTATAAAACTTACCCAATCCCCACCCCCTCTATTTACTAGAGTTATGGGATTTGAGAGTAAAAGGCAATATAGCATTGAATTAGTTAACTAGCCAGGCTGTTAGGCTTGGAGTAGAGGGGTGTCTCTCTTCTTTCTTTGTCACTAATCCCCAAAATCAAGTCATTGCTTTGATTCATTCCAACTCTCTATCTAAGCTTTCCTTTATATATCTCAGGCAAGAAAGGCCTTCAAAGTCCTTCTTCATCTGGTGCTTCTGCAAACAAGCCTTCAAGAGGCAAAGGATTTTCTGTCTTTGTATTGCTGGTACCAATAGTTTCCCCTTTCTTGCATTTTCCCTTTCTTATTTTCTACAATTACTTCCTGTGTCCTCATTGTGTTTTTCTCTTCCTTTAACACCTATGTCCTCTAGCTTCTCTTAATCTTCCAGGTTCTGCTACAATGCTTGTCATTTCCTGCGTTCATGCTTTCTCTTTCCAAATGGGCCAAGAGTTTATAAAGGGCAAAAGACATCTGTTATACTTTTCATCTCTTTCAGAGTGTTTTAAAGTATTTTTCACTTATTAAGTACTCAATAAATTCTGATTAATTATCTAAGAGATGGTTTTCTAGTTTGTTTTTTTGTTTGTTTGATTGATTTTGTTGTTGTTGTTGTTGTTTGGTGGGGTGGTGGTGCAACTAGGAGGCTTAGTAGATAGAGTGCTGAGCCTAGAGTTAGGGAAACTAGTTCAAATCCAGCTTCAGACACTTGACTATGTGACCCTGGGCAAGTCACTTAACCCTGTTTGCTCAGTTTTCTCAACTGTAAAATGAACTGGAGAGCAAAATGTCAAAATCTTTGAGAAGAAAACCACAAGATGAGGCAACATAGTCAGACAAGGCTGAAAATCTGTAAACAACAAGAACAAAAATTTTCTAGTTTATGAGGTATGCAAGTTCCTCTACTCTGAACTAGACAAAGTTCACAAAGCAGACTGGGCAAGCAAAGTAAAGGCAATGGGTGATCTAAGAATGACAAGAGACTAATGTCTTTATTTCCTCTTCAAGAGAAATGTTCACAAAGTATAAAATGTTGCAGAAGATGACTGACTGATTTGTTTCTCTGTTTTCTCTCTCCTCTGTCCATCATTTCATGGCTACTTAGTTAAATGTACTCCATAGCCCATAGTGCACAATAGCTACAGAAGATGGGAAATTCCATTATGTAAACTATTAGCAATTCTAATTTTTTAAATAATAATAAACTAGTGGGATAAGAGGTTAGAAAAAAAATTTTAATTATCTAACTTTTATTTATCCAAGTCTTTTTTATTTATGGTCAAGAAAGCCATTTCTATCTCTGCCTTACATTATATTTCACAAAAGATCTTTGACAGCTTGTTATTCTGTGCTATCCCATCTTGTGTGTTTTTAAAAGTAACATTCCCTTTATAGCATTGATAGGTTTTTCATCATGAGGATAGATTGGTAAAACTTATGAACCCTTTGGAAATAATCACTTGTTTACATCTGCTTGATGGATAACTATGTCAAGAGAGTAAATAGTCATTTCGGTTGAATTCATTGTATTGTGTATGTTCTGGTAAAGCAAGCTGGCACAATCTCAGATTAAGCTGACCTCTATTCTATAATATGTGCAAGAATGGCTTATGATTTCACATATAATTAAAATTAATTGATATATAAAATTTACAGGATAAAATTGACCCAAAAGATATTACCCATCATGACTTTTTTTTATTATTATTAAAGGAAGCTTCTTAAAGCTTCATAGAGTAATCCTAGAATGCTACAGAATTTACCTTGAAGTCTGGTTCAGTGCCTAGAACAATACCTTGAACATATTTATAAATGCTTATTATTTTATTAGTTTATTGGTCTAGAGTCTAGAAAATTTGCTTTTCTATTTTGTTTCCCATTTTCAATACCAGGACTTCATACCAGCAGGACAGCTGAAATCTTGCTTTGATAGTTAAAGAATGAATGATCAATGTTTCATATTGCCTTCACCACCCTAATTGCAACTTTATATAAATAAATAAATAAATAAATCACCTGGTAGTTAATACCTCTGTAATTATGACACGCCCTTAATTGATGAATCCCTAGTCTAGATCACCTTTTCATGAGTCACATCATTTTAAGTTCATTTTTCTCCCCTTATGTACTTACTCTTCACTTCCTTATATGAAATGTTCCCAGTTTGGAATGCAACTATCTTGAAGACTTTTCTCCCAAGCTGATAAATTCCAATCATTGCTTCATTGTGTAACCTATTCATTTACGGAGTGCTCCCAGCCATGTTCTCTTCTCTGGTGACCTGACTCTTTCTTGAAGTTTCCTTGCCAGCAGCCTTGCTTCTGCCAAGGTACCACCCAACTCTACTTTTCAGTTCCATTTTATGTTTTGTCTTATTCCTTTTGAATGTAAACTCCTTGTGAGTAGGGAATATCTTGTTTAATTGTTATTTGTCTCCCCAGTGTTGAACACACTTAGTAAGCTAGTAAGCCCTTACTAAATTCTCTCTCTCTCTCTCTCTCTCTCTCTCTCTCTCTCTCTCTCTCTCTCTCTCTCTCTCTCCCATTCCATATTATCTATCTTATCTAATCTAAATACATTCTGGACCTAGAGTGCCAGACTTGAAACACATTGCAGGACCTATACTCAAAGCTTTTTTAGCTTGGTCACATGTACTCAAATTCATGGTCCATTGACATAGCCTGTGAAAAATCTAGATTCATTTCTTCATTATTAGGCATCAGTTTCTGACTTCATTGGTGAGCAAATCTCCATGTTAAATTGAGATGTGCTTCCTTTGGTAGTAAAGAATAGTTAGGAAAATAAACTTTTGTTAGCATGAGTTAGAGGTGTGAAGATAAACACATAAAGCTGAAGTAATGATGGAATTCTGTGTAATGGTGTTTGACTTTGCAAAGCACTTACACATATATAATCATTAGATGTAAGTATAATTATCTTCATTTTACACATGCCAACACTAAGACATAAGCATGCTAAGTGATTTTGCTAAGGCTACTCAAGTAATTAGTCAAGATCTAGTGGTACATGTCCTGCTGGATTTGGAGATAATAGCCTTGGAATCTATTCTTAATGCCCTTGGGCAAGTCATTCAACACTTCTGGCCTCAGTTTCCTAGTCTAGGATATGGGATTGAACTCAATGAACAAAATGTTCCTTTCAGCTCTTCATCTGTTATCCTATCACTTTGAACCAGGAATCAGGTATCCTAACTTGCAAAACTTTTTTATCCCTCATCAAACTTCTCATGATTCCCTTTCCTACTCCCCTTTCAGCTAAGAAACTTTACTCATATTTCAGTGAAAAAAATATTAAGGGCATTCACTGAGAACTATGTCTTCTCTCATCCTCATCTCATAACACTCAGATGTCTTTTCACAGTTTCTTTCCATTCACTCCTTTCTCACATAAAGAGGTGGCCCTACTTGGAAAGGCAAATCCTTTTACATGCACAAGTGATTCTATTCCATCCTATGGTTGCCAGTAAATTGCCCCCTCTATCATCCCCACTCTCATTATTCTTCAATCTCTCCCTGTCTATTAGCCACTTCTATGCTATTTAGAAATGGGCTTGGGTCTGCCTCATCTTCAAAAACCCTCTATTGATTCATCCATCCCTGCTAGCTATTGTCCTATATCTTACCCATCTTTCATAGATAAATTCTTTGAGAAAGGCTTTCTATTATAGTACGTTTCTTTGATCACTGTTGATCTCTATCTTGTGGATACTCTCTTCTCTCTAAGGTTTTAATTTTTTTCAAAAAAATTTTTCCAATTAATGTAAATTTTTTTTCAACATTTGATTTTTAAAAGTTTGATTTCCAAATTCTCTCCCTCTCTACCTCCCTTCCCCCTCATTGAAAAGTCAAACGATTTGATATAGATTATATGTGTGTAGTCAGTTGGGGCCCTTTTCAGGACTGCTCATTCACCTTTGGTATTTTTCTGATTCATCTAACTCTGACCTATAGCTCCAAGAAGCTGAAGCATGCACAGCAGCCACATCCTAGTAAAACCATCTCAGCAGATGGTTAAATCATATTGAGGGTAACTGAAAGACCTCAAGCTTTGTTGGTGAGTTAGGGAAACATCTACCTCAAGCACATGGAGACGCCCTTATGGAAAGTGTGGATGAGAACAATTTGTCTCAATGGTTATGAACGTGGCTGAAGCAGGCACTATGGAGAGCTTAGAGCTTGGTTAGACATTGAAGACATCGAGGTCATCTGCTGCATACTGGGTCACTGCCAATCTTTGTTTTTGTCTTTCCAATGGATTTCAGTGATTCTGGAGGAGAGAGTGAGGCTGATGACCCTTTGTGCAACTCTGCTTCACTTAAATCCAATTCAAGGGCAAGTCAATACATCACCCATGATATCACTGGTCCTCTTCCATAATGAAGGACAAAACAACATGTGCAGTCATGCAAAACATATTTCCATATTCTCTCTAGGGTTTTTTGACACTGCTTTCTGCTGGTCCATCTACCTAACTAATAAGCTATCCTCAGTCTCCTTTTATAGATCTTCATCTAGATCTCATCCACTTAGAGTTGGTGCCTCTAAAGTATTCTTCTTGGGACCTCTTCTCTTCTCCATCTATAAAATTTTACTTGGTAAGCCCATCAATTCTAATAGATTCAATTATCATCTCTATGCAGATGATTCTCAGATCTATATGTATAATTTTAAACTCTCACCTGACCTCTGCTTTTCATTTTCATCTGTTATTGGATAACTTGAACTGGATATCCAGTATAAACACTAACATATGTCCAAAACTCAAGTAATTACTTTTCCCCAAAATCCCTCTCATCTTCCTAACTTTCCTATTTCTATTGAGGACACCACCATCCCCTCAGTCACCCATACTCTCAAACTTAGTATTATTCTTGACTCTCCATTCTCTCTCTTTTCCCATATCCAACATGTTGCCAAGTCTTATCCATTCTATCTTTATGAAATTTCTCATATGTGTCTCCTTCCCTAATTGAGCACTACTGTCACCTTGTTGCAGACCCTCATCATTTTACATCTTGAATATTACAATAGCATTCCTGTTGGTTTCCCTGCTGATGGGGTGCTTGGGTGCGTGTGTTTAGGTGCTTGTGCTTGGACCATGTTTCTCCCTAGCCTCAGAAACACTAGCCCTGGCATTTTCCTCCAGCCCAAGGACACTGTGCCTAGCAATTACTCATGAGTGGGCCCCAGCAAGACCCTTATTTCTCTCCCTGGTGCAGTTACAAACAGCACCTGAAGGAATTTTTAGTTTGAACTGGATTTGCACTGGGTCATAAAGATATTCTTACCCACTGGACTATCTATACTACCACCCTACCTCATTATCTGCATCCTGGACTCCTCATTATCTATATTCTAGACATAAGATATATGTATAGTCCCTACATCTATCCTGTCAAACAAGACATTGACTGGTGGCAGACTGGACAACTCTCAGTTACACCTAACTTCTAGTTAACTTAGTAGCATAGCAGGCCTAAAACTATACTTCCAAGTGGCACCTCTTATGGGCTTTTCCTAGTGAACTCTGTGTAAAGTGCCTGTGCAGTAGATACAAAAAGTAGTGTTTTTTTCAGAACTGACCACTCCTTAACCTCTCCCTGATTCCACCCTGAATCACCTAGTTAACATATTTGGCACATGTTTTATTGTATTTTATCCTAAATAAACTTTAACTGTACCCCTCTAAGGTCACAGATTCCTTAAGAATCCTTGTCCACTGAAAAATGTAGCAATAAACTTTTTGCCAACTTGACTTAAAGAATGCTTGAGTCCGTGAATTCATTCCAGATGACCTGTCATGTACTTCAGGCTTTGAGGGGTCTCAAGCTCTCAGACCACAACAGTCAGGGGTAGGATTCAGGAGTAGTTAGGGAATGGTCAGTTCTTAAGGGAACACGCACTTTTTAATATCTACTGTGCAGGTGTTTTACCATAGTTCTCCACAAGAAGTCCATGGGGGGAGGTGACAATGAGGGGTGTGGTTTTCAGTCCTACAATGTCACTAAGTCAACTAAGTCAAGACAGTCCTGTCACCAGTCAATGTTATGTTTGATAAGATAGATTTAGGTAACGTATGTATATCTTGACATGTGGAACGTATACTATGATGGAAGGAGTCAGTATACAATAGTCCAGCTACTACCAGATATCTTAGGAGCCAATACAAAATAATCCCCTTTATGCAAGGGGAATGCTTATGGGATCAGCTAGTTACTATACCAGGGAGGGAGAGATAATATCCTTCACTGGGGCCCATTCATGAGTAATTGCCAAAGATAGTGTCTTTGGACTGGAATGAGATATGGTCTTAGGGTTTGGGTCTGAGCACAAGAACTCCATCAATTTGGGGGAAAAGGAAAACTCCTAGTTCTATATCCAAGGTTTGACCACTTTCCCAACTAATATCAGCTCCACAATGAACACACATAGCAAACAGCAAAGAAATCCATTTATTCAAATCATAGCAAAACAGATGCTAGGACAAGTGACAACCTTTGAGTAGGAGTAGCCACGCCACTGAGGACCCAAGTGACCAGTACCAGTTAGGCAAAGCTCCTTCTTCTCTTCTTTCCTTCCTCTCTCCTCTTCCTCTGTTCACATAGGGAATCATACCCTTACCTGTGGGCACTCTACCCATATGAATATAAATTTTGATTGCTGAAACCTCACAAGATATCTTGGGGGTTGGGAGCTACATTTTTTTCCCTTTTCCTACTTATTTATTCTATCATAAAAAAAACTGAAACAAATAACTCTTTTGTCTCATGTAGTTTCATTTATGATTTCTTGAAACAGAACTCTGGAAAACCAGGTTTTGATAAAGTCCATTGGGATTCAAATACAGGTACCTGATCATGCCTTAAACTCAAATCACTCTGGTTCTCTTGGCCAATAATGGGTTCCAGCCCAAGCCTCACTTGGTCATTGTTTGGGTTCTGATGTCTCAGAGTGAGTGTAAATTGCTATTGTTTCTGTTCTAGTCAGAAACCCTGAAGATCTTTTCCTCCCAGTTTGATTTTTTTTTTTTTGAGTAGGTAGCCTAGGCCAGCTTTTGGCTCATTTCTTACCTTCCTTAAATCACTGAACAGCTATTGCCTCAGACAAACTGAGACCTGGAAAGACTCTAGCTTAAAAAGGCCAAGGTCTCCCTCTGTATCTGCAGTCATCTCTAGTCACCCTGAGCTGTGAATTGCTACTGGACTTGATGACCCTGCAGGAGAGAGAAAGGTTGATGATTTGCACAACTCTGTCTCACTTAAATTCAATTCACTTGCAAGTCAAGACATCACCTTTCTGATGCATTGATCCTCTTCTAGAATGAAGGACAAGCAATCGCAAAACAGAAATAGAAAAGGTATATGCAGGAAAATATATACCGGAAAATCCAGAGTGAAATAGTTCTCCTGTTGGTAGATAATTGAATTCAATCAAAAGAGAATTCTCTCACCCAAGGAGAAAACTCCTGAAAATCTTTAGAGTAGCAAACTGGCTACGTGGACATGATGGAGATTTCCAGTTCCTCTCAAGTCTTTCCAGATCTTTTCCTTCTGCAAATTGAAGAGAAGTTGCCCTTTTTCATCTTTTCTCTTAAAGCCCAAAGTGACTTGACCTCAAAGAAGATCTGAAGCTTGACCAGTACTGAAGAGCAGTGGCCCTGAAGAGTTCTAAAGAGGTACAACCACTTATAGATTCCTCAAAGGGGACTGACTCTGAAGAGTCCTGATAGGGGCCTCAAAAGGAACTTTTGCTTGGAGAGTCCCAAAAGGGAGTGCCTGAGAACTGAAGCTTTTGCAAACTCTACCCTGCTACTCATCTAGGGGAAGGACTTCTTCTTTGCCAATAATGAGGGAGTCCCATACCAATAGGCTTTGGGACAGGGATTACATAGACAAACTGGGCATACTCAAAACTGAGGTTTACATACACACACATACACATACACAGAATTATAACATGCTTCTCTCTTAATTCTACTGAGTTATCTTCCTTCCTTCTTTCCTTCCAAATTCACTGTGGTAGTTGAAAAAGAATAAAACCATATTATTTGTCCACCAATCACAGTGGTTTGTAGAATGAGAAGGTTTGGGTTCCTTAGAAGGAAGGTAATTCAAAGCAACACCTAGGTACCAAGATCATAAAATAATAGATTTGCAGTAGAAAAGGCCTTCAAAGATCATCAAGCCTAATCTAAGGATTTTAGAAATGATGAAACTGAGACCCAGACATGGGAAATAAGGTAACCAAGGTCACACAGGTATTAAGTGGCAGAACTAGGATTTGAACCCCCATCCTGACCCTAAACCTTGTGTTGTTCACTTTTTTGACATAGTGTAGTCAACAAAGGGCTTGCCATTTGAGGCTACCTTTTTAATCCTGCCACTCTTTACACTTGCATAAATGAAGTATAATCTCATTGTAACTGAACAAATGGAGAACCAGTGCATTTAAAAAAAATGTTACTCATTTATCAACATTTCAACCTTTGTCTTTTATCATAGTCATTGTAATACATAGAAGTAGTCACAATTTTTGCATGTAGCAGGAGTCCTCAGCTAGTGTAGGCACTGTTCCTTATCCCACAGGTCAATCAATGTATGAATGAATTTTTATACCCCACTGAAGTACCACTGACAATATTATATGATGCATCCTCAAACACTTTGTGATGGTAGCTCTCAATTTGTCATGATGACAGAAATTATGTGTGTTACAATATTATGACTCATCAGTAGGGTGAACAATAAGAGTTGAAGACTGGAATAGTATGTATGTGTGTGTATATATGTATATACAAACATATATATACATACACATATACATGTGTGTGTAATATAATGTGTATATGTATATTTTTCCCTAGCTGAGAAAATCAGTGTTAATTCTGAAATGGTTTGGATATGCTTTATCTTTTACATTTTTCTTAATGATGCTTATAAATGTTTGATGATACTGTCTAACACATTCTCTGCACAGAAATCAGTGTGCCATCTTAAAAAAAAGTGTGAAATATAAAATAAATGGTTGAAATAGTTTGGAATATAGTTCTTAGTGAAAATTCAATGTCTTAAAAGTCATAGATTTTATGACATAACTTTTATATATTTAGTTTTATTATTATTATTTTTATTTTGCCAGTGGAGTCAATGTCTGTGAAGGCCATCTATTTAAAATATTTCTTCATAAAAATCTACTAATCTACATCATGAAATTCTATTTATTCAGAAAATAAATATAATGAACAATACCACAGCTCAAATTTTCCTTTACAACTTCAACTCAAAGAATCTAGGTATAAGGGCGAGGAGAATGCTCTGCATACATAATTATTTAGTATAAAATTGAAAACATTTTGGAACCCTTCTAAGGGCAGATAGTGAGGAAAGATTGATAAGTTTATATTAAAAATGATATAATGCAATTTCAACTTATAATTTGGGAATCACCCTCCAGAGCCTGAGTATTTAATAGCAATGCCTTACAAAGACTTAATTGAAAAAAAAAATCATATTTGTGTAATGGATGAATAAAATAATGGAATAAAATATATTAAGCACTTATTATGGGTCAGAATCTGTGATAAAGTGGAGATACAAATATAAAAAATTAGTCAGTATTTGCACTTAAGAAGTTTATATTCTATTAGAAAGAGAGATAACAGGTAGTGGAGTGATGCTAAGAAAGGGCACAGAGTGTCTGGGGCACAGGGTGGGTCATAGGGATGGTTAGCTAATTATTGTGCCCAGAATAAGAAGAAATATAACTAGTATGGTGGCAGGAGGGATGATAAGATTATGTGGGTGGATAGGTTTGAAAATTCCACTTGAAATGCTGGGATTTGAAGAAGAAGATAAAGCATATATTTATGTAAGTGCCAATCCAGACAAAAATTGCTCAACTTCAAGTCAATAGTGTTACAATGCTTTTCAAAGAATATTCTTGCTCAAGTGTAGGTCAGATTAAAAAATTCTGAGATCTTAAATCTGAGACTCAATGATTTTAAAAGCATTTTATTTGTTCCAATTACATGAAAAATATGTATTTTTTTTAAATTTTGAGTTACTAATTCTTCCACTTCCTCCTTATCCCTTGCCCTCATTGAGAAAGGAAGCAATTTGACACAGGTTATGTATGTACAGTCAAGCAAAACCTATTTCCATATTAATCATGTTGTGGGGAAAAAAAAAAAACATGAACCAAAAACAACTGTGCCAACTGTGCCTTACTTTCCCAGTTTTCCCACATCCCCACCAACATTTGATATTTACCTTTTCAGTCTTGTTAGCTAATCTAATAGGTGTGAAATGGTATCTTAGAGTTCTTTTAATTTACATTTCTCTAATCAATAGTGCTTTTAGAGCTTTTTTTATTTTTTATATGACTACAGATAATTTTGATTTCTTTGAAAATTGCCTGTTCATATCCTTTGACTGTTTATCAATTGGGGAATGACTTGTTCTCTTATATATTTGACTCAGTTCTCTATGTATTTGAGAAGCAAGGCCTTTATCAGAGAAACTTGCTGTAAAATTTCCCCCTGGGTTTTGTTTTTCTTCTAATCTTGACTGTATTGGATTTGTTTGCACAAACTCTTTAAAATGTAATGTAATCAAAGTTATCCATTTTACCTCCCATAATGTTCTCTATCACTTGTTTGTTCATAAATTCTTCCCTTACACATGGATCTGGCAGGTAAACTACTCCATGCTCCCCTAATTTGTTTATGGTATCACCCTTTATATCAATTTTGACCTTTTCTGGACACACAATATAGGATGTTGGTCTGTAACTAGTTTCTGTCAAATTGCTTGTCAGTTTTCCTAGCAGTGTTTTTTTTTCCCCCAAATAGTGAATTCTTGTCCAAAAAGCTTAGGTCTTTGAGTTTATCAAACAGTAGACTACTATGGTCATTAATTACTATGTATTCTGGACTTAATCTATTCCACTGATCCACCAGTACAAGATTGTTTTGATCATTACTATTTTGTAATACAGTTTGAAATCTGTTACATTAAGTCACTTCCTTCTCATTTTTATTCATTGATTTCCTAGATATTCTTAACCTTTGGTTCTTCCAAATGGATTTTTTCCCTAGCTCTATAAAGTAATTTTTTTGGTACTTTTCATTTGTCATATCCATATGAATAAATATAAGGTATATTTGTATACATGGCATATTCATATGAATAAATTAATTAATCTGGGTAAAATTGTTATTTTTATTACACTGGCTCAGACTTCCCATGAGCAATTAATATTTTTCCCCAATTATTCAGATCTGACTTCATTTGTATGAAAAGTCTTTTATAATTGTGTCCACATAGTTCTTGGATTTGTCTTGGCAGGTAGAATCATCAGTATTTTATGATGTCTACAGTTAACTTAAAAGAAATTTATCTTTCTATATCTTGCTGTTGAACTTTGTTAGCAATATGTAGAAATGCTGATGATTTGTGTGGGTTTTTCTTGTATCTTGCAACTTTGCTAAAGTTGTTAATTACTTCAAATAGTGTTTTAGTTGATTATCTGAGATTCTCCAAGTATACTATTATATCATCTGCAAAGATAGATAGCTTTCTTTCCTCATTGCCTATTCAAATTTCTTCAAATTTTTTCTTGTCTAATTGATATAGCTAGCATTTTTAGTGCAATATTGAAGATAGAGGTAATAATGGGCATTTTTACTTTACCCCTGATCTTATTGGAGAGGCTGCTAGGTCATTCCCATTACATATAATGTATGCTGGAGGTTTCAGATAGACACTACTTATCATTTTAAGGAAAGCACCATTTGTTTTTGTTTTCTAGTGTTTTTAATATGAATGAGTATTGTGTTTTGTCAAAAGCTTTTTCTGCATTTATTCTTAGTCATATGAGTTCTTCTACTTTTTTGTTATTGATATGGTCAATTATTCCAATAATTTTCCCCAATATTGAACCAGTATACATCTCTGGTATAAATCCTATGTAGTATTACTCTGTATGTTGGTATGTATGCATGTAAGTATGTATTCATGTGTGTGTATGTATGTATGTGTTTTGTATATATATACATAATCACATATGTATGTATATATATATATATATATATATAATATACACACATATAACTGTAACCTGTTTTCTAGTATTTTATTTTTAAAAATTTTGCATCAATATTAATTAGGGAAGTTAGTGTATAGTTTTCTTTCTCTCTTTTTGCTTTTCCTGGTTTATGTATCAACATCATATTTGTATATAAAAAAGGAATTTAGCAGGACTCCTTTGCCTATTTTTCCAGTATTGCAATATAGTATTGCAACTAATTTTTTAAATGTTTGGTAAAATTTACTTGTGAATCCATTTGGCCCTTGATTGTTTTTCCCCTCTTAGGGAGCTCACTGATGGCTTGTTCAACTTCTTTTTTTCAAAAATAGTAAGTACACCATTTCCTCTTCTGTTAATTTCAACAATTTATATTTTTGTAAATATTCATCTATTTCACTTAAATTGTTAGATTTATTGGCAAATAACTGGGTGAAATAGTTCCTAATGGTTTTAAATTCATCTTCAGTGGTTCTGAGTTCACCCTTTTCTTTTTGATACTGGTAATTTTGATTTATTAATTCCTTTCTAAAAGTCAAAATAACCAATTTTTAAAAATCTCTTTCCTTATTTTCTTCATAAAACCAACTATTTGTTTTATTTATTAATTCAATTATTTTCCTACTTTTAATTTAATTAATCTCTCCTTTGATTTTTCATGATTTGCAATTTAGTATTTAATTTGGGATTTTTAAATTATTTTCTTTCTAGTTTTTTTAATTACATTCCTTATTAATTGATTTTTGATTTCTCTATTTTTTTAAGTAAGCATTTAGAGAGATAAATTTTCCCCTATGTACAGTTATGGATGCATCCCATAAATTTTGATATGTTGTCTCATTGTTGCCATTCTCTTTATTGAAATTATTGATTGTTTCTATGGTTTGTTCTTTGACTCATTTATTCTTTAGGATTATTTAGTTTCCAATTAATTTTAATATATGTCCCCATGGCCCTTTATTGAATGTTAATTGTATTACGTTATGGTCTGAAAAGGATTCATTTACTATTTTTGCTTTTCTGAATTTTGAGGTAAGGTTTTTATGCCCTAACACATGGTCAATTTTTGTGTAAGTGTCATGTATCACCGATAAAAATGTTTATTTCTTTCTGTTCCCATTCATTTTATCTAGAGTTCTGTCATATCTAAGTTTTCTAAAATTCTATTCTTCTCCTTAACTTTTTTTATTAGATTTATCTAGTTCTGAGAGGGGAAAGTTGAGGTCACCCACTAATATAGTTTTACTATTTCCTCCTATAACTCATTTAACTTCTTCTTCAAAATTTAGATTCTATACCATTTAGTGTATATATGTTTATTCTTCATATTACTTCATTGTGTATTAAACCCATTAGCAAAACTTAGTTTCCCTGATCATCTCTTTTAACTAGATCTAGTTTTGGCTTTCTTTGTCTGAGATTATAATTGTTAAACCTCCTTTTTTTTTCTTCAGTTAAAGCAAAATGGATTTTGCTCCAGTGCCTTATTTTTACTCTGTGTATGTCTCTCTGCTTCACATGTGTTTCTTGTAAACAATGTATTGTAGGATTCTAGTTTTTGATCCACTGTGGTATCCACTTTCCTTTTATGGATGAGTTTATCCCATTCATGTTCATAGTTATGATTATCAACTCTGTATTTCCTTTCATCTTGTTTGTTTTTTTTTTCCTCCTGTTTATCCTTCTCTCTTTCTCTCCTTTCACTCCGGCCTTTCTCATTAGTGTTTTGCTTCTGACCATTGCTTCCTCCAACTTTGCCCTGCCTCCTATCACAACTCCCCTTTTCTTATTTCCCTCCCCTCCTATTTCCCTGTATGGTAAGATATATTTCTATACTCAACTGAGTGTGTATATTATGCCCCATTTGAACCAATTCTGATAAGAGTAAGGTTTAAGTGTTGCTCCCCTCTCCCAATCTTCTCCTTCACTGTAAATATTCTTTTTCACCTCTTTGCTATGAGATAATTTATCCTGTTCTACCTCTCTTTTTCCTTTTCTCCCAGTGCATTCTCTTTCTCACCATTTAATTTAATTTATTTCTTTTAAAATATCAACCCATCACACTCAACCCACACTTATACCTTCTATCTATGTATACTCCTTCCAACTGTCCTAATAATGATAAAAGTCTTAGGAGTTGCAAGTATTATTTTCCCAAATAGAAATATAAATAGTTTAACCATATCAAGTTCCCTATGATTTATCTTTCATGATTACATTTTAAGGCTTCTCTTGAGCCTTGTATTTGAAAGTCAAATTTACTATTCAGCCCTGATCTTTTCATCAGGAATATTTGAAAGCCCTGTATTTCATTAAATAACTTTTTTTTTTTGCCCTGAAGTATTGTACTCAGTTTTCCTGGGTAGGTGATTCTTGGCTGTAATCCTAGCCTCTTTGCACTCTGAAATATTACATTCCAATCCTTCAACTTCTTTAGTGTGGAAGCTGCTAAATCTTGTGTTATCCTGACTGTAGCTCCAAGAAATTTAAAATGTTTCCTTCTTGCTGGTTGCAATATTTTCTCCTTGTTCTAGGAGCTCTGAAATTTGACTATAATATTCCTGGAAGTTTTCATGTTGGGATCTGTTTCAAGAAGTGATTGGTGGATTCTCTCAATTTCTATTTTATCCTCTGCTTCCAGAATATCAGGGCAGTTTTCCTTGATAATTTCTTTTTTTAAAAAAATGATGACTTGGTTCTTTTGTTGGGGATCTATTTTCCAGGTCAGTTTTTTTTCTCCAATGATTTATTTCACTGTCTTGTATTTTTTCATTCTTTTGTTTTGTTTTAATTGTTTCTTGATGTGTCATGAAGTCATTAACTTCCATTTGCTCAGTTCTAATTTCTAAGGAATTATTTTCTTTAGTAAGCTTTTACACCTCTTTTTCCATTTGTTCAATTCTACTTCAGGAGTTCTTTTCTTCACTGAATTTTTGCACATCTTTTTCCCCCCTTTGGCCAATCTTTCTAAGGAATTTTTCTTTTCAGTGGAATTTTGTGCCAATTTTTCCATTTGGCCTGTCTTTTTTGAGATGTTATTTTCTTCAGTATATTTTGTGCCTCCTTTACCAAGCTATCGACTATTTGTCGTGATTTTCTTGCGTTACTCTCATTCCTTTTTCCTTTTTTCCTATATCTCTTATTTGATTTCTAAAATCTTTTTTGAGGTCTTCCAGGTCCTAAGACCAATTCACATTTTTCTTTGAAGCTTTTCATGTAGCCACTTTAGTTTTGTTGTCTTCTTCTAAGTTTGTGTTTTGGTCTTCTCACCATATCAGCTTTCTATTGTCAGGTTCTTTTTGTTGTTTGCTCATTTCCCCAGATTATTTATTGACTTTTAACTTTATGTTAAAGTTGAGCTCTGCTTCAGGTATGAAGAGGGCATTGTTTCAAGCTTTAAGCTTTTGATGTCACTGTTTTCTGCGCTAGCTCTAAGGGTTTGCAAGCTCTCAGTTCTTCCAGATTTTATGATTTAAAGAGAGGTGTGTGTGGTCACTACTTTCCTAGCCAATGCTTTGGTTTATGAGTGACCACAAATGCTCTTTTTTGCCTTTGAACTATGACCAGGGTTCCCCCCCTCTTGCCAGCTCTCTTCCTAACTCTGGGACTTTGAGCCAGAACCACATATTGGCAACGTAACAGAGTCTATACCTAGTGCTATCAAAGGGTCCCCTCAAATCTTCTGACCAGTTGTCCAACTCCCTTATTTTCTGTGAGCTGAGACCTCCAAAACTGATGCCACCACTGATTCCATCATTCCTAAGGCTTCCTGCTGGCTTACTGTGATACAGCCTGCATTGGACTGCATTTGACTCTCATCTTAATGAGGTAGAACTTTCCTACAGACCTTCCAAGTTGTCTTGGAATAGAAAATTGTTTCACCCCTCCTTTTGTTGGTTCTGCCACATTAGAACTCATTTTGAGGTATTATATTAACACTGTTTGAAGGTGAATTTGGGAGCGCTCCAATGAAACCTTGCCTTTACTCTGCGCTCTTGGCCTCAATAATTCTTTAATACTTTCACAGCCTACTTTATAAGATTGTTTTGAGCACCAAAAGAGATAATATATGTAAAACCTTTTTTGTAATGTTAAACAGATCTATAAATGTTAACTATTATTAATAACTATTATCTTGAAGCAATTTTTCAACCTGTTACATGAAGCTTCTTGCCCAAATTAGAATCTACCTCTGACTCTATTTTGCTATTCAGGAAGAGAAGTAGAAAAAACAGATCCCTAGCAGAGGTAGTTGGGGTAGCATATAAGCTCAGCAAAAAGCTATAATAAGTCAGTGTAGAGAGTGTGACAGACAAGCCAACTCAAAGTAAGTGTGTTATCATGTCTATCCATTGCAATAGAACCCAATGAGAAATTTCATATTTTCTTTTTTCACTTTTCTGATTTTGTTTTATTGTATCTTGATGACTTGTGGAGTCATTAACTTCTGCTTGTCCTCCTGACACCAGCATTCCTAATTAAAACACCAGAGGTGAATTAAAAAAATGACCTCCAAACTTAAGACTAATGAGAAATATAAAAAGGTAAAAAAAATTAATGATAGAATGGGATAAACATCTCACAAAAAAAAGAGGCATGAAAGAGCTATTATAATGGAGGGGAATATGAGAGGTGGAGGTGGCAGGCAAAGTTTAAACCTTACTCTCATAAGAATTGGCTCACAGAGGGAATAACATACATAGTTGAATACACATATCTATCTTACCATATAAGGAAGTAAAAAGGGATCAGGATCATAGAAAGGAGGTGACTGATAGAAGGGAGGGTGGTGATCAGAAGTAAAATACATGTGAGGAGGCACAGGTTGGGGGTGAGAGAGAAGGGAGGGATAAGCACAGTTAATTATTATAATTATAAATGGAGAATGGGATGAATTCATTCATAAAATCAAAGTGGATAATAGAATGGACTAAAAACAAGAATCCTATAATATGTTATTTAAAAGAAGCCATTTGAAGAACAGAGACACACACAGAGTAATAAGTGGTTTAAAGAACATCTTGAAACAATTGATAATTTTATTAAAGAAAATTATGAGACAACATGCCAACATTTTTAGAATGCAACCAAAATGGTGTTTAGAAGAAATCTTATATCTCTATTTGCTTACATCAATAAAAGAGAGAAATAACAGATCAATGAATTGGGCATTCAACTAAAATTTTAAAAAAATAGAATAAAAAACATATTAAAAATCACCAATTAAACACCAAATTGGAAGTTTTGAAAATCAAAGGAGAAATTAATAAAATTGAAAGTAAGGAAACCATTGAACTAATAAATATAACTAGAAGTTGGTTTTATGGACAAATTCAATAAAATAGATAAATTATTGGTTCCTTTAATTTTTAAAAAGGAAAGAAGAAAACCAAATTACTAGTTTTAAAAATGAAAGGGGTGAATTTACCACCAATGAAGAGATAATTAAAACAATTAAGAGCTATTTTATCTAATTACATGATAATAAATTTGACAATCTTAATGAAATAGATGAATATCTACAAAATATAAATTACTCAGATTAACAGAAGAAGAAATAAAATGAAATGTTTAAGTAACCCAATCACAGAAAAATAAATTGAATAAGCCATCAATAAAATTCCCAATGGGAAAAAACAAAACAAACAAACAAAACAAACAAACAAGCAAACAAACAAACAAAAAAAAAAACCTCTGGGTCAAATGGATTCACAAGTGAATTTTACAAAACCTTCAAAGAATAATTATTCCTAATACTATATAAACTATTTGGAACAAATAGGCAAAGAAGGAGTCTTATCAAATTTATTTTATGACACAAATATGGTGCCAATATCTAAACCAGGAAAAGCCAAAACAGAAAAAGAAAATTATAGACTAATTTCCCTAATGAATATTGTTGCAAAAATTTTAAATAAAACACTACCAAGTAGATTACAGTAATATATCACAAGGATCATACACTATGACCAAGTGGCATTTATACCAGGAGAGCAGGGCTGATTCAATATTAGGAAAGCTATAAGTATAATTGATCATATCAATAGCAACACCAACAGAAATCATGTGATTATCTCAATAGATGCAGAAAAGACCTTTGACAAAATACAACATCCATTCCTATTAAGAACACTACAGAGCATAGTAATAAGTGGAGCTTACCTTAAGATGATGCATAATATTCATCTAAAACCATCAACAAGCATTATCTGTAATGGGGATAAGCTAGTACCAATGCAGTCAAAGGTGAAGCAAGGATGCCTATTATCACCTCTATTATTCCATATTGTACTAAAAATGTTAGCTATATCAATGGGAGAATAAAGAAATTGAAGGAAATTGAATAGGCAATAACGAAACAAAATTTTTACTTTTTGCAGATGATATGATGTTATACTTACACAATCCTAGAGAATCAACTAAAGAACTACCTGAAATAACAACTTTGGCAAAGTTGCAGAATACAAAATGAACCCACATAAATCATTAGCATTTCTATATATTACCAACAAAATCCAGCAGGAAGAGATAGAAAGAGAAATTCCATTTAAAATAACTACAGACAATATAAAATACTAGGGATTCTACCCTCCAAGACAAACGCAGGAGTTATGTGAACACAATTACAAAACACTTTTCAAACAAATAAAGTCAATTGTAAACATTTGGGAAAATATTAATAGCTCATGGGTAGGTCTATCCAGTATAATAAAAATGACAATTCTTCAGTGCCATATCAATGAAACAATGAATACATATATGTGTGTGTGTGTGTGTGTGTGTGTGTGTGTGTGTACAGAGAGAGAGAGCTAGAAGAATAATAACAAAAACCAAAGATTAAGAGTATCAAAGGAATCAATGGAAAAAAAATGTGAAGGAAGGTTGTCTAGCCATACCAGATTTCAAACCATATTACAAAGTGGTAATTATCAAAACGAACTGATACTGACTAAGAAATAGAGTGGCAGATCAATGGAACAGATTAGGTACACATTATATTATAGTAATCGACAATAACAATGTAGATAAATGACAAACCAAAATATCTAAGCTTTTGGAACAAAAACTCATTCTTTGACAACAACAACAAAAACAACAACAAAACCTGAGAAAACCAGAAACATTTGGCAGAAACTAGGTATTGACCAACATCTCACAGGATATACCTAGATAAGATTAAAATGGGTACATAATTTACACATAAACAATGAAGTCATAAGCAAATTAAGAGAACATGGGATAGTTTGTCAGATCTATGGATAAAAGAAGAATTTAGGACCAAAGAAAATATAGAGAATATTACAAAATGTAAAATAGATAACTTTGATTATATAAAATTAGAAAGGTTTTACACATATAAAGTCAATGCAAACAAAATTAAAAGGCAAGTTAAAAAATGGGAAAATTGAAACAAGCTGTCTGATAAAAGCCTCATTCTCGAATATATAGAGAACTGAATCAAATTTATAAGAATACAAGTCATTTTACAATTGATAAATGGTTAAAAGATGTGGATTGGCATCCACATTTCAGACAAAGAAATCAAAGCTATGTATAGTCACATGAAAAAACAATCTAAATCACTATTGATTTAAAGAAATGCAAATTAAGACAACTTTGAGGTATGCCTAACACATATCAGATTGTCTAATATGACAAAAAAGAAAAATTATAAATATTGGAGGAGGTGTGGGAAAACTGGGACACTAAAGCAGTGTTGGTGGAGCTACAAACTGATCCAATCATTGTGGAGAGCAATTTGGAACTACGCCCAAAGAGCATCCAAACTGTGCATACCCTTTGATCCAGCAATACCACTTCTAAGTCCATATCCCAAAGACATCAAAAAAAGGAGAGGAAAAGGGCCTACTTGTACAAAAATATTTATAGCAGCTTTTTGTGTTGCCTAAGGATTGGAAATCGAAAGGATGCCCATTAATTGGGGAATGGCTAAACAAGATGATATCAATATGATTGTGATTGAATATCATTGTACTATAAAAAATGATAAGAAGGATGATTTTAGAAAAAAAACTTGGAAAAACTTACATGAACTGATGTAAAGTGAGGTGAGCAGAAACAGAAGAACATTGTAAACAGTTAAGAGCAGTATTTTATGATGAAGAACTGTAAATAATAACTCTTCTCAGCAATACTATAATCCAAGACAAATCCAAAGGACTAATGATAAAGCATATTATCCACATCCAGAGAAAGAATTGATATTGTTTGACTACAGACTGAAGCATGCTATTTTTCACTTTTTTTCATTCTTTTTCTTTCATTTGAGTCTTCTTGTACAAAATGACTAATATAGAAATGTTTTACATGATAGCATAGATATAACCTATTTCTGAATGCTTAAAGTCTCAAAGAAGGGAAAGGAGAGGAAAAGAGCATTAGGATTTAGAATTCAAAACTTAAAAAAAAGTGTTAAAAATTGTTTTAAAATGCAATTGAAAAATATTTATATGCTTATTCTCATGGAAACCCTGGATACAGCACCCAAAAGATGGATTTGGCTATTCTGGTAAAAGATTGAACATTAATTCACTGGCATGCCAAATTGTCTTTGTTACTAAATTTTCCTAGAGGTTACAGAAAACTGCTGGGGCCTTTCACCTCTGATAATTCTATATATGTATTTTCCTCTGTGTCTGGCTGTAATCAACACCTTAGTACTATAACTAGTAATAGTAGGTGCTTAATAAATGTTTATTGACTTTCCAACTGACTGCATCCCCTGCATTGAGCATAGTACTTTACATATATTAGGTTCTTAATCAATATTTGTTGAATTAATTAAATTGAATTGTCCTGCAATCATAGGGATTTGTAAGGGCCATCTTATAAAACTGTCCCAGATGGTAAGAGATCTATTTTACATTTTCAGGGTTTCAGTAAAGGGCTTCTGAAAACAGTTTAAAGAAACTAGTGTAATCTGAGACCTCAAATAGATTTTAAGAACTTTAGTCATCCTATTTTGGAAATGCCCCCATTTTTTCCTTTAAGCTATGAGAACCAAGCATGGCAAAATAGAGCATAGGCCTTGAAACCAGGAAGATTTGGGTTCTAGTCCTGCCTCTGACACTTACTGGCTATATGACCTTGGCTGAGTCACTAACCTCTCCATGCTATAGACTACCCTCTAGTACTACAAGTTGCAGAGAAAGTGCCTATCTTAATAGGTTGAAGAAATTTTCTTACCTGGCAATTACCCATAGCAATAAAAGCACAAGAATCATTCTTATCCCTGTCCCTGAAAAGAACTAAACTTTATCCCCTGAGAGGAAATAGATGTGCTAATAGGTTGCTATGTTAGCACATGGAATCACTGTTGATTGGATAATTTCAAAAGTATATGCATTTGAGGAAAGTGTTTTATGTAAATTTTCCTCTCATGAAGCTCCTGGGATTGATGTTCCACAAGGAAATAGCAAGAGAGACAAAATTCAAAATGATCTTAATTGTTTTGGGGCAGGGATATTTTATTCCTCTTTAAATTAATAAGGTAATGTCCAATCAACAGAAATCATCCATTTGTTACTAATAAAATCATTATATCTACATACATATAATTATGTATGTATATAATGATATATATGTATGTATATACATGCATGCCCACATTGTTTTCCTAGTGTAATAAAATAATATAACCTTAATAGATAACTCTGACCTTTTTTTTTGTCAAAGGTCTGTAACCAAACTTCTTTTTCATGCAAAACATATTTCTTTATTAACCATGTTTTAAAGGAAGACATAAACAAAAAAATGGAAATTAAAGAAAATTTTTTTTTAAAGTGTGATTCTATCTGCTTTTTGAGTTCATCAGTTTTCTCTTTGGTGATACACAGCATTTCTCATTTTGGGTCCTTTGAAATTGTGTGGATCAGAGTAGCTAAGTCATTCACAGTTGATCATCCTTACAATATTGTTGTTACTGTCTACAATGTTCTCCTGATTCTGCTCACTTCACTTTGCATCAGTTGATATGTCTTCCCAGGTTTTTCCAAAACCATCCTGCTTATCATTTCTTATAGCACAATACTATTCCATGACAATCATATACCACAATTTGTTCAGCCATTCTTCAACTGATGGGCAATTCTTTAAAATCTGAACATTTCCTACCACAAAAGAGATGCTGCCATAAGTATTTTTTCTATAAATAGGTCTTTTTCTTTTTTGTTTAATCTCATTGCAACATAGACCTAATTGTGGTACTGCAGGAACAAACAGTACCCCAATTTCTTTCACAAGATTCCTCCAAACACTCTTCCTATCTAGCTTCCCAGTTTAACTCACTCTTCCCCTGAAGCAATCCTCCACTCTAGTAAAACTAGCCCGCTCAGGTTCTCTTGAAGACACTTTGTACTTGGCTGCCCCATACCTTTGTTCTTGCCATCTCCCTCATCCAGAATTCCCTCCTCTGATGTTTTATTTATTTTTGAATAATATAAATATAAAAATACTATTAGCATATTATGAATGATGTTTCATTCATTTATCCAACAGTCAAATGGTTTTGAAAGCTATACCAAAATGAGCACAAGTCAAAGGTCAGATGCCTCAGAGTACTTTAATGTGGGCCAGGTAATCACCGTGAGTTCTCTTGGGGTCTTAGAGTACCCAAATGTCATACAAACAGAACTTTCTTGCTGTATGGAGTAGCCTGAAGCAACCCTCATTCTTGTTCTTCTACTAGAGTATTTTATCTAAGCTATGGAGGTACCTTTTCTACTGGAAGCTCTGGCTACTGGCCCCAGCTTCATCCAATTAATATTCAGACTATCACTGAGCAAAGGTATCCACTTTACGTTTTCAAATGATCACATGATTTTGAACCACAATCAAGATATGTAAAATAGTTCATTCAGTATTTCATTTCATTTGCTGTACTTACTATCCCACTGAACCTAGGCAAAATTGGGAATTAGAGAAAGTTTTATCTCTGGTGTTCCCAGACTCTCTGTCTTCCTTGCGTTCCTCCCTCTCCATAGGCATTCAGCATGAACAGGCTTCTTCTGTGAAAATCTGCTCTAAAGAAAGGACCCTGGAATTCATTCATACTAAAGTATAAATGAATGTAAATATTTTAAATTGTAACCACCAATCAAGTAGAATTGACTTAAGGGAAAGTAAGGAAATTCCCCCTACCTCCATGCGCACACAATAAGCACACACACACACACACAAACAATTAGCCTGCAACAAATGGGAGGGATTTAGAATAGGAAATAGGGCAAAACAACTCTTTCTTGCTTTAGAAATCACATTAGGCAGTATTACCTTTTCTGTTTTTCTGCCTGTCTATTTATGTTCTTTTTTTAGTTTTCAAAGACAACTAATGACAGCATAGGTGATGTGATGTCTTGACTTTAGTGTGAATTGAATTTAAGTGAGGCAGAGTTGAATAAAGTTGTCCATATCACTCCTTTCCAAAGTCATTGAAGTCTAGTGGTGAGACAAAAGTCAAGACCAGTGGTGACCTTAATGTCTTTGATATGTGATCAACCTCTAAGTGCTTCAGCTGCCTTCGTGGCCATTGATGTAGACATCCCCTTACCTCATCAGTGGGTTTGAGGTCTGTTAGTTACCCTCAACCTGGTTTAGCCTATCTGCTGAAATGGTTTTACCAGGCTGTGGCTGCTGTGCATGCTACAGTTTCTTGGACCCACAGGTGAGAGGTTGGCCTTGATTAGAATGTTTGCATTCAAATGTTACTATTATTAATTTGTCATTGCCAGACAGCAATTTTTCTTCTTATGAAGATTACAGGCATTCAAAATCACATCATATTTTGTTCTACAGGGTTGGTCTAAATTTCTTTATCCTAAGACTTATTCTTCTTGGTCCTAGGAAAAAGTTATACATGTTTAATCAATGTCCTACTGAGTAAAGACAAAAATCTGCCTCAAAGATAACAACTTCTTCCCCTTTGGAGATTGTATTTATTCCTGAGGCTACTTAATGTAGTGGTGCACAAAAAATAAAAATGGGCATAAGCCTTATTCTTGGTTTGATATACAATATATGGAAAACTCTATTTGCTGTATACTTTAAAAGATCAATGTTTTTCTTTTCTTTTCTTTTTCAAATAAGCACTTCTTCCATAGACTATGATCACAATTCATGAACCTCTTAGTATAGGGCATGAATTGTTTTTTCCCAATCTGTGCCCCTGGTGGCCTACCTTCTGGTAATGAGCCTTTTCAAATGTTTTTTTTTTCCAAATTAATTATGAAATTGACAAACATTAATAAATACAAATATTTCCATATACAAAGAATTAAAAAAAAAGAGAATGGTCTACAAAACTGTGAACTTCTGCCACAAAATCTTAAAGTGTATATTTAATTTAAAAAGATATTAACAAAATTATCCTGTTATTTATGGTCCATTATGGATTTCTTATTGTTTTAATCTATGTATTTAAAAATATTTCATAGGTGTTCTCTTTCTTTTTTTTCTCTCTTTTTATTTGGAAGCTATCACTACCCACTAAGTCCCCCTGACCTCTAGAAGCGTTTCCTTGAAACAAATAAGTATAACCAAGCAAAACAAATCAACACATCGGTCATGTCTGAAAATGTGCCTCATTTTGTACTTTTAATGTATTACCTTTCTGCCAAGAGGCAGGAATCATGCTTTATTATCAGTCCTTATAAGCTGTGATTGGTTATTCCTCTGATCAGAGATCCTGACTCCTTTCAGAGAAGCCTGACAGAGCTTATCATCCTTTATATCATAGTGGTCATTATGTAAATTATTCTCATTCTACTCATTCATTCAAGTTTTCATTCATTCATTCATTCCCAAGTTTTTCTGAATCTTTCCTATTCATCATTCTTAGACAACAACATTCTCTTATATTTACATACCACAATTTGTCCATCATGAGTCTTATTATGGTAATTATGAAAAGAGAACCACAACCCCACCCCTCAACTTCCACTAGCTATTGAGTTCATCTTATTTTCAAAATTTTTGGAGTTCCATTACTCCAGGTATCTTTTGGTCTTGATAGTAACACAACTGCAAAAGTATAGACTAAAAGGAAATTATTAGTTCAGTAATGAACATACTAAACTTAACAAACTAGTATTCTTTGAATTAACTAAGTACATGGATGATTAGTGGGGGTGAGAGAAAGGAGGGAGGGATCTTAGTTCAACCGCATATAAATCTATCAATCAGGATTCTATTTACTGAAAATATAATCTTTAGCAAGATGACTAGAAACATGAGGAATTTAATTATACCTATAAAATGAATTGGATTGTATTACCTCTCCTAACACCAATGGACACACCTAGCTATGAATCCAGATAGAATTTTCTAGAGTCATTATGGAGAGAAAGAAAAAAAAGAGGGAGAGGATGGGGTAGGGAGGGAAATGAGTATAGGATTCAGAGTACAGAATACAGAGTAAGCTGGGGTCTAAGTAGGTTCAATTCTCTATTTCTTCACTGATCTTCTCAAACCATGGATAAAGAAGGATGTAAGAGAAAAAAAAAAGAGGAAATGGGTAAAAAAAAAAAGAAAAAGAAAAAACTCAAGATGATGAATGCTTAGCAGATAGAAGAGTGAAAGGAGTAGGAGTAGTTCCTGGAGGCACCTGCTGTGAACCAAAAGTGAGGAAAAAATGTGATCACTGTCCAAGAGCAAAACTACAAAAGTCTTGCCTACTATTTCTGGTCAAACCAGGTTGCTTTTTTACCAGCTAGGTTGGCTTCTGAATATTGCCTCCATGAAAGTGATATAGTTTATACACTCTCATAAGTGTATCACTAAGAATTCAGTTTGGGAAGAGGGGAGTTTGATTTTGTCAAGTGAAAAGAGATACAACTCCTTCCTGGGCATTAGCCCTCTTTCTAGGACAGGAAGCTGGTGGGCTCTGACCAGGTCTCCATACAGAAGAAGTGACAAAGCAGGTCTGTGGGAAACAGCCAAGTATTTCAGAAGGGAAGTTCCTGGGATGCAGTGAGAATTTCAAAGGGGGAAATTCCTAGTCCATAAAGAAGATAGTACTTCACCCCCTCCTCCACCCATTCAATAAGCTCCAGTGACTCCCTATAATCTCCAGCATCAAATATAACTGACTGAACAATACAAAATTTGATGATCAAAACCTTCCATATCTTGGTGCCCTCTTGCCTTTCCACTTTTCTTACACTACTCCTCTCCCCCTCCCATGTATTCTGAAATACAATAACACTGGCCTCTTTGTTCTTCATCACACAAGAAACTTCATATTCTGACTTAGGAAATTTTCACTGTTATCCCTCATCACTGGAATTCTCTCCCTCCTGTATTCCATCTTCTGGGCTTCCTGGTTTTCTTCAAGTATAGCTGAAATATCATTTTCTACAAATGCTGGCTGACTGATTGACTTCATGTGCAGTTTCTTTTTTCTTTAAAAAAGAATTTTTCCCAATTACATGTAAAGACAATTTTTAACATTGATTTAAAAAAAATTTGAGCTCCAAATGTGTCTCTATCTTTCTCACCTCCCCCTTCCCTAATATGGTAAGAAATTTGATATATGTTACATAGGTGTAATCATGTAAAACTTTTCCTATTAGTCATGTTGTGAAAGAAGAAACAGACCAAAAGGGAAAAAAAATGGTAGAAATATGGAAAAGTAAAAATAGTATGCTTTGATCTGCATTTAGTTCTTTTGCTAGTTTCCATCAGTTCTTTCTCTAGATGTAGATAGCATTGTCCCTCATGAGTCCTTTGGCATTTTCTTGGATCATTGTACTGATGAGAAGAGCCAAATTATTCATAATTGATCTTCTCCCAATGTTGCTGGGAGTACAATGTTTTCCTGGTTCTGCTCACTTCACTTTCCATCAGTTCATGTAAGCCTTTCCAGATTTTTCTTAAATCCACCTGCTTGTCATTTCTTATAGCACAATAGTATTCCATTACATTCATATACCACAACTTGTTCAGCCGTTCCCTAATTGATAGGCATCCCCTCAATTTTCAGTTCTTTGCCACCACAGAAAGAGCTGCTATAAATATTTTTGTACATTCAGGTCCTTTCCCCTTTCTTATGATCTCTTTGGGATACAAACCTAGTGCTGGATCAAAGAGTATGCACAATTTTACTGCTCTTTGGGCATAGTTCCAAATAACTCTCCAGAGTATTTGGATCAATTCATTAACTCCACCAACAGTGCATTGTGTCCCAATTTTCCCACATCCTCTCCAACATTTATTATTTTCCTTTTCTTTCATATTAGCCAATCTTATTGGTGTGATGTGGTACCTCACAGTTTAATTTGCATTTTTCTAATCAATTGTGATTTACAGCATTTTTCATATGACTATAGATTATCTGAAAACTACCTGTTCATAACCTTTGACCATTTATCAATTGGAGGAATGATTTGTATTGTTATAAATTTAGCTCAGTTCTTTATATATTTGAGAAATGAGGCCTATATCAGAGACATTTGCTGTAATAATTGTTCCTAGCTTTCTGTTTTCCTTCTAATCTTGGTTGTATTTGTTTGTACAAACCTTTTTTAATTTAGTGTAATCAAAATTATCCATTTTACATCTCATAATGCTCTCTATCTCTTGTTTGGTCATAAATTTTTCCCTTCTCCCCCAATCACTACCACCCATATAGCTTTCGAGAAACTAAAGATCACTTCATCACAATAAGGCATCAGAGTAGTTAATAAAATTATGAAACATAAAGAGCAAGTAGGATAGAACTTAATAATTAAGTTTTTACTAGAAAGCAAAAACAAACAAACAAAAATACCTAGCTGATGTTCCATTCAGGTTGTCCACAACCTGCCAAACATTGAATGAGAGTAGAAAAATACAGTCACTAACTCATTTTCCAAAAACAACTTAATGATTTTAAATTCATTCCCTCATTTAGTTAAAGCTCTTGCCTTTCAAAGAGATAAGGGGGGATTGGACAGAAAGGGGGTTTTATTCACCTTCCTTCTAAACAAAGAGATAAAACCAACTAGGACAGAGCAATGTTTCTCCTTAAAGGAGAATAACTGTATTTTCTTATACTTTCGATGTTATATGAACTTAAAACATTTGTATTGTTGACTTGATTTTCCAAATTTAACTGGGTATTTGACATCATTTATTTGAGAACAGGGATTCTGAGCTCAATTGATTCTGAGTTAATTTATAACTATATTTCAATATTACTAGTTTCCTTTGTTATCCTATATATTTTCTTTTATTCATTTAAAAGCTTTATTCTGAGTAGGCATCCATAGGCTTTACCAGACTACCAAAAGACACAGTCTCTCTGACTCTGTATCTCTGTTTCTGTGTCTGTCTCTGTCTGTCTCTCTGTGTCTCTCTCCTCTCTCTATCTGTGTGTGTCTCTCTCTCTGTCTCTATCTTTGTCTCTCTCTCTCTCTGTCTTTCACACACACACACACACACACACACACACACACTTAAGAATTCCTGTATTCAATACAAATCTCCTCTGATCTCTGTTAATTGCTTCCTAGAGGTATATATAGTACAAAGTAAATTCCTTTCTTCTTTATGTTATTTCAGAAGCTCTTAATTTTTTCTCCTAAGAAGACACTGTAAGTGGTAACCACCTCCCTCCTCCTCCCATCCCCTGCCCCTGACTGCTCTCAGTGAAAGAACTTTGACATTCATCACGTTCTATAACTGCCCTGTCTTTATACTTCTAATCAGCACTGAGCTGTCACTTCAAATTCCCTGAGAAACTCTCAAGTTTTAGGGATTTGAGGTTAGTGCTGGCAGCACGAAATGGAGATCTCTGAGAATGGGGACATACTGTAATTTATCAGGAAGTCATTTTCTAATCCAAATCTCTAACCAGGTCACCTGGTAATTTCTCCTGGGGTTCTGAGGTGCCCTTCACAAACTATCCTGCTGTTTAACTTTTAACTCTGATTTGCTCATTCTGCTAAGAACTATAAAGCAAGTACATAATCCAGTAAGGAAAGTCAGACCACAAACAGTTCATGAAAACATAGAATCATATATTTAAAGCTGGAAGGGAACTTAGTCTAATCTTCTCATTTTGCAGATGAGGAAAATGAGGCTGAGTGAGGAAATGACTGGTCGAAAGTCACACAGGGAATTGGATTATTAGTATTTAAACCCAAATACTCTATCTCCAAATTCAACACTTTTTTTGTGGTGGGGAGACATTTCCTATCAATTTCCTTGCAATTCCAACTCTAAAGGGTTATCTGACATAAAATTCTTTTTTCCTCTTTAAAAAAATATAGGTTTTTCACTAACAGGAAGTGGATTCAGAGCTATCTTAGGTCACCATTACTAATAGCTGTTGTTCTCTGTTAACAAGCTCCTTCTCTCTTTTGTGTTTTAATTCCTCTGCCCTGGCCTCAGATTGTTCCCTTGAGGTTGCTATTTTTCCCCCTCATGGGGCATATTATGACTATCTAAGAGGACATTCATGTTCTTGACAATATTCTTTTTTTGGCTTTCTCTAAGGACCCACAAGAATGTTCCTGGAGTATTGATGGCTCTCCTAGCTGTTGTAAGAAAAGTTAGTGGAGAGTTGGCTCTTGGCACAGTGAGCTCTGGGATTTGGAATGTTGGAAGGCAACTGGAAGATGATTTACTTTAAGGCGATCAAGTGATAGGGATCCATTTTTGGAGTGATAGATACCTCTTAGTTGTACAAAAATATGTGGATAAAACCCTTTTCAGAATTTGCAGTTAGGACTCTGAGAAACCATAGGCTACCTTGAGTGGCTTTTTCCTCTCTTTCTCTGTCTTTGTCTCTGTTTCTGTCTCTCTCTCTCCACACACACACACACACACACACACACACACACACACACACACACAAAGATATATAGAGAATATTTTGTGTGTATATTATAAATGTGTATATATAATGTATGTTGTATGTATATATAATATATAGATAATATATACAAATATTATCTATATATCTATAGGTATATATGTATAGTATGTATGCTTATACACATGTGTGTATGTGTACACAAAATATTCTATATTCTATATATTCTATATACATATTCTATATATGTATATCTCTATATTCTATATACATATATTCTATATATGAATATCTATGTACTCTATATTCTATATACATATACTCTATATTCTATATATGCATATCTATGTACATGCATATATAATATATATAATGTGCCAAAGGTACTAAACAGTGTCTAGGAGTTTTCAAAAGGAGTTTCCTGGAATTGGACTTCTGAAGCAATGGAGGTTGTCTTCTTCAAGGGACAGATCCTTAGCCAGGGACCACAATTCACCACCAGCACTGGCTACCTCGAGGCACAAACTAGCCTAGGTTTGGGCCCTGGATGAAGTCTCAATGCTGGCCAACTGCAGCTGTGAGAGGCCCCAGATTTGCTGGGATTGCAGCTATTGTACCTGTGGATTTCTAAGACATGGCTGCTTGGGACACAGAGACTGGGAACTCTACTTGGAGGAGATCTGCCTCACTGACTATAGACTGCCTTTCTCTGACAAGATCCCCAGTAACTTCACAGAGAAAAGGTCTGAGGAAATTTCCATGAGGATCCTATTCCCAACAACTTGATCATTCCTCCAGACTATTAATGACTGAGGATAGAAGTAACCATCAAAGGTTGTCAGAAGCCCTCCTTCAGCTCTGGCCACACACAAGTCTGGCAGAGCTGTTCTTCAGCCTTATTGGCTTGGAAGGAGCAGACAACCCAAGCCAGGATGCTTTGCTGCAGCCACCAGCCAGAATCTTACTGAGGACATTTTTACAATCCATGTGGAACCAATTGAACTGCCCCAGGCACCAAGCTTAAGGCTGGCAAACACAGGGCAAGGGACCTTGGTTTGTAAAAGTAGCCTGCATCCAGTTGGATTGTGAGAACTGATGATGATGTAAGTGGTAGTGTGGAGGCCCTATCTTGAATTGGATCCAGTTAAATGATACCACTCTTCCCAGAGCAGACTCTATCCCTTCCCAAACTACTATATATACCAAGGGAAGGAAGGCTACCAGAAGAATCTCTTCTTACCCCACATATTCAGAAAGTTCTGGCCTGTATATTTCAACGTCTGTGCTGATTTACACCTCAGTGAAGATTGTTGCTTGCTCTCTTTTTCAAGATAGATAAGTACACGTATACATATATACATATGCAAACATATGTATATATAGTATATAAATATAGATACATGTATTTATATGTATATATACTATATAAATATAGATACATTTGTGTATATATGTATTTATATGTATATATACTTATATGTATAAATACTTATATGTATATATGTATATGTATATATAAGTATATGTATACATATACATAAGCATATGTATATATACTTATAGGTATATATATATATATATACATTTATATGTATATATACTATATAAATACAGATACATTTGTATGTGTATATATATATATATATATACACACATGGACATCTAGGTGGTTAAGTGGATAGAGCACTGACTTGGAATTGGGAAGATTTCATTTCAATCCAGCCTCAGACACTTAGTAGCTATGTGACCCTGGGCAAGTCACTTAACCCCTATTTGCCTCAGTTCATCATCTGTAAAATGGGGACACACTTGAGAAGGAAATGGCAAAACATTCCAGTATCTTTGTCAAGAAAATTCCATGGATAAGTCTGTGGAGTCATGGAGAGTCAGAGAGGACTGAACGACTGAGCAACAACAAATATTATATACACCGCGCACACACACACACTCATGTATACAAAATACTCTATGTATCTAAATGTATGTATATGTATGTGTGCATATATATATATCATTTATGTATATTTTATGTTTATATGTAGAGAGAAAGAGATAGACAAATAGATGTTTCATTGTCATATGAAAAATCAAGAAGCTGAAAATTGGCAAAGAAAATGGAAATGATGGAGATATTGGCCATCAGGAGAAAATGAGCATTTAAGAGCAAAGGAACTGACTCTGTCAGTACTTGACCTGCAAATATGAAACCAAGAATTTAGTGCCATAGATTTGGTGCTTCGGGAGGTTGGGATCCTGCTCAGAAGATCCGAGGCCCTATAACCAAGGCTTCTTCTGGTTCTTACATGTGGGATCCAGTGTCTTCCAAAAGTTCATATCAATACCTTGGCTGGGATAGGATCTGTTTTGTTATTCACTTGTGTCTGACACTCTGTGATCCAATGTAAATATGTATTTTTACAGGGCAAAGATATTGGCATGGTTTGCTATTTCCTTCTCCAGCTCATTTTATAGATAAGGAACTGAGGCAAACAGAGTTAAGTGACTTGCCCAGGGTCAAACAGTTAGTACCTGAGGCCATATTTGAACTCCTAAAGATGAGTCTTCCTCACTCTAACCCCAATGCTCTATCCACTGCACCACCTAGCTGTCCTAGGGATATGATCTGAGCCAAAAGCTAAAAGTGGTGGCTATAGCCAAGCACTGAAAGTGTCCAGTGCAGTGGCATCTGGTGGAGACTGTGAGGCCATGGTCACTGGGAGCAGTCTGAAATCATCAATGGCCCTGAAGCTCTATTGTATTAGAAGTATGAGTTATTTTTTTTCTTTTATATGCCTTAGCTACATGATCTGCCTCTCCAATTGTGAACACTTGAGAATTCTCATGTCTAGTTGTACCACTATTCTCACAGATGCTGGGTGTAGTTATGGGAATGCCTACCATTGACTTATAGAGAAGATGCTCTGTTGCTAATAGATTCCTTTGCTTTGACCTAGTTGTGTCCTCAGTCTGACTATAGTCAAGAAACACATATGAGTGAGTGCCCATGATCTGCAGTTTTAGAACAGATTCCCAGAGTATCTTACAATTATCATCACTTAGGGCATCCCTAGATTTCAAACTGGGTGGACATGAGGGCTGGTCAAAGTCCAGCAGGGTGCTACCATTAGTTAGTTTTCAATTTAAGAGTTAAAACTGGAGGGACCTGACAAACTGTTTAATCCAGCTAACTCATTTTATGAATGCAGAATATGAGGCATAGGGAGAAGAAATGATTTATTTAAAGTCACACAGGTAGTAAGCAATAGAGACAGGCTAGGTTTTCTGAGAACAAAGAGAAGCATTATGTTGTAACAGGCAGAAGACTCACAGAGTTTGTAGTTAGGAAGACCCGGGTTCAAATTCTCCTTCAACTATTTTGTGGTTCACCAGCAGGCCCAATAGCTTTGTGACTATGGTCAAGACACTCGACGTTTCTCAACATCATTTTCCTAATCTATAAAATGAAAATTATCACCCATAGTACTTACCTCATAAGACTGTTGAGAAGCTTAAACAAGATCTTGTATACCAAACCCTAAAGCGTTACATAAATATCAGGAGTTATTATTCTGACTTCAAATCCAATGTGTGTTCCATTATAGCATGCTGCCTTCATTACTGCCTAATGAGTTATGGTGCGTTTTGCATTATCAGTAGCTATGCTCCTGAAAGTTGCAGGTAAATCAAATCTTTAAAATTATATCTTATTTTAAAGGCACTAAGGGAAATGTCTATTTAAAGGAAGCCTGTGGTCTCTCCTTTTGTAAAGTAAAGAATCTTTCTTGCAAAGATTAAAAAAATCACCAAAAATGTGATCATAGGATTATAGAATTTCACATTTAGAAAAGACTTCAGAAGTTATATAGTCCAACCTATGACTTAAGAATAATCCTGTCTATAATTATACCTCACAAGTGGTCATTCAGCCTTTTCCTTTAAGCTTCCTATTAGGAGAAATCTAATCTCTCCCAAGGCAGACATTCTACTTTTGAATAATTCTAATTGTTTAGAAGAATTTTTTCCAAAAAAAAAATTTCTCTTTTATTTTGTTTTGATTCTTTTAAACAAGTCTTTGACATATGCTCAGATCACCAGAGATGAATGTACCCACATGGGAGATGTCAGGGACCTATGTTTAGGAAAGACACTCTGCATTCCCCTGCCACATGGGTAATAGCAGCTTTTTCCATTGGCAATGTAGGTGGGCTTTTTTTTGTTTTGTTGCATTTTGTTTTGTTTTGTTTTGTTTTTAACTACCAGACTGAGAAGGTCTCACTTTATTTGTTCCTAGCTGAATACATGAGGGTGAAGATCTTGTTCATCCACAGGTTGGGTTCCATGAAGTAAACTGAGTAGGGGGAAGGGCTACTTCCATCTTCCCCCTTTTGGATACTAAGAATCAGACTTGTGTTTCTGTTTGATCTGTCCACAGTTCTAGCTATTGGCAGGTCTAGAAGCCTCCAAACCTCTGAGCTCATTGTTTAGTAACCTTGGAGGAAAGCCCTGAGAAGCCAATGTGCCTGGGACTCAAGTCCAAGGAAGGCTTAGCTACATTGGCCTTGAACTTGGTAGGATCATGCTATCTAGTAACTGAGTTAAACTATGAACTTAATCTTCCTCTCCTCTTCATAGACAGATGATGTAGTAGGATAGAAATTATGTTGGAGGGTGCTGTTTCAGTCAGTCAGTCAGTCAGTCAGTCAATAAATATTTATTAAGCACCTACTATGTACCAAGCACTGTGCTAAGCTCTGGGGATACAAATAAGAAAAAAGACAGTCAATATCCTCAAGTAGTTTGCAAGCTGATGGGAGAAGACAAAACAAAAAAGGAAGATGGGAAACTGGGAGGAGGTACCCAGGTGAAGTCAGAGATGTTCCAGAATAGTGCAGAAAAAAGAAATGAGAAATGAGGCCATGTTCTGAGCTGTACTTCTTCTTAAAGACTTTTTAGCTTAGTACTCCAAACAGAAGGCAGAGGGTAGTAGTGAGATGGAATATTTGTTCTTATTATCCCTTGATAAAAGTTAACCTGCAGAGTTGTTAAATAAAACTATTTTAGTGGTACAAGGAATCCCTACAATTGGGGGAACACGATCAATGGGGACTGGAACCAGTGGGAGAGACTCAAACTCTTGGAGAATATTGGAGAAACCTGGGGAAAGGGTAATATGTACCATACCTTTTAGGCAATGAGGGCCTGGATAGTCAGTATTACATTTTTTTCCTCCTTTAAATTTGCATCTGCAGTTTCTGCCCACTGCTGCCAGTGCTGCCATCTTAGGTCAAATCAAACACCTCTAATCCCTCTTCTGTTTTACAAACTTCAAATACTTGAAGATAGCTATAGTGTATCTTGTCTTCACTAGCTTATCTTCTCCAGAGGAAACATTCCCCCTGTCCTTCATCTCATATTATTCCTGATTTCCTTAATAAATTCAAATGATTAGACTTTAATTTATTTAGTAAATTGACCTTTTTTCATAAAGCAGTGGTACTTAAATAGGATTAGGTGTACAGTTTGACTCTTTTTTTCAAAGTGGTAATGACCTTTTCTCTTTTCCCTATATGGAATTATGACTTTCTCTAGTTGGTTGTTATTTAGAAATGGGTTACAGCTGAATTTTTCAGAAGCTGTAAATGATGAAAAGCTATAAAATATTGATATTCACACTAATGACCTGCTTTGATAGGGAAGTCACCAAAGAATCCAGAATTTGCTTTGTTTTGCTTTTAACTGGACCTACCTAAGATTTCATTCTTATGAGGCAAGGGTGTGCAAACCACCAACCCCTGGGCCAAATATAGTCCTCTTCTTGCTTTTGCATGGCCCTTGAACTAAGACTTTTTTTTTTAATACTTTTAAATTAAGGCTTATTGTATTTAAAATATTAAAAAAAAATTCTTAGCTAGCAGGCCATATAAAATCAGTGCTCAGAGAGTAGTTTGCTGACTTCTTATAAAGGGAACTTTTTATGTGAGGAAACACCTTCTATTCATTTGGCACTTCATTTGTAATTTCTCATCTTAGAGAGTTTCCTGGGACACTGTAGAGAATAAGTATTCTTCCCACAATCACACAGCAAAGTTCCTTTCATAGTATAGACCTGATTCTGTATCTCTTGGCTCTAAAGTCATTTCGCTTTTCACTATGCCCAGAGTATATCACAGACAGGATTTATTAGGGTTCTTCCCAATCTTATTCTTTTCTATATACCTGACAGTGCCAAGAATAAGGCCATGCACATAATAATCATGCAAGAAACATGTTTGAATAAATGAATGATAGGGTAGAGAGATTAGCTATGGTATTTGAGTTCATGTGGCTATGTGATTTGCTTAAAATTCCCAATCAATCAATCAATAAACTAAATTAAGTACCTTCTGTGTTTGGACATTGTTGAGCATGGTCAATAAAACACTGAGTTAAGCTTTAACATAGGCTTCTAAAACAATTTGCCTGTGAGGCATTTGCATATGAGGCAGCAAAAAACATATTCCCTGTTACCTGGCCTATGAACATTTCCAGTAAGAAGTGTGCCAGCACCTCCTCACATGAGATAATGCCCAAAAGCTGTAGGGAAAAAAAAAAGTCATGAACCTCTTTCATCTAATTTTATCTCCAGCAATGGTCTGGAGAATCTGCCCCTTACACTTCTATACTCACACAATTCTCTTGGGTAAAAGACAAAGTTGTTATCCACTCCACCACCATTTCCAAAACATCAACAACAACAACAAACAGACAAACAGACAAACAAACAAAAAATCCTGGAAAATTCTGCCCTAAAACAGAATTCTGGAAGTTTAGACTTGGAAATGGTCTTTTAGCTTCATACATGACAGAGCTCAGGTACAGTCTCCTACCTAAGATTTTCCTCAATTCCCCTCTCTGTCCTCAAAGGTTACTTCTCCCTCCCTCTCTCTTGAAATCCTTTTGTATCTTGCATTTAATTTTTTGTGCACAGTAAAATACAAGCTCCTTGAGAACAGGTCTTCTTTCACTTTTATCTTTGTATCCCAAGGTGCTCACTCTGTGTTTGGTACATAATAGGCTCTAATATGTTTATGAGGTTGAATTGAATCTCCTTTATTTTGTAAAAGAGGAAATTGCAGCCTAGCTGGGTTAATCAGTTCATTATTTTATATATTGAAATACTCTATGTCTCTCCATGGATAGCAATAGCAGTAGCAACTACGAAGTTCAAAACAACATTAGAATAATTAATGAGTATGCTGACACAGCAATGCTGAAAGGTAAGCTTCATTATCTCTGCCTAACAAAGGAAAATCAAAGCAGGCTGAATATCTTTCCCCCACAGAAATCCTGAATGTCAGTAGTTGAGTACAGAGGAAAAGACATAGCTTCTTATCTCCTCTTCCTAGCTCTAATATCTGCATTCTGTACTGCAATTATTGATTCCATTCACAAAAATAACATTTGAAAAATGGGACTACATGTAGTTATCAAGTTCAAAGATGATTTTTTCCCCTTGAAATTAATTGGTCAGGACAGTAAGAGCCATTACTTGTCAGCTGCCTACAGCCATAAGACTGTCCCTGGACCTGAGCACTGAGACTTGTGGGCAGCACACATATATATTTTCTCATTATACCACTTGTTATGATGTTCCCCCATTTCCCCTTTTTCCTGGAAAAGAAAGCCTAATGACAAATTCTAGATTACTAGAACACCCTGTGGGCCTCATCAAAATGTGCAAGTTATCTCATTTTCATTGTCCTCCATAACCAATTGAGAATTTGTGGGCCCACTAATGATCTTTCACTGTCTAGTGGGAGGGTATCACCAAGCTATTGTTTGCAAGGAAAGATTCATTTCCAAAAATATTTTGTTTTTTCTTCCATCTCCAACAGTCTACTAGAGACCTGATCATTGCAAATGGACCCTTCAGGCAGGAAATAATTTTGATTCTTTCCTTTATTAGAACTGATAAAGACAGGTTTACAGTGTCTCACCTGACAGCATAAAACAAGCACATGAGTAGTCTTTCAGTAACTGTGCCAATGATGGGGTTGGGATCTGGGCTCCAGAAAGGAAAAACCCTGGACTTTCCCACATGGCCAGAACTCTAACATTTGCCTGAGGCTATAATTCCATTAACTGGCCTTTCATTGTGGACCTCCCTATGGCCCTAGGTCACTTCTCCATTCTCCCTTGACAATGTAGTTTAGGTCCCTGGAATTCTATTACCTCATAGACTGCTTGGCCACTCCTATATCCCTCCCACAGTCTTTCTGTATATAAGGTCCATCTTGTCTCCATTAAGAGGCTCTGATTCTTAAAATCAAACCACTGCTGAGATTCTTATAATCTAGCCACTGCTCAGATTCTTAGAATCTAGCCAATAGCTTACTAATGTTCAGACCCCTTAAGAGTCTGCCCAATATGATGGATGTTCTAATAAACCTTGTCTTTGGCTGAAAGAAGGCTTGGGTCGAATTCTTTTGGGCAGGACCCGCGTATTGTGATTTAGGGGTCTCAGTACCCCTGAACTAAACCGCATCACTAAGATCTATCTGTATCAGGATAAGTTCTTCCCTCTGTCCCCTAAGTCCTCCTTCTAGGCAGGTTCTTCCTTTTGCCTCAAGAATAGTCACTGGTGAATGGCTACTGCCCATAGGAAGTATATAAAATCTGTCTGGATGAGGAGCAGCTAGGTGGTGCAGTGGATAGAGCACTGACCCTGAAGTCAGAACCACCTGAGCTCAAATCTGGCCTCAGACCAAACACTTGACACTTACTAGCTGTGTGACCCTGGGCAAGTCATTTAACCCTAATTGCCTAAAAAAAAAATCTATCTGCATGAGACAAGGCATGGCTTTCATGATCAAGGTCTTTCCTCTTAATAATGCCTCATATCATTTTTGTATTCTCTTTACCTTGCTTCTTCAGCTCCTATATATTCCCTGGCTCTCAATGCTGAACACTTCTGCCCAACCATGACACTTTCTGATTTTCACCAAATCCCGTCTCAGACACTAACTAGCTGTGTGAACTGGGCAAGTCACTTAACTTTTATCTACCTTAGTTCCTTCAACTGTAAAATGGAGATAATAATAGTATCTACCTCCCAGTGTTATATGAGAATCACATGAAATAATATTTATAAAGATATTAGCACAGAGCTTGGCATACAGTAGGTAATTAATAAATACTTATTCCCTTCACTCCCTTTTTCTTAACTTTCTATCTGTCATTCTACCTGGCTTTGATTCATTTCTTATCTTGATTCAGGATTTTTTTTTAATGCTCTTGATACTGAACTGATAATTTATTTCTGACTCTCAGTCTAATTTTTAACTTCATCTAAACCTTGAAAGCAGAATGATATACAGGAATAAACACTGGATTTGAAGTCAAAGGACCTGGGTCTAAATCTTGTCTTACTCTTACTAAGACAGCAGGGATGATCTTACTTGTTTATTACTTGTTTATTTACGTCCTCAGCACTTAGCACAGTACTTTGTACATAGTAAGCTCTTAATAAATGCTTTTTTTTTCAAATCCATTCATTCATATTTCCTGTGTTACATAGGACAAGTTACTTAACCTCTCTGGGCTATAGATTATTCATATATAAAGTGAGGGAGATGGATGAGATGATTCTTTTCAACTCAAAATCTGTGATCATGAAACAATAACCTTGGGCTCATTCTCCTTATTCCTCATAGATGGCACTGTATCTCCTATCTCCATGCTTTTGTGTTGCTGTCCTCAGGTTTGCAATGCACTCCCTCTATACCTCTTTCCACATGATTACTTTGTTCATCCCCTTAATCACTAGAGAGCTTCCTCCCACCTTATCAATTTTTTCTGTATCTATGTTGCATATAGATGTATATATATGTGTATGTATACACACATACACATACATATATACATGTGTACATATATACACATACAAATACACATACATGTACATGTACATATACATATATGTGTGTGTGTGTGTATATGTGTATGTGTGTGTGTGTATATATATATATATATTCCATTTTGGAGAGTGGCCCAAGTAGGCCATTCATTCCCCACTTGAGCTGTGCTTCTGAATTTCCGGACTTCACTTCCATACCTTGGCTGCCATCTGTCACTGGAACTTCTCTAAGTTCTTGGGACAATCTCACCTGAGAATATCCCTCCAATATGTCAGTCTCTTTTTTCATCGGTGTGTTCCTTCCAGGGCCTCAACTCTGGGAAGTAGCCAATGCAAGATGTTCTTCATTGTCATCCTGGCTGTGTGTTTTTGCTTATTTTTTGTAACCCCAGAACTCAGCACAGTGCTTGCCAGCTACAGTCAGTGGTTAATAAATACTTGTTGCTCTGCCTTTCCTTTGTATCTCTAGTGACTGCACTTAGTTTCTCTCAGTGTTTCTATGACCTGTTATTGCCAGAAGTTTGTTTCAGCTTTGATAAATGTAAGTTATAATGGAAGCAGCAAGCACAAAGTAATTCTAACTTCATTTTGTTATAAATTGATTATTATTTTATTATGATTATGATTATAATTAATTATTATTTTACTATAAATTAATTGTGTGAAGAAATGATGTTGGATTTGGAGAAAAAAATTTCTAATCACAGGTATATTTTATATAGGTGGATACTGCATTTTGTATGGACGATATGGAGACAAGAGATAAATAGATTGTCGAACCCCAATTTAAAAATAGAGTCTGTTCTAAGAAAGAGACAAATGAAATTAGGGTGCATATATCCACTCTTTAATTTCTTTTAAGCTGGCTGGACACGCAGTGCATGGGAGTTCAATCCAAAACTGGGCCCCCCAAGGGGTCAGGTTCATAAATGGCTCAATTTGAGATTTGGGGTACAGGATTATATGCCCCTCTAAGAGTAGGTATTCCCAAGGGTTGCCAATCAACTCTGATTGGTCAACACAGTGGGATGTGGGCTATATTAAAATGAGGTCTTGAGTACTGTGATTTAGGTCACTTAATCTTGGTCAGCAGGGGCTGATATCACCCCCCCTTCCAATCCATACAGAAGAAATATCACCCTCAGTTTTAAACTATCTAGGCAGAAGAATCTTTCTCCACCCAAACGTGAGCAGATTAAATCAATTCAGGCCTGGGGTGGAGTTTGACCAGGAGAAGACTCTGTGTTATCTTATTACTAGTAATGTCCTTGTGAAGAACTTTAGAGAAGGGTGGGAGATAGGAAGGTGGGGAACCCGGGAGCTCTGAGTCTCCAAGACACTAATTACCAAGAGAAATCATTTTTCACAAAATATATTGATATAGATAAATAGATACATAGATAGATATAGATATAACTGCATATCTTTATAACTATATATATACACATATATGTATACTCAGAGAAAAAGACAATAGTCATGGGTATTATGGCTAAATATGATCTGAGTCATGGCCTTTTGCAGAGGGTAGGAGGAAGGCCTTTCCTGAAGCAACAGCAGCCAGAGGTGAGGGATGAAGGGCAGGCAAGGTACAAAACTACCAAAGTTGGGCAATCTTTTTTTCCAGTTTACAAGCAAGAATATTGGCCTAGAATTGTATCTATTTGTCAGTCTTCATATATTTTCGTCTATTGTACCATAGCTTCAGAACATTAGCTGTTCTTCTGATCATTCTCAAAAGGGAATAGAGCTCTTAGCTTAATCCAACCAGCCTATTCCCTTCCTACCAAATGTTGTTTAAACATAAAGATTATCATGAGTAGGGAGTAGCAAATAAACCTATTTATCCAAGTTAAACAGTAAACAGAAAGTAAGGGTAGTTATATGAATCAGAATTGATCAAAGAATACATAATAAAATCGTAAGGGAGATCTTCACCTGGGAGCAAGATGAAGTGACCAAGATCAAAACAAAGGAGAGAGAGCAATCTCATCACAAGAAAGTCCATTATCATCCAACTTAATAGGAAGATTGCCATTCTGGAAATCCTTCTAAATTGTGGAGAGGATCTGGAGAGAATCAATTTGATTGACCCAAGACAGGGTCTATGCAATTAACATTTTAAATTTAGCAAGTTTCAATCACTACCTAGTGTCCTACCCTGGGGTTTGGAATGGAATGTTCTTGTGTGACTTGATGATGAAGGGAAAACAATGAGAGTGTTTGGATGCTTCTTCCTGGATTCTCTGGGAATGGGTAAGGCTAGGCAAGTAGTACACTACAGTGGAAAGAACACTTTCTCTGAAGTCAGAGGAACTGGGTTCAAATTCCACCTTTGATGCTTACTGATGGGGTGGTGGGACCTGGACCCCTAAAAGGAAAAGACTGCATCTTTGAAACCAACCCAGTCTCTGAATTTTCCTATACATTGCAGCAGCCCAGATCACTTGCACCTCTGCCCAAGGCACTTGGCTCAGTCCAAGGCACCTAGATCACGTGGCCCTCCCCAAATTACTTGCACATACTGACCATTCCTTAATCCCACCTAGATCCCTTCACTGTCCCTTTGGTATATAAGCATCAGTCTCATCCTCATTAGTTTGCAGGTTCAGTAGGAACTTTGCCCATTGACATTCAAATAAACTTTACCTCTTGACTAGAAGACCATTTGAATGTGTGAATTTGTTCCAGGCAGCTCCGCCTTGTACTCTTATATTTTGGGGTTCTCAGAAACTCTAAGCCACTTCACTTACTACCTGTTTCACCTTGGGAAAGTCACTTAGCCTCCTGGGTCTCAGTTTTCTCATGTCTAAAATGAGGGAGTGGGACTAGATATCCTCTGAGGTATCTAACTCTAGATCTATGATCCTGCTTCTCAAAAAACTCAGTGAAAAGATATTAAAAAAAAAAGGAAACTAAGACTGGCCTGGGGGTAACTCTGAAGGTCAGATCTTAAAGAAGTAGATTATTCAGACAAAAATAAAACTAAGAAGGAAGTTTTGGTTCCTAGTAGTGCTTACCAGGATTAACTGATAAGACCTTTGTAAATTTATAAATTTTCCTTCAGTTTGTAATTTTATCTGCTTGTATCTATCCCTAAAGTGTTTTGCAGTAAAACCCTACACACACACACACACACACCCCAAACAAACAAACAAAAGCTTCAGGAACCTGGTACAGAGAGAAGAGAAGGCAGCAGTAAAAACACAGAACAGGACAGCAGCAAGCCAAGTCTTAGGACTTGGTGTTTAAAAAAAAAAATTAGAGTCAAAAGGTGCACCTTAGCAAAGGTCTAAGCTGCTATAAGCTCTATTCCTGTTATTTTTACTTCCTTCACATGGAAAGTGATCTTTCTACCACATTCCATAAGATCATGTTCATCAGAGTTCAGAAAGGGTTGAGGAATGGTTGATATGGTGTTTGCTGCCTGAGAGCTCCAGGAGACATGCCAGGAACAGAACAGAAGTTGGTACACAATGTTTGTCAATCTGACCAAGGCCTTTGACACTGTCAATCATGAGGGCTTACAGGAAATTTTGTCAAAATTTGGTTGCCCGAAGTTCATCAATATTGTGCACCAATTTCATCAAGGTATGCTTGCCCAGGTTCTGGAGTACACATGCTACTCCTTGGCTGTGTGCTACAACACCCCTGAGTGGGCCCAAATCATGGCAAATATAATAGGAAAATAAATAAATAAAAATACAATAAAATACAAAATAAATAAAAACACAATAAAACAAAGAAAACATTACATTTTAAAATGAAGTCAACATACAATGGGTAGGGATCCTTATCTACAGATTAGTGGCCCTATTTCTATTGGCATTTAATACCACTGATATACACTATAAAATAGTAGCAATATGATTGTGACATTTCAAAAGGTTCAAGAGACATAGTTGCTGGGTAAGAAATTATCTCTACTCAGTTCACCCCCCATCCTTAGGCTATCTGGACAAAAAGATCTGTCTCCACCCAAATTTGAGTAGAAAACAATGGGCTTCCCCACCCTAGATTAAATTTCTTGCAAGTTTGGGTGGGGTCTGACCAAGATGAGGAGAGTTAATGGAATCTCTTTTTCTGTTATGTCCTTCAAGAAAATGGAACTTTTCAAAATGAGGAATTTAGGGAAAGGAAGAGACCTCTAATTCTTCCCAAGATATCAGTTATTAATAATCATTTTTCTTATAAGTAAATGTAAGGTCTTAATCCATTGGGCCTCAACAAGAATTTGGGATGCAATGTTAAATCTAGATTGTCAACCTGATGGTGACTTTAGTAAGACAAGATTCTCAACCTGTAAACATGCAGTTAGGCCAAAGAGGTGCTATAAGAGGACCTTAAGAAAATAGCAAACAACCGCTACAATGACCAGTATCTTTAGATTTCTTCCCAACACTAGTTACATATACTTATCAAATCTTGATGTCTTCTAAGCGTGTCAAATTCAATATATCCAAAACACAACTTTTTATCTATCACCCACAATCAGCAGTATATTGGTACATATTTTAACAACTGACCTACTTGCAAAAAAATATGCATGGCATCCTTTTAATTATTACAGTTTTCTTTATTACTTTCTTAAGTCTAGATAATTCAAAACAATAAATCAAGCCCTGAATTGTAGCATTTTCTGATTTTCGAAAGTGCTCACAGTGAAAATCTAACATTTTGTTTCATGAGAGGCTACAAGTTGGCTCCAACATACTCCTTTTCCATTTCTGTCTTATTAGTCACTAGGACCACAACCTTGGTATCATCCTCTGTTCCTCATTCTCACTCTCCCTAAATATTTATCCATTGCCAAATCTTGTCATTTCTACTTTCACAACATCTAATATAGCTTCTTTTCACTCACATAGCCACCATACAAGTTCGGGTCTTTATGAAGAGGTTTGGGGTGCTGGAACCCCAAGATCATGATGTGGGCCATTCCTGAATGAATTCAACCCAAATCTTCTTCTGAAGAGGTGTAGAGGTATTGGGGTACTCCTAGATGCACAGAGGCACCCCAAGATCTCAGTGCTGGGTCTGCCTGAATGAATTCAACCCAAATCTTCTTCCAGCCAGAGAAATAGTTTATTAAAGATAAAGCATATAGGCCAGACTCCCAAGGAACCCAAATATCAGTGATCTAAATGGGGGCTAGAGTGGATAGGCCAGGTGGATGTTAAGCTAGGTGACTGACGCTCGTAAGGATGAGAGGGTATGAGAGTCTCAGCCTTTGGGTTTGAGAAATTCCCAGCATCTGAATGGGGGCAAAGGTGAGTCTTAAGTACAGAAAGACTGTGGGAGGGATCTAGGAGTGGCCAAGTAGTTTGGAGTGACTGGAGGAGGGATCTAAGGAGATCTGGATGGGAGTGGCTAGTAAGCTGGAGTGAACAGAACTCCGGGGTCCTGGACCTCGTGGTGCCTAGCTAGGATTAAGGGTGGGAAATGGCCAGGGGCCACAGGAAGGTAAAACAATGGGAAAGGCCAGTTGAAGGGGGCAGGTGGTTGAGCAAAAGGGTTCAGGTTTTTGGAAGGTCTGAGAGATTTGAATAAACAATGAGAATAGATAATGAAGGGAACTGGAAGGGGGGAAGTTTGCTTTCAAATGGAGCTGGGACCGGTAGAAAAACTTCTTCAAAGGTGCTTTCAAAGAGAAATAAAGTGAGTCTACAAGGAATCTAAAGTTTAAGGTTTTTCTGGGAATTGTAGACAAACTGGAGCCAGATTGTTTTTGGAGTCAGGAAGGAAAGCACACCTGAATAAGATCAAAAAGGCCAGGCTGAGGCTTTGGAAGGGAGGTAAGGGGAATCTAAAAATCTAAGGGTTTTCAAACTGAATGGTGGGCACATAACCCCGTCACTTAGACTATTTCAAAAGCCTTCAAATTAGTCTCCTTGCCTCTAATTTTTCCCCAGTTCAATTCATCCTCCACTCAGCTGTCAGAGAGTTTCCTACAGGAAATAGAAAGTTTGACCAAGTTTGACCAGATCACTCTTAGTACTTGATAAACTGCAATGGCTCCATAATATCTCCAAGATTAAATATAAAATCCTCTGTTTTGCATTTAAATCCCTTTGTGATCTGGGCCTTTGCTACATTTCTATTTTTCTTATACTTGACTCACTTCTATATACTCTATAATCCAGCTACACTAAAATATTCCTTGTATCTCACGCATGACACTCCATTTTCTGACCCCATGCCTTTGGCATGGCTGTTTCCCATGACTGGAATGCTCTTGTAATAAAGGACTGGTCAAGAAGTCCAGTTCTAAATACCCCCTATGTATAATGGATCAGTGTGCTTGGCTAATTCCCCATGTAGAAGATCCTGGTTATATTACTTTCAAGAGAATAGTAATAATATGTAATGGAAGTATCTTGGAGAGATTTTTGACAATGCAGAAAGATTCTGTAACTGGTTCTGATCTGCTAACTATGTGACAAATTGTGTAGTTGTAGAACTGGAACTAGAGGCACCTTTTAAAAAGTTTTACTTTGCCTGGGCCACTTTCTGTTGTTTGTGCTTCTTTCAGTTTGATTCCTTCATTGATGGTGTGTAGTGTGATAATGCTAAAGGAGAGAGGTCTCAGACTTTCTCCCCATCAGAGGCCAACAAATGACTCTGAAAAAATGGGCCTCAGTTTTGTTTTTTTTTTGCTTTATTTCCTGCTACAACATTTATTCTTTCATTTTAAGTGAAAGAAATTGCAGGTAATAAACTTAAGAGTTTTACAAGTTAGAGGAAGAAAGCCGTTCTAAAGCCTAAGAGTCTAAGAGTTTGGAACTCCAGGAGTCTGGAAAATGAGGCCACACTGGGTTTTCAAAGTAGCTTAACATTTATGCCCTAAAGATCAAGGAAAAGCAAGATCAAAATTAGTGGAAGTGACCCTGAATTTGGAAGTGAACTTGGTGGGACAAATGCTTTATTTAAACTCTGTTATTCTATTATTCCTTCCACTGTAGTCTTCTCACCTTCCCCCTCCCCTACACCCCAGCCTTTCTTCTAAATTGTCTTCCATTTGCAAGACAAGTATTTTATATGTACACAGTTATTTCCATGGCATCTCCTCCATTACAATGTGAACTTCTTGAGGACAAGGACAGTGTTTTTGCCTTTCCTTGTATCCCCAGCTCTTAATATACAGTGTGGTGCATAGTAATGACTTAATAAATGCTGATTGACCAGTTGAATGACTGAGGAACAGAAAATCAGGAGATATCTTTGGGATGATGCAGTCCCCCAACCTTCTTTTGGCTTGAATATTGCAGAGTAGACCAATAATATTCAGAATACTAGTTTACAGAAGCAACTATCAGAAATGGGTGGGAACTATCTACTGGTTGTTGTAATCACCTAACACTTCTCTGTAGAGCTTATTCTATTGGCAACTCAGTTTAGGAGGTTTATACTACCCATGGCTGCAACTGCAGTGGTGGTTTGTGTTCCTGAATAGACCGGATGGTCAGCAGACGCACATAGCAGACAATAGGGCTGCTCAACCTAGTATTTTGCTCAGGAAAAATATAGAATAACCCTGAAAAAGGACAGTGAGCATAATTTCCAAAAATCAGAGACATCAGAGCAGCCAGTATGAAAAGGTTACTCATTGTTAGGTAGGGAGACTTTTTCATTTTTACTTATGGCTTTTTTTGGGGGAGGGGGAAGATTGTTATTTAGTTTATTTTTTTTTTGTTTTCAACAACTACTTCCACAAGATTTTGAGTTCCAAATTTTCACCCCATTTCACCCCTCCCCCACCCCAAGATAGCATGCATTCTGAATACCCATTCCTCTAGTCTGCCTTCCCTTCTATCTCTCCCCCTACTTCTCTTATCCCCTTCCCCTTCAATTTTCCTGCAGGGCAGGAGGGATTTCTGTACCTCATTTCCTGTATTTCTTATTTCCCAGTTGCATATGAAAACATTTTTTTTTAAACATGTGTTTTTAAAACTTTGGGTTTTCTCCCTTCCTCCCTCCCCACCAACCCTCATTGATAAGGCAAGCAACTAAATATAGGTTATATATGTGCAGTTATGCAAAACACTTCCACAGTAGACATGTGGTGAAAAACTAACTCTATTTCCCTTAATCCTATCCCACCCCCCCATTTATTCTATTCTTTCTTTTGACTCTGACCCTCCTCAGAAGTACTTGCTTCTGATTAGCCCCTTTTCCAATCTGCCCTCCTCTCTATCATCCCCCTACTCTCTTGTCCCCTTCCCCCACCTCATTTTCCTGTAGGGTTAGACAAATTTCCATACCCAATTGAGTGTGTATGTTATTCCCTCCTCAAGTCAAATTCTATGAGAATAAGATTCACTCATTCCCTCTCACCTTCCCCCATTTCCCCTCCACTGTAAAAAACTTTTCTTGTCTGTTTTATGTGAGATTATTTACCCCATTCTACCTCTCCCTTTCTCCTCCCAGTATAATCCTCTCTCACCCCTTAATTTTATTCTTCAGATATGACCCATTCATTTTCAACTCACCCTGTGCCCTCTATCTCTCTATGTATCTATCTATCCGTATATATACACACATATAATTTTTTCCCTCCAACTACCCTAATACTGACAAAGGTCTCATGAGTTACAAATATCATCTTTCCATGTAGGAATGTAAACAGTTCAACCATAATAAGTCTCTTATGATTTTCTCTTTCCTGTTTACCTCTTCATATTCCACTTGAAAATCAAATTTTCGATTCAGCTCTGGTCTTTTCATCAAGAATGCCTGAAAGTCCTCTATTTCATTGAATGATCATTTTTAACCCTGCAAAATTGTACTCAGTTTTTCTGGGTAGGTGATTCTTGGTTGTAATCCTATCTGCTTTGCCCTTCAGAATATTATATCCCATGCCTTGCGGTTCCTTAATGTAGAAGCAGCTAAATCTTGTGTTATCCTGATTGTGTTTCCACAATACTTGAATTGTTTTTTTTCTGGCTGCTTGTAATATTTTCTCCTTGACCTGGGAACTCTGGCATTTGGCTACAATATTCCTAGGAGTTTTCCTTTGGGGATCTGTTTCAGGAGGAGATCGGTGGATTCTTTCAATTTCTATTTTGCCCTCTGGTTCTAAAATACCAGGGCAGTTTTCCTTGATCATTTCTTGAAAGGTGATGTCCAGGCTCTTTTTTTCATCATGGCTTTCAGATAGTCCAATAATTTTTAAATTCTCTCTCCTGGATCTATTTTCCAGGTCAGTTGTTTTTCCAATGAGATATTTCACATTGTTTTCTAATTTTTCATTCTTTTGGATTTGTTTTACAGTGTCTTGATTTCTCATAAAGTCACTAGCTTCCATTTGCTCTATTCTAATTTTTAAGGAAGTATTTTCTTCAGTAATCTTTTGGACTTCCTTTTCCATTTGGCCAATTTTGTTTTTTAGGGCATTCTTCTCCTCATTGGCTTTTTGGACCTCTTTTGCCATTTGGGTTAGGCTATTTTTTAAGGTGTTATTTTCTTCAGTATTTTTTTGGGTCTCCTTTAGCAAGCTGTTGTTTTTCATGATTTTCTTGCAACACTCTCAGTTTTTCCTCTACTTCTCTTATTTGCTTCTCAAAATCCCTTTTGAGCTCTTCCAAGGCCTGGGACTGATTCATATTCTTCTTGGAGGCTTTGGATGTAGGAGCTTTGACATCATTGTCTTTTTCTGGTTGTATGTTTTGATCTTCTTTGTCACCAAAGTAAGATAATATAGCCTGATTCTTTTTGTGCTGCTTACTCATGATCCTGGACAACTACCTGAGTTTTAAACTTTTTGTTAAGGTAAAAGTCTGTTTCCAATGTGGAGAATGTACTGTCACAAGCTTCGGGGTTTGTACAACTATTTTCAGAGATACTTCTAGGATCCTGAAAATTTTCAGTTCTTCCAAGGTGCGATGATAAGGGGCGAGGTGTTTCCTCTCCACTGCCACAACAAGCTCCACCACACCAGCATTCCTCCTCATCCCAGGATCACCCCTCAGAACTGTGACCCAGATCCATGCACCAGTAAAGCAAGAGACTCCTGCCTCAGCACTGGCAAAGAGATCCCTGCAATCCCGCTCTGATCAGCCACTCGATTCCTCCTCAGTCTGTGGGCCAGAAGCTCAGGAAACAGCCGTGGACCTGGGGCAGCTGAGACCTAGCTCCTTCTCTCGCCACAGTCACAGACTTTTCCCAGTGACCTTCCAAGTTGACTTTGGCATTCATGGGTTGAGAAGTCTGGAAACCGCCACAGCTGCCTGTGATTCAGTCCTCTGAGGCCTGCTCCAGGGTAGCTGTGGCCTGTGCTCCCATGTCAAACTGCGCTCCTCTCCCAGCCCGGTGCGATACACCTCTCCAATCAACCATCCAGGCTGTCTTGGGCTGAAAATTTGTTTCACTCTGTCTTTTTTGTGGGTTGTGCTGCTTTAGAATTTGTTTAGAGCCATTTTTTATAGGTGTTTGGAGGGGTTTGGGGGGAGAGCTCAAACAAGTCACTGCTTTCCCTCCGCCATCTTGGCTCTGCCTTGATTTTTTTTTTTTAATATAGGGAAGGAGAGGAGAGGAGAGGGAGAGGGGGAGAGAGAGAGAGAGAGAGAGGGAGAGAGAGAGAGAGAGAGAGAGAGACAGAGACAGAGACAGAGACAGAGACAGAGACAGAGAAGATTGGAGTCAGGAAAATATATTTAAATTTTGCCTCTGCTCTGATTGCAGTTTAGGACTATCGAAAGATTGCTGTATAGAATCATAGGACTGGTGTTAAAAATTCTACTTGTATATATACTATTTATGGCCTTGGGGAAGATAATTAATTTCTCTAGGACTCAGTTTCTTCATGTGTGAAATTAATTTGTTTATTCATTTATTCATTTACTTTTTTATTTATCTGTTCATTCATTTCTCTACTTACCTATCTGTTTATTATCTGTTTACTTACTTGGGTGGGGGGGCTGTGTTTCCATATCCCACCTAGGGTATTAAGTACAATGACCACTTATGGAGTTGATTCCAATACTGAATGGCTTGGAAGCTATAATCTATTCTGTTTTTGATCTCATTCACTTTGCCAGCCACCAGTCCTTAAGACCTGCTACCAGGGGCTTTTCATATTGGTGCCATCAAGACATGGAATAGAGAGTATGGGGAGCTGTGAGTAGCCCAGTTTAATAAGAATGTAGAGTGGGCAAAGGGAAGTAATATGAAATGACTGTTAAAATAGGTAGGAGCCAGATTATAGAGGGCATAAAAGCTCACATTTATTTAGCACTTAAAGGTTTACAAAGAACTTAACAGAAGGAGAAAGTAAATGCCACTAGAAATTCCCAGTGAGCGAATTTGGACAATTATATGGGCATAACTGGGGTGTTCCCATTTGCCTTGCTGCTATCCTTTCAAAAGACCTGGACATGTTCCAATGCAACTAGAAAAGCAAGGCTGGGAAAGAAGGATTTAATGAATTGCATGCACATTATTTTTTTCTAATTTACCAAAATAGAATGTTCATAACTAAAATGGAAAAAAATTGGTTAGAGGCAAAACATGGAAACAAGTGCTTCACTAGAGCACTGAGTATCTTTGTATGGGGAATAATACAACCCATTTTGGAGAGGAAGTAGTGGTGGATTATTGAATTTGCCCTCTGTTGTTCAAAAAAGCCCATCATTTTATTTTGCTATTTAAAAATTGACTTCGGGCTTAGTCCCAAATTATCTAGAAAAGTTTAGTCCGTCTCAAAGAGAGTATTAGGCCTGAATTTCCTCTCTGTGAATGAGATGAACTCTGCTTAAGGGGAAAATAACAGTAAAGGTTTCAATTTTTTTTTTTTTTAGAACAACCAAAAAATAGTTCATAAAAAGGAGTCAAAGGGAAACATTCTTCCTATAACCATCAGTGCTATTGTAAAAAGAGGGTAAGTGGCCAAAAGTTGATTGTCTGTGTTGCCCTGTCATTCACTTTCTGAAGTGCACCATTTTTACTATACTTTGGGAATTTGTCCCATCCACCATTTGGAACGCAATGGTCACGATGGTGAAGCTGCTTCTTTAAGAGAAAACTCAAAACAGCTAGATAAAATAGCTTTATCAGGTCAGTGAAAAGAAATCACTCACAGGGACTAATCAAAGGCTTTGAACCAGTCAGTTTTCTTCCCAAAGAGACATAGAACTTTGAATCTGGAAAAGTCATTCCATATATTTCGCCTTCAGGCCTTTTCTCAAGCTGTGCTGGGCTTTGAATGCTCTCCCTCCTTACTTCTGCTCCTGGAATCCCTAGTCCTCTGCAAGGCTCTGCCCAAGGGCTACCTCCTCCGTAAAACTTTTCTTCACCTCTACCTGCTTCTCCTGGCCAGATGTGAATGCTCTCTTTGTACCCTGAACTTTCATTATATTTCTTCTGTACATAATTCACATTTACTTATCTGACTGGAAGTTTTATTCACAACAAAATTAAGAAGATAAGTTTTTTGAGGGCACTACATTACTTTTTATATTACCTAATTTTACAGTCTTATTTGATATCACCTTCCTTTGCACACTCTGCATTCCTATTAATCTGGGTTACTCACGGCTCCCCATACTCTATATTCCATCTCCTGACTCAGTGCCTTTTATTGTTGGGTTTTTTTTTTTTGTGTCTCAGGCATCTTGTACAGTATCTTGCAAATAGTAAGTAATTTTAAAAAATTTAAAAAGTAAAAAAAAATTAAAAATTAGAAAAAAATAAAAAATCCACTGAATCGAATCCTTGAATTGAAACTCTCTTAGAAATTGTCCTGCCCAATTGTCTTCATTTTTTCAGATAAGGAAACTGAGACTCAATGATGAGAAATGTCTTGCCCAGAGTCACACATTAAGTGACAGATATGGGATTAGAATTCTGACTTCTGGGATACCCTATATAGTCTTCTTTCTAATGTGCCACTTAGTCTCCTTACACCAGTCTTATATCAGGAAAAACGGACCCCGCGGAAAGTCTAGCAAAAGGTTTTTGAAATTATTAAGAAGTTCTTTCAGAGTGTTAGGACAGCAGAGTGTATAAAAGAGGATTATTCTCCTTTTATGTCTTATAAGGCTCAAGCAAATCAATATTTCAGATCTATTTTATGCAGCCTCCTAGCTCCATCAAACCATTTGGTGGACAATTCATCTCCCCACTCTTTAAGTCCCAGCTCTAACAGGAAGCCAGGCCTGACTGGCATATCTTTGTTTTGCCGCTACATCTCACTCCTGACCTTTAGCTGGGTTCCCAATGCAGGCTCTGTATACCATGTCAAAATTGAAAACTTTACAGTTAGAAGGAAAGCATGGGATTGTGATCAATATGAAAGAAGCAATTCTATGTTGCTTTCTCTACACCCCCCCTCCCCCTTTACTTTTATTTATGGACAGTCAGTCAGGTAATTTATCTCTCATACCCCTCATCCACTCCCCCCATCCCCCCACCCCCATCTAGTCCTGTCAAATAGCAGCTTAGGATAGATTAAATCCTTAACGGTAAGCGGAGTTTTATATATTGATTTGTGGAAATCACACTTTGGCAGACCCACTCCAGAAACACCTGCTAAAACGTAAAGAAGAAAAATTGATCCACATTGTACCTCTGTATTATAGAATCCATGTGCCCCTATGCACCTTTCTCTAAGGTCAGAAATGAGTAGTAATCTCAGCTATTAAGTTCCAGATAGACAGTGTTAGAATGTATCTTACTTCATGATTCTGTTCTCACTTGCTCCCCACTGGCATTCATTGTGTATGAGTTCTTCTGCAGCACAAGGCATGAATGTAGACTGACACAGACCACCATAACCTCCCCCAGCCATGCCAATGTTAATACAAAAGGAAAAGAGACAGGACCAAACACAGCTGACACACTTCTACATACATTTTTCAGACTTTTTATCTTTCCCCCAGCAGGCACTGCTCTGATGATCAAAGACTCCCTCCACGTTGATGAATGCCTTCTATAGCTCTATCCACTGCAGCACCCACCTAAAATGTTAAGTAACTTGCCCAGGGTCTCACACCACTAGTATCTAAGGTTAGATTTGAATCTTCCTAATTCCAGGTCCAATGCTTTATTCATTGTGCCAACTAGCCATCTCCCATAGCATTTAATAGTTAATTGATTGGTAGGGAGTTCTCTGCAGTACAGACAACTAAAATTACTTGCCCAGTGTCATATAACCAGTATGTACCAGAGACAGGAGCTGAACTCAAGGCTTCCTGACTCTGGGGCCAGCATTATGCAACATTCTTCTTGATTCTCTTCTATGTCCTACTATAAATCCTATGTAGGAAACACAGTGGTCTAGAGATCTTCTGTACCATATAAGATTTTGTGGCTACTCATATAAAACCTTTCACTTCATGGTAACCCAGCTGCTTTTCTAGGCAAATTTCTCCTTTATAACATCTTTTATGTACCTTCTTAATGTATGTCATTGTTAGAAATATATTGAAATCTACTTGTAGTCAGGATGCATTTTTCCCCGTGGAAGATCTGCAGTTTTGGTTCTTCTGAAGCATTTTCATTCTGTAATTTGTAGTTATATAATATCAACAAGATAATGTCTATTTTAAGAAAGCTGTTTTGCTGATAAGAAGTTTCCTCTGACTATTGAAAACACATTTCCCAAATGTGATCCAGTTCCTTCCTTTCTTCCTTTTTAAATCTGGCCTCAGATCACTTGACACCTGCAGTTTCTAGGTCACACACGTGCATGCCTACATACACACACACACCTGAGTTTGTACATGTTCTTTGATGAACTACTCAGTAGGTTACACAGCAACTGCATCTTATAGTCAGGATGCATCCATCATCCACTTAGTTTTTCTTGTAAAGATTACCAGGTTGTTCCATTTTGCTTTATTAGGGGCTTCATAGTTTGAGAGCTCGTTCCAAACAGGAACATCTGGAGAAACTTTTTCCGTGTGGACTTAATGTCAAAATCTATCACTGCATTCATGAAAATGATGAATACATTTCAAGAGCATTCATTTTGTTTTATGTCTTAATATCAATAAACAGAAGATTGTTCAATGAATCAACAAGCATGAATGCTTAAATTCATCAAGGCCAGGCATTTTGCCAGTATCAGAAGTATAAATACAAAAAGAGAACCCCACCCCCTCAAAGAGCTTACATTCTACAACAGTTAAATAAAACCATATGTTGTTACTTAAAGAATCTTGAAAGATCCTTTATATATGTGCCAGTGACACTTTTATGGAGGAGAAACTTGAAAACTTTATATTGCTATGTTTAATCCAATGCTTTTTTTGTCATAATAGTAACAAAATATACTAGATTCATTCCCAGAAGATATGCTAATTGAAGTATGACTATATACATATTTTATCCTCCCTATACTGTTCGAAGCCCTACATATTCCCCTTACTCAATATCTTTAACACAACAGCATCCAATGAATATATTCTAACACTTTTAGGGGGGTGCTTTTTGTCTATATTTTCATTTCTTTAACTCATTTACAAATTTGTTTAAAACCCTAGAAGCTAAGTGTCTTCAAAGACGCATTCCTCACAAGAGGGACAATTCTTCATAGGTGAACAAGATTAACCATACTTTTTCTTTGGGTGGTCTTATATTGGTAATTCTTTTGACACTTAGGATGATCATAGAAATTCAGTACTTCAGTATTTCATCGCAAATCAGACCCATTTTTCTCTCTAACTGGTTTGTCACACTTGTATGGGCAATGGGATGATAGGTATTTTCTCAGAATGGCAAATATCAGGAATCTTTCAAGGAATAAAAGGCATAAGGAAGCAAAGGAATGACAGGGGGTCAGAGAGGATCAGAAACAGAGTGAACAGTAGAGAGAGAATGGTTGAGGAGGGAAAGCTGAGCAATTGGAGATAAGAAAAGGAGAAAATAAAAGGAGATAACTGCTTTAAAAAAGAAAAGAAAAGCCAGGGAGAGGAAGGAATATTTGAAAGGAAAATTGTTTTTTTTTTCTTCATTGATAAAGAAACCTGAGGCAGACAAGCACTTTATAATGCCAATTCTTTCTTTAAAATCCTTAATTGGGCACTTCAAAGGATCACAATTAAGCTCTAAAAAATGTAAAGTTGAAGTTAAAAGGTCTCCATGGGGACCCACACTATTGAATATCCCAGTAATACCCAGTGTCCTTATTAAAAACTGAAGGGGGTATTGGTACAAAGTCACCATTCTTAAGCTTTTGGCTAACAAAGAAGCATCAAACTTGATTCCTCTTTCTACTCATAGGCTGAGAATGAAGCAAAAGAGAAAATGATTACTGGACATGACACTTTCCCCCATGAAAATGTATACACAGACACAGACATACAAAGAAACACATGTATATTCATAAATGCGCGTGCACGTGTGCGCGTGCACACACACACACACACAGAGCCATCTAGGAAACAAAAGTTTCCTAGATATTTAAGCTAATTGAAGGATCTGATTGGGTATTAGGGTTTACACTTAACTATTCCCTTATGGGCTTAATATATCTGGTTTAGGATACTGGACTATCTTCATGTCATATTTCATATGTGGGGTGTCCCCAAAATCTTAATACAATTTTAAGCTTTAGTAACTTCAGAAAAATAAATGCTACAAACTTAAAAAAATAAAGGGAAGGTTTAATATCTGAATTTATTTTACATTTCTTTTTAGTTTCACAAATTTTGAATACTTTTTTAACCTTAATTTTAACAAGACAAGGCACTGTGTCATCATGAACCTACATGTTCAACACTTTTGGAATGATACTTTCTTAGCCTGCATATATTTTAGTCTGGACACTATTCATCCTTTATCCATATGGACACCTTAGAGGAGGTCATCTTGGTTGCTCATCTTGGTCACCTGATATATCTCTATTAAGCTTTTGTGGGGTCACATCAAAACCGTCAGACATACCTCAGGACTTTCTTCTTTGGATGATCTTGAAGACAGAATTGAAAAATAAAACAAAACAAAACAAAACAAAAAAAATAATACTTCAAGTCACTGAGCAGCCCCTGATAAGAGTTTTTAGAAAGTTCAAAAATGGGCTATTGTGATATATGGCACAAAATGGTAGTTGAATTGAGTTTTAATAAGAAACCTAGCAATATTTCTTTTAATTTTAAATAATTAACATCTAAATTTATTTTTTTTTTGCTTTTGAAGTTATTAAACCTCAAAACTTCACTGACTTTACAGATTGTACATTCCTCTACTTTTTTTTTCTTTTTATAGTATTTCTGTACTTCTGTCTGCAACTCTGATGGGGATGAGATCTGAACCCCTAAAAGGAAAAGTTCTGGATTTTTCTACATGGTCAAGTCTTTGGTGTTAGCCTGAGGCTATAATCCTCTCAAGTGCCCTCTCAGTGTGGCCTATGCCCAATCTCCCAATTCTCTATTACCTCCCGATCACCCCAGCCTACTGGCCATTCCCATCAAGATCCTCCCTAGATGCTTTCTCCCAGTCACCCCAGACTACTTGGCCACTCCTAGATCCATCCCACAGACTTTCTGTATAAGATCCATCTTGGCCACCATCAAGGGACTCAGATTCTTAAAATCTGGCCAGTGGCTTAGATTTCTTAAGAGTCTGGCCAATATGGCAGATTGTTACAATCACACCAACCCTCTATCTGAGTTTTAATAAACCTTGTCTTTGGCTGAAAGAAGGCTTGGTTTGAATTCATTTGGGAAGGACCTGCATGTCACTATTTCAGGGTCCTAACACCCCTAAACCTCAACATTTTGGTACCCTGACCAGGAAAACTGCCTAATATCAAGTTATTTTCCAGCCAAGACTGGAAGGTATGTAAGCTTCCACCCCTCTCTCTATATCCTTCTCACCCTGCAGTTGGGTTGCTCTCCAAGCAGATAGGGAGACTTGGACATGCTTTTCAGATCTGATGCTCAGGTGCCATTCAGATCATACAGTTACTAGGCTGCCTGGTACCTGGGCACACCTTCCATAGCATAGAGGAGAAGATGGACTCCCTATTCAGAAGCATATGACCAATTCTGTAAATTCTTTCAATTCTCTAGGTGCTGGGGAATTCAGAAAACTTCAGGTACTTTTTTGTTTGTTTATTTGTTTTTATTCATTTGTTTCTCAAGGCTTACTCCCAGATCCTCCTTTAAAGAAGGAGGGACTTCCAGACCCCGTGCCCGTTATGGGTCAATCCTTTTCAATTCCCAAAAAATCACCTTTTACAAAATTAGGGGAAAAAATTAGTTTATCTAAAGAACTTAAAAAGAAAAGGCTTGTGTTCTTTTGCAACACTGCTTGGCACTCTCTTACAGCTAGATTTATACTGTCTCCAAGAAGGGAAATAGTTGGAGATACCCTACATAATAGCCTTTGTCAAGTTGTCTTGGGACCCCAATCTCAGAAAAGATTATAAGATGCTTGTAGCTAGAGCTGCCCTACAAAGGGGGAAAGGCGGTCAACTAGACTTTTTGAATGACCCTCTTCTTATGGCCCCCCAGGGCTATGCCCCCCTTCCCTGCCTCTGTTCCCCACCTCCCCATTCTCCCCTGCTTCCTCTTGGTGTTCCCCATTCTCTCCTGATGATTCCTGCTGCTCCCCATTCTCCCTTGGCCCCTTCTGCTGCTCCCCATTCTCTCCTGGCCTCCCATGTTTCCCATGCCCCTCCTTCCTTGGCCACCCCCTCTTTCCCTTGGTTTTCCATCGCTTTCCCCTTAGCTCACCACCCTTGTTTCCTCCCTTGTTCATCTTCCAGTTCTCCTACCCTGCACCTCCTCTCCTATCCTGTCCCCTCAAGGTGACCCCTGCCCAGTTCCTGGCCACTGGTCTTACAGCTGCATCTCCTTCCCTGGCCCCTCCCCTGAGGTGATACACATTCTGGTCCAGGCCTTGGGCACTGCCCCCGTGGCAGTCTCTGCAGTGTCTTCTCCTCTGACCCTTCCCCCTCCTCAGGTGCCAGCTGATCTTTACCCTTGCCAGCCAGATCCCCCGGCCTTGCATTCCAATCCAGTTCACCTAGCACAGCCGACCCTTGCTCACAAGAAGTGGGACTTCCTATATCCCTTCCCAAGCCCTGATTCCTACAGAACCTCCAGGGCTTTTTTCTCTAAGGGAAGTGCCTGCCTCACCTAGTGGGACAATTAGAGTGCATGTTCCATTCTCCATTTCAGATCTCACTGAGTTTAAAGAGAGATTGGGTTGATATTCAAAAGATGCCACTAAGTTTACTGAGAGCTTTAGGGATAGGTCTTTACAATTTCAGCTTTCTTGGGGAGATTTGCATATCCTCTTCTACACCTGTTGTACCACTGAGGAGAAGAGGAAAATCTGGGAACAAGCCCAAAAATTTGGGGACCTTTTGGCTAGCAATAACCTCACAAAATACCCCCCAAGGAACAGCTGCTATTCCCACTAGTGACCCAGGATGGGATTATCAGAAGAGTGAGGGTAGGGGAAAGAGAGACCATATGGTAATTTGCCTGTTACAAGGCCTAAGAATGGCATTTCAAAAGCAAATAAATTTTCAAAAAATTAAGGAAATTACTCAGGGAGAAAAGGAAAACCTTGCCCTTTTCTAAGACTGGCTGGTAGACGCTATTAAGAACTATATGAATTTAGATCTTGACTGTACAGAAGTGGTAGCAAACCTTACCATATATTTCATTAATCAGTCTGCCCCAGATATTAGAAGGAAACTGCAGGAACTGGCAATGGGACCCCAAACACCTCAGACCCAATTACTGGAGATGGCCTTTGGAGTCTTTAACAACAGAGACCTGGTAGCAGCAGAGGAGAGAGAACTCAGGGAAAGAGCTAGCGACAGAGAACATGCTCAAATTTTGACTGCTGCCATGGACAGGAAAAGATCCCTAGGGTACTCCCGGCAACCCTGACAGTGGGGAAACCTGCTTTCAATGCCACAAAGGAGGATCACTGGTCGAAGGAGTATCCCTCCAGAATGCTCCCTCCTTGGGACTGACACCTCTGGGAACATGCCCAAGATGTGACTAGGAGGGACAATGGAGGAAGGATTGTGCCCCAGGTTGCAAAAATGGTGGAGTCTCCCCCTCAGCACCCTGTCCTTCAGTCTTCTCAAGACTGGGAATGACAGGGGAGCCTAGGGCTTGGCAGCACTCCCACTTTCTCCATCTCTCTCGCTAAGCCCTGGGCAAAAATCAAGGCCAAAGTAAGGTTACCTGCTTTATCATGGCTATGTTCTCTGTTTTAACCAATTACTGTGATCCTACTTGCTTTTGGGTTATGGGCATCAAAGGGAAAACTAAGGGATGTCTCCAGACAAACCCCTTCCCCTGTCTATTTGAGGATCTATTATTTGAACATTCTCTCCTTATGCTCTCTTCTTGCTCTGCCCCCTTGTTGGGATGGGACCTGATAGTGAAATTGGAGAGGCAATTTTCTCTAGTTGTCTCCTATCTCCCTTTTCCCTCTGTTCACTAGACCTCCCTATGTTCCCCCAAAAGTGTGGGAGACAGTTGAGCCAATTGTTTTGTTTCAGGGAATTCCTAGGCGAGCTACTAATGCCACCCCAGCCATTGTTCACCTCCAAGACCCTAATGTATTCTATAGAGTATCTTTGAACAAAGTTCAGATAGCATGCCAGTCTGAAAAGTATGTGGACTACCAACTGATGCTTATCTCTTGCTCTTTAACCTTAGAGAGGAAAAGGACAATCCTGTCTATCCCTGTTCCAGTCACTAAGAAACAACTTCAAACTCTTCTAGGCATGGCTAGATTTTGTAGATTCTGGATCCCTAATTTTGGTCTTATTGCTAAACCCCTTTATAACTCTACTTAGGGCCCTGACTCACTCCCTCTAGAGTGGGGCCCCCTACCAGGCCAAAGCTTTTGAGACTTTGAAAACTAAATTGACCACCACCCTGGGCATTAGCTCTACCCAATCTAGAAAAACCTTTCACTATGTGTGTAGATGAAAGGAGAGGACAAGCTTTGGGAGTCCTAACCCAGTGCTTAGGACCTGACCCCAAACGGGTTGCCTATTTCTCAAAACAATTAGATTCTGTTTCCCCCATGGCTTTCATGCCTCCAGGCAGCAGTTGCTACAGCCATTCTATTCAAAAGTCGTCCAACAGGCAGTAAACTAGAAGAGTTTCACCCTTCCCCATCCCCTCCACCTTTGAATGCACCCTCCCCCACTTGGCGAAAGGAAGGATGGGGAAGGGGCAGCAACTACAGCATTGGCCCCACTGGCAATGGCCTTGGGCCCTGGAGTAACCCAGAAAGCCTGGAAGTAACATCCAGATTAGGTGCATCCTGCTCACCACCCCACCTCAACCCCACAGCCTTGGGGACAGAGGGAATGGAGATTTGACAAGGTAAAGAAGGTGGCCATCCAGAACTTGGGTAAGCTTGCTCTTTTAAAGTTGTAGTTTTTACATGTTAATGATGAGATGCTGATTGTGTAAAGCAATTTGGAAATGCATTTAACAAAATTGAAGTCACCTGATTGGTAATGGGTTTGTTTTAAGTTTCAAATTGGTAAACTTTTGTATCAGTTATGTCAAGCAATTTTTCATAATTTGGTTACAGCTAAAACAATTGAACTATATTGTTGGTTATTGTTTTAATGTATAAACTTGCCAGAAAGCTTGTTTGGGTTATGGAGTTCCTAAACTATGAACTTGGCTTGCTGAGAATTTTCAAGCATATAAAATTGATCCCTTAACAATTGGCTTTTACGTGAGGACAAATATGAATTTGCGATGTAAATCCTGGAAAAGTTTTCCCTAAGCTGTGCCAAGTGAAACTTGCTGTGTGAGGTAAAACCTCATGGGATCTTAAATAATTTTATTTTTAGTTATCTGATGAATCATAATAATCCATTAATAATCAATAATCTACCATCTGAGAGAAATGCCACAAGCTACTCAGAGAGAATGTGATACAGGTGAGAGATCTGCCTCTGGGAAAAGCTGAGAGGACAATTTCAGCCTCAGTCTAAGAATGGGATCCTCCTGGCTCAGTTTTTCCATTGTGTTCCTTTGAAAAGGAATGTTACCCACTTGGCTATTCCTGAGTCTGGCTATGAGGTGGAATTGATACTGCATGGTTGGAAAACTGAATTATCTGAATTCAAGCAGAGCTAAGGATGTTTTATCCTGTCATATTTGGGCCCTAAATCTTGTCCCTGCTTTATCTTTTTATAGCAAATGTCTATAGTCAGAGCAGATAGACAGGAAAAGATATAAGCACAATGCAAGTGTATGAGATCTTGCTGTTTTGACCTGAATATGTGGTCATTCTATATCCCAAATTACTGAAATTAAATCAGAAACAACTTCAGTTTGTTTTGGGGAAGAAAGAAATTTGGAATCAGAGTGGAAGCTTGGGGTAGTGACAGGATCAGACAATCCTGCAGGTCAAATGTAAATGACTTTAATGGGCTCTTGCACTTTTACCTCTCCCTATACTTTGGCCCTGTAGACTGGCTAGTCAGATTTGTGTCTTTCAGGCCATTCAGCTAGAGTTGATAGCAAATAGTGGGTACCAGCCAATGCCCTGCCCCCTCCATTGTCCCCTGGACGTAGCATCCCCTGGATGCAGCCTGTGCTCCATTCCAATCAACATTGCCTCCTCTTTGGGCTCCCCTTGAGGCAGGGACAGCTCTATGCCCCTTGCCAGCAGGAAGCAGTTTCAGAAGCTGAGACCTTTGCCCCTTACCCCAAAATAATTTGGGTTCTGTTTGTTTGAGGAGGGAATGATGGGGATGAGGTCTAAATCCCTAAAAGGAAAAGACCATGTATTTGGGATCTCTACCCCAAAAAGGAAAAGCATTGCACTTTCCAACATGGTCAAGTCTTTGATGTTAGCTTGAGGCTATAATCCTCTCAATTGCCCTTTCAGCATGGCCTGTGCTCAATCTTTCAATTCTCTGTTACTTCCTGATCACCCCTGGCTACTTCACACCCTTGATCCTATCTAGACCCCATTCTATCTCCCAGGCACCCGAGCCTACTGTTCACTCCCAACAAGAGCCTCCCTAAATCCCTTCTCCCAGTCACCTCAGACTACATGACCACTCCTAGATCCCTCCCACAGATTTTCTATATATAAAATCCATCTTGGCCACCATTAAGGGGCTCAGAATCTTAAAATATGGTCAATGGCTCAGATTGATTAAGAGTCTAGGCAATGCTTAGATTTCTTAAGAGTCTGGTCAATATGACAGATTGTTACAATCACACCAACCCTCTATCTGAGTTTTAATAAACCTTGTCTTTGGCTGAAAGAAGACTTGGTTTGAATTCATTTGGGCAGGACCTGCATGTCATTATTTCAGGGTCCCAGCATCCCTAAATCTCAACATCTCCAAAGCTGACCATTTATTAGAAGAGATTCCTAGTCTAGTTAAAAGACCATTAAAAACAAACAAACAAAAACAAAACAAAACAAAAAAAGAAAAAACAGAAAGATTTTGTTCGGGGATAGCAGTTACCTAGGTTCCAAGTTTCATGGTTGCTGGTACTTCCTTTTGGCTGTCTGATTTGGTATAGTCATGGGATTATACAGCTAAACCAGGAAGACCCCCCAGGGAGCATCTAGTTCTTTTTGCTGTCCCAAGGGTTTTTAGTAGTTTTCATCATTCTGAGTTATGATACATCTCAAATTCCTAAATACTTGTAATCCTAAAGAAACCTAATCTGTTAAGCGGTACTGTATGGTCTGTCATTTTACCTACCTGGGCCTCAGTTTCTTCTTCTATAAAATGAAAGAGCTGGACTATTTTATGACTCCAGTTCAAATGTTCTATGTCTCCATCTACTTGCCAGGTTTACTGAGAACTCATGCAATTTTACATCCAGTACATCTCCTGCTTGATTCCTGATTAATTACCTGACCCCATATGATCTTGAACATCAGCTTCCTGTCACACCTTGCTCCAAGCCTGACATTATCCTCACTTTTTTTTTTAATAGCAACCTTACTTTGGTTATATAAATAATGACTTTTGTCCTCCCTCTATGACTTCAGAACACAGTCCAGGATTGATTCTTAGGAAATAGAGTATTGCTGGAGAAAGTCAAAGCTGGCTTGGTAGTCAAGGGACCCAAAATTAATCCATTAAAATTATCCTGCAGATTTAGGCCACTAAGATTCTATGATTATGAGAAGTAAAGTTGTCAGCAAGTAATTTTTGTTTGCCTACAGTATTATAGACAAAGTACTTTTTTTGAATACAGAAGACTCAGAATTTTGTAATTGGAAGAGCATAAGAACATGGGACTCCTCTTGGTTCTTCTACAAACTAGATTCTTAAGATGCCTTCCACACTAAATTCTATGACAATACTACCCAGGATTAGGTCCCAGTTCTGCTCTACTATTTACTATCTGAGTTTCTTTATCTAGAAAACATTTCAACAGATCCATGTACATATCAAAATGGGTACAAATTACAAAAGTTCAGGTGACAACAACCAGTCTCTTAAACTGGGCAGTGTTTTTCTCCTCCTTTTATCCTTCATAGAAGATACTCAACACAGGGTCTTCCTTTAGGTCTTTTTTTTTTTTAATTCTGTGTGTTTCAGCAGCACTTGGGCTTTTCATCAGTTATTCTTTGTTCTTACTCTTTATTTAATTCACCTCTCTTTTGGATCATTTTTTTTTCTGAGTTAAATGTTTTGTGTTAGTTCTAGAAAACCATTAACCACTGTTAAAATGCAACAGCCTATTGCCACCTCACTCCCTAGCTTTCTGTTGCCATTTGGGTTACTTAAAATTCTGATTTTTAATGTGATATACTATGATTTTCACCCATATTACATAAAATATGGTAAGAATAATATTTTAATGAGGTTTTATTTAAGGGAAAAATCTTGGGATCTTGAAAGCACTACCTATTTTCCTAGTTGCAAGCAATTTTACTCTCTTCTTCTCATTCAATTCTATTATTCTTCTGTACCTGTTATATATATATATATATATATATATAGTATGTGTGGTGAATAAATATATTTTTGGGTATACACATTTATATATACATACATACCTACATATATGTGGATATATGTATATATGTATATGTATATTCACACACACATATGTTCCACTTTGATATCTAGTACCTGTCCTCACTGATGTGAGCATGTGTGTGTTTGGTGTGTATGTGTGTGTGTGTGTGTGTGTGTGTGTGTGTGTGTGTATAAAATAATATTGGGCTGCCAATCCACCTACAGGTCACAATCTGGGCAATAGGTATTTGTTATTCACTTCAAATTTTTTATTTGTTTGTTTTATCATATGGATTATTTTTATAATAATTTTTTTATTTTTCCCCAATTACATGTTAAAACAATTCTTAACACTTTTTTAAAAAAAAGTTTTAAGTTCCAAATTCTAATTCTCCCTCCTTCCCTTCACTCTCCCCTCCCTGAGATGGTAAGCAATCTGATGCAGGTTGTACATTTGCAATCATGTAAACATTTCCATATTAGTCATTTTGTACAAGAAGACTTGAATAGCAGAAAGAGAGAGAGAGAGAGAAAGGAAGAGAGGAAGGAAGGAAGGAAAGTAAAAAATAGAATGCTTCAGTGTATATTCAGACAATATCAATTCTTTCTCTGGAGGCAGATAATGTTTCATCATTAATACTTTGAGATTGTCTTTCATTATTGTATTGCCGATAACAGCTAAGTCATTCACAATTCATTATTGTCCAGTATTGCTGTTACTGTGCACAATGTTCTCCTGGTTCTGTTTATTTTACTTTGCCTCAGTTCATGTAAGTCTTTCTAGGTTTCTTTTTTTTCCTGAAAGCATCCTGCTTCTTGTTTCTTACAGTAAAATAGTATTCCATCACAATCTTATACCACAGCCATTCCCCAACTGATGAGTATCCCTTTAATTTTGAGTTCCTTCCCACCACAAAATGAGCTGATTTACATATAGATCCTTTTTTTTTTAAATCTCTTTGGAATGCAGACTTATTAGTGGTGTCACTGGGTCAAAGGTTACACAAAGTTTTATATAAGATTGTTTTAATGATTACTGCTTTGTAATATAATTTGAGGTCTGTAACTGCTAGGCAATTTTGCTTCACTTTTTTTTTTCTCATTGATTCTCTTGATATCGTCTTATCTAATTCTGAGAGGGGAAAGTTGAAGTTCCCTATTAGTATAGTTTTACTGTCCATTTCCTTCTATAATTCATTTAATTTATTCTTTCAGAATTTGGATGCTATACCAGTTGTTACATATATGTTTAATATTGATATTGCTTCATTGTCTATGATACCTTTTAGCAAGATGTAGTTTTCTTCCTTATTTCTTTTAATTAGATCCTAATCTATTTGTCCTTTTGCTTTGCCTGAGATCATGATTGCTACTTCTTTTTCATTTTTTTAACCTTAGCTGAAGCATAATAGATTCTGTGTCAGTCCATTATTTTTACTTTCTGTGTATTTCTCTGCTTCAAGTATATTTCATGTACACAACATATTGTAGGAGTATGTTTTTTAATCCACTTTGGTATCCACTTTCATTTTATGGGTGAGTTCATCCCATTCACATTCACAGTTATGATTACTTGGAAGTTACAAGTATTATTTTCCCATGTAGGAATGTAAACAGTTTAACCTTATTCACTACTTTATTATCTCTCTTTCCTGCCTACCTTTGTTATACTTCTCTCAAGTCTGGTATTTGAAAATTAAAATTTCTACTTAGATCTGGTCTTTTCATGAGGTATCTTGAAATCTTCTATTTTGTTAAAGGTCCAAATTCTCCTCTTAAGGATTATACTCAGTTTTGCTGGGTAGGTGATTCTTGGTAGTAATCCTAGCCCCTTTGTCCTCCAGAATACCATATTCCAAGCTTACCACACCTTTAATGTAGAAGCTGCCAAATGCTGTCTTACTTTAACTGTGGCTCCATGATATTTGAATTGTTTCTTTCTGGATGCTTAAAGTATTTTTTCTTTGACACAAAGTTCTGGAGTTTGGCTATAATATTCCTAGGAGTTTTCATTTTGGGATCTCTTTCAGGAGGTGTTTGGTGGATTCTTTCAACTTCTATTTTATCCTCCAGTTCTAGGATATCAGGACAGTTTTCTGTAATTTTTTTTTTTTAATATCATGCCTAGGCTCTTTTTTGTTGGATCATGGCTTTCAGGTGGTCCAATCATTTTTTAAAAATTATCTCTTTTCAATCTATTTTCCAGAGCAGTTGCTTTTCCAATGAGATATTTCACATTTTTTTTCTATTTTTTTCTTCCTTTTGATTTTGTTTTACTATGTCCTAATGACTCATGGAATCATTAGCTTCTGCTTCCCCAATTTTAATTTTTAAGGAATTATTTTCTTCAGTAAAGCTTTTGTACCTCCTTTTCTATTTGTCTAATTCTATTTTTTCATGAGTTATTTTCTTCAGTGACTTTTTTGCTCATCTTTTTCCATTTTTATCCTTTCTTTCCAAACTGTTGACTGACTCTTTTTTTCCATTATTCTCTTGCATCACTCATTTCTTTTCACAATTTTTTCTCAACTTCTCTTTTTATTTGATTTTTAAAATCCTGTTTGAGGTCTTCCAAGGAAGTATTTTGGGGTCTGACACCAATTCACATTCTTCTTTGCATGTAGATATTTGGCATTGTTGTCCTCATTTGATGTTGTGTTTTGATCTTCTCTGTCACCATAGTAACATTCTATGGTCAGGTTCTTTTTGTTGTGGTTGTTAGCTCATTTTTCTAGCCTATTTCTTGACTTTTAACTTTATGTTAAAATAGGTTCTGCTCCTGGGATGGAGGAGGTACTGTTCCAAGCTTAATGGTTTTCATGCTGCTGATTTCAGAGCTAGGTCTAGAGATTTGGAAGTTTTTAGTTCTTCCAAGGTTATATGATCTAAGGAGACATGTGGTCATTGCTCTCCTGATCTGTACTTTCATCTGTGAGTGACCATAAGCACTCTTTTCTGCCCTGAAATTGTGACCATGATCCATGTTCTCCTGTGGCTGTGAGCTCTAGTGTGCTAGTGTTCCTCCTTGTCCTGGATCCATTATGACCAGGGCCTACCACCCAGATCCCTTTATGAGCAGTGCAACAGAGTCCTGCACCCAGTGCCAGCAAACTGTCCCCTGTAATCTCCTTCTGACTAATTGTCTGCCTTCCTTAATGTCTGTGGACTGAGAGCTCCTGAAGTTGCTGTGGCTGATTCAGTCACTGCCAAGATCTGTTTCTGGATTGTCAGGATGCTAGCTGTTGCTGGATTGTCAGGATGCCACCTGTGCTAGATTGTGTTCCACTCTCATCCCAGTGAGATAGACATTTCTTCTCAACCTAACTTGTCTAGGGCTGGAAAATTGTTTCACCCTGACCTTTTCTTGATTCTGTGCTCCAGAATTCATTCTAAGGCATTATTTTAAATTGTTTGAAGGGGAATGTAGGAGAGCTCAGGTGAGTACCTACCTTCACTCTGCCATTTTGGCTCTCCCTCTTTCCTACTCTGTGGAAAATTCTTAACATTAAATTCACATTTTAACCATGTGTTCTCCAACTGCCTTGAACCCTCTCCCTTCTGCCTTGCCCCTTATCTGGAACCCTTCCTCCTATCTTGTATATCTCAAAATTTCTCTATTTAGAATGCTTCAAGGTTTTTTTGTTTGTTTGTTTTTGTTAATTGACATCTCTCTTCCTATATCTTCTTCTTTTTCTTTTTTTGGCTAGGCAGTGGGATTAAGTGACTTGGCCAGGGTCACACAGCTAGTAAGTGTTATGTGTCTGAGGCTGGATTTGAACTCAGGTCCTCCTGACTCCAGGGCCGGTGCTCTATCCACTGTGCCATCTATATTTTCTTGAATGGGAAACCAAGAACACACACCTGATTAATTGTCCTTTTCTCCCTATGAAAATGTCTGAGCACCACTGATGCAGATGACATCCCTCTCCACATAGTTTTAGGATGCTAGACTTACCTAAGCTGCAGGAGTCCTAGGTCTTTATGGACTATTCTTTCCTTTTATTTTCTGAAGACCATTGTGCTAGGAATTATCTAGTGCCATCCCTAGTTATATCTCTTTCCCACATCCTGTTAGTTACTCACAATTCCTCTGTGTGTGTGTATGTGTGTGTGCGTGTGAGGGGGGCAGTGTCAGCGTTATTATGAAGAAGGGGTCAGTGTTATGCCTTAATAACCTCATTTTGTTGGCTCTACATCTCACCTTCTTGTCCATCTCCAGTTAAGCAGAATAGCCTTACTGGACATTCCCTTAAACACAATAATTAATAAGGATGAAAGGAAGCAATTTTCAAAATTGACTAGGTGGTTTAATTATTATATGAAGTTCTTTTAGCAAAAGCTGTGTGTGTGTGTGTGTGTGTGTACGTGTGCATGTGTGTGATTCTGAGAACTGCCCCATTCCATCTGTATCCATACTACAGAGCACAAAGTTTAAACTTTACTTATCTTAGTTATAGACGTTTGTTGAAAATGGGGAAGTGTAAGTAAAATGAAAAGAAATTCCATCTCTCCCTCTCCAACAGAACAGAAACATGAGCATTTTGTGATGCTTAACCTAAACGAAGTCTGAACCTTTTCTGAGGACCATCTTTAAGGGTACTGAATCTTCTTGCCACAGATTCATTCACTATGGCAGCATACCACTTTAAATTAAGTCATCACCATCTGTTCTGCCCCCTAATTAGAAAGGAATAGAAACCCATCATTCACCAGCACACCATCAAAATGTGAGCAAAAGAAGTGATATAAATGCATGGGTATGTTCCCCATTCAGAGTAGCCTGCCTCAGTTATGTTTCTCTCATGTTTCTGCTAGGAAACTAGTAGAAAATTGTTCCCTAGAGAGGAACCAAATTTCATATGACTGCAATTTCTTTTTCAGGTTTTGGAGAAAATGGCTCACTGCCTTTTCTTATTCCTCTTTTCCCATCTCATGGGTTCCACTCTGGAGTATGAGAGAGGCATTTCTGAATTCATTTGGTGTGGCTCCAGGTAAAAACAGATATCCTCCTGGATGAAAGTTAAGTTTGGTGTCAGGACAAATAGCACCTGTTGTTATTTTGTTAAAGAAGATATCAGATGATAGGGAATAATGTGGATTACTACATGGATAAAGAGGTAAGGTCCGTTTTCCTTTGTCCAGCATCATTATTATCAACAAAAGTCATTTGAGTGCTTAAATGAATAAGCATTGAATGTAGAGCCAAGACTTTGGGTTTGAGTCCCAAGTCATCTCTTATTATAAGTGAATCACATCATCTCTCTGGCCTTGGTTTTCTCTTTTGTAAAAAGAGGTAATTAGATTGCAAGGTCACTCTTTTCCAACTATCATTTTGTGTTCTAAGAATCATAACTCTAACAATGGAAGAAACCACAGAGATCACCTAGTCCAACTTCCCTACAACACAGTATAGTAGAAAAACAAAAAAGCAAGGTTCAAATCCTGATTCTGATGCTTATTAGCTGTGTGACTTGGCAATTCAGCTACCAGTCTTGGCCTCAATTTACTCATCTCTAAAATTAGTTCTTTGAGTGTAGAGAGTATAAATAAATAAACCAAAACAAACAAACAATAAATGTGTGTGTGTGTGTGTGTGTGTGTGTGTGTGTGTGTGTGTGTAAACCCAGCTCTACAATACCTCTTGAACAATTAGGTGCTTGATAAATGTTGAATTGAATTGACTTAATTGGACTAAATATTATTAGAAAAGTTTGGAAGAAATCTTAGAAATTATCTAATATAAAGCCTTCATTTTACAAAGAAGAAATTAATGAAGAAACATTTATTGAATGACTTCTTTTCATAAAGATCTTTTCCTATTTTCTTTCTTTCTTTGATAAATGTTTTACCATTATCTTTTGTTTTTACTTCACCTGTATTTCTCTATCAATCTCTTTCCCCTCTCTTTCTGAGAGAGCCACACCTTAAATAAGGGGGGGAAAAAGAAAATAATTCACCCAAATAACTAAGGCATAGAAATCATCTGATTTTTTACGTATTTCATACTTACAGAGCAACACCTCTTCAAATAGTGTGAGTAAGCCCTTCTTATATTTATTTTGGTGATTAAGCTTGTTTGTTAATATTCTACAGCATTCATTGTTTTCCTTATTTTGTTGTTCTTTCCATTGACATTGTAGTCATGTGTAGATTTCTAGGTTCTGCTTATTTTTTTTAGCATCAGTTCATAAAGCTTGTTCACAGTCCTCTGTATCTATCATACTCATGGTTTCTTAGAGCACAGTAATATTCCACTGTGTTCATATACCATAACTTATTTCTTCGTCCCCCAATTAATTGGCATCACTTTGGTTCCAGGTCATGCTGCTACAAAAAATGCTGATATAAATAATTTGGTATATATGAGATCTTCCTTCTTATCAATGATCTCCTTCTTTCAAACTAAATAATAAGATTATCTTATCCTATAGAGTTGTAAGATTATCACTTTATAAAATCTTAAAGTTCTCTAGAAATTGAAATTCTATTATTTCTTTCCATTCCTACTTTCTCATTATAACTTAGGCTCAAACCACCTCATTCCTCTGTTACTGTGATAGCCTTCTAACTTGGTTTCCTGCCTCTAAGTCCATCTTTTCTAAATCATTTTGCACAAGGCTGTCAGATTAATCTTTCAAAAATTTCATTTTTTTCTGCTGTCATTCCTCTGCTCAAGAACCTGCAATGACTGCTTGTCATCTGTCATGGCAATTAAAAACTCTCTTGGCCTTCTTAAAGACTCTTTTCCCTTATCCAATCTTTTCTCCCATCATTCCCTAACTCACATTTCACACAATTCAATTGTTCCCAACACATATCACCTTAATTCCTCCCTCCACAACCGTATTTGATATTTCTCTCACTTGGAATTTCCTCCCTTCTCTATTCTATCTCCCTAAATCCTGCTTCTCCAAGCCCCTGTTCAGATTCCAACTTCCCTAATTATCCAACTAGGAGCAACTAGGTGACACAGTGGATAGAGTGTCAAGCATTGAGCCAGTAAGACTTGAGTTCAAATCCAACCTCAGATATTTCCTAGCAAGTCACTTAACCCTGCTTGCCTCAATTTTCTCATCTGTAAAATAGGTGGAGACAGAAATGACAAGCCACTCCAATATCTTTGCAAGGAAAACCCCAAGCGGGATCACAAAAAAGTGGACTTGACTGAAGTAACTGAACAATAAATTAACCAACTGAAGCTTCTCAAACCAACACTGATCTCTTCCCTTGATAATTACTTTTGTACTTATACTTGACACCAGGCAATTTAGTACTTTCCAGATCCCTCATTGTTCTAAGTAGGCTAATTTTGAGATGAACCTCAAACTCCTATAGCTCAGGGACTAGATCCATTGCTTCTTTTGTATACCTTTATGGTATTTAGCACAAAGCTTGGCACTTAAGTAAATGTTCACTAAATATTTTCTTGTTGAATTATTGAATTTTTAGGTACAAAGCAAAGAATATCTCTTTTTTTCAGCTATAGAAAATAGTCCAACATAAGCATTTATTAAACCCTTACTCAACAGAAGTCCTGAAAATACAGAAATAAGCAGAAATTAAGACATTGCCTGCCCCCAAGTAACTTATATTCTAATGGGGGAAGAAAATACATAAAAGGAGGTAAAAGGAGGAATGAATGAAGGTAGCTAGTGACCTAGAAGAGGTCATGTTAGAGAAAGTCCTGAGTGCAACCAGTAGAGAAATGAGACATGGCTGGCCAGAGCACATTTCTTAAATAAAGACTATGGGAGGAGCCATCCAGTATAGAGGGAGAGATAACAAGGACTGAGAATCATTCCAAGATATAAATTCTAGGGATGGAGTGAACTTTCAGGATGAGGACATTTTGGAGTATCGTGCAAAATATCTAGATTTTGGCCTGGAAAGGAATAAGATAACCTAGTGCTGGTGATATTATTGGCAACAGATGTATAAGATGTAGAAGGCAATCATTTCTATCTTCTCTGACCCTTGGATTTATCCTTATGTTCCTGTTAAAATTCATAGTCCCTAGGATGTGGTTCTTGAAAGCCAAGATGAAATATGAATTGTTATTTTTTTTTTGCTTTGTTTTCCAAATGAAAAGAGTTCTGGGCCCCAGATGGCTCAGGATATTTATATCCTGTGCACTGAAAATAAGCATGGATAACCTGGGACATTGATTTTCTTTGGTTTGTCACTAGGGAGCCTCCTAGGTTTGTAAGGAATACCAGCATTTTCTGTACTTTTCAACACAACCATTTAATGATGCCATGATGGCAGTAGCAGCAGCTTACATTTTAGGACCCTAAGCAATGATTTCCAAAAGTGCCTCTTTATCCTTTTTAAATAGCAGAATAAGCAGATCAATGGTAGTAGAGAGGGAAGCTCTTTCTTTCACACTATTTCCTTCTCCACACCCCCAACAGTACAAGAGATATTTGGCTGGCATTTACACCAGTATAATAAAAAAATTAAGCAGATAGGAGAAATACCCTTTGTCTCTTGCTAGTTCTGTGTCACCATTTTCCCTTTATCCCTGAAGACTAGAATACTATGAGGAATTGACCTGAAGTGAACTCAGTAACTAATGTACAGCAAGTAGACAGAAAATAAATATTCCGGACTTTCCAAGAAAATTCAAATATCAAAGAAAGAAAATATATTTTTGACAACTGCCTTTAAAAGAGCTATTATTATTATTAGACCATTACATATAACAATTATAAAATATCATTTGATTCTCACAATAACTATGTGAGATTGGTTTTATTATTATTCCTAGTCCATAGATGAGGAAAATATGGGTCAGAGATGTTAAGTGATATTTGCAGGATGTTACAGTCAAAGTTGGAGCTAGGGATTCAGACTCAGGTCTCCTTTGTACTAGTTCCAAAATTCAGTCTATCATACTCCACTTTGTTAGACTATGTATTAATTTTTTTTATTTGAAAAATCTAATCCCTATAAATCTATGCAGGGTGTCCCAGGGATCTGATGGTACCAGGTCAAATATTACATTGTCCATGTGGGCATTTATATCTATAAACTGGCAAAAATTACAAATCAGGGCTTGATTTATTGTTTTATTGATTGTCTAGATTTAAGAAAGTAATGGAGACAACATTAATAATGCAGATTAAATTTAGAAATGTGTTCTTTGTACATCCCTCCCCCGCCCCATGACCCAGTTGTTAAAGAATTACTAGAACATCCCTGCCCAAAAGTCTCAGTACAGACTTTTGGGAAATGCTGTAGTATAAGCAAATTAAAGAGATTTAATCAAAGTGCATATGTTATGTAAAAATTGTCCTTTCTAGTAGTCTCTGATACTCACTGAAAACAATTAGACAGTGGGTCTAGAAATACCAGGCCAACACTCACCAGAAATAATCAGATGATGGGTCTAGGAACATCTAGCTATAACTTAATACTTTGATTTTGGAGTCCTTTCAGGCAACCAGGTTTTCAGTGACATTACATGGGGATTAGCTATGTTTGTGAATGGCAAGTTTTATTCCTGATATGCTATTGTATTGTCAGAGAAAACTTTTAAAAGTTTGCTCATTGACAAAATGGTCTTTCAAGTGTAAGGTAATATATATATATATATATGTATATATATATATGTGTGTGTATATATATATACATATATATGATTATCATACATAATGAGCTTAGAGAGATTTTTAATAGAGTATCTTGGGGTAGTTATTGATATCTTTAATATACAGTAACATAAGGAAGACTGTACAGTTTCCTATTCTCTCTTGTGAAATCCAGCATTACTTTGAATAAAAATGAAGGAATGAATTAAAACTTCTGAGGAATCTATCAGATGTTATAAATGAATGATAACATGTGGTTTCTATTGCATACTTATAAGAGTTTTCACTAATTAACTAACAGCAACTTAAGAATTAGTCCCTAGGAAGAGTTTCCAGAAAAGGGTATGGTACATGGCATTTTTAGTATTTAAGTATATGAATTTCTGAGATTGTGAAAATCTCTTTATATTTCTTCATATTGCCACGCCAGCTCAGTTTATGTATTTGAGAGATCCAGCTATTTTAAGTTGAATGGAGAAGATAACAATGACACACATAAGATTCATTTCAGTCATGGGAAAATATAAGCATGAGAGTGAATAACTTCCATGTACTATATATTCAAGAGGAGTGATGGCACTTAAAATTGAAACAGCATTTGCTATGAAGAGTTTGTCTTAGCCTTACAGAATTGAAGCTCAGAAAGCAGTCTTGGAGGTCAACTATACTACAGATAAGCAAACTGAGTCGTGGAAAGGTAGAGTGCTTGCTTAGTGTTATAGAGCTACTTAGTGGCAGAGCCACAATTCATCCCAGGTCTCATGATTGCTAGTCTGTGTCGCTTTCCACTATACAACATTTATATGGATATGTCAGCCTTTGTATACCAAGATTAAGTGTCCTTCACTCACCCCATGAAAACACAATAGGAAAATGTGTTTTAATTTTTTTCCAATAAATGTTTTTATTTTATTGATAGACAGCTAAAATTAGTATATGATATAATTAATTCAGTACATATGTATTAAGCTGATTGCAGTGGAACAGGTCTATAATCCCTGCTACTAGGGGAACTAAGGCTGTTAGATCACATCATTCAGTAGTTCTGACTGCATTAGGGCTACTATCAGGTGTCTGCACTAAATGTAGCACTGATATAGTGAACCTCCAGAAGCAGGGGCCCTGGTTACCAGGCTGCCAATGAACTGATAAACTGGCCCAAGTCAAAATGGAATTAGATCAGAGTTTCTCTGTAGATCAGTACTTCTAGCTTGTATGAGATAGGGAGACTTAGTAACAAAACTAAAGTAAACTAAGTGTGTATAAAGTATCTATTATGTGCAGAGCACTATGTTATGATGTGGAAGAGATTCAAAGTTTAGATAAAACAAAGCCCTGGTTCCTTGGAAGCTAACAATCAGTAGGGGAAATATGAATGCAAACTCCTTTAAGACCGGGCTATTTTGCTTTTTGTCTTTTTAATCTTAGAGCCTGAGACATTATTGGTGCTTAATAAATATTTGTTAAATTGAATTATGATACATACACTTGTAAGGAGATATGGGGATGTCATTGTTTGGCTCACAGGTAGTATAAGAGATGTTTAGCCTTTTCTCCCTCCTTCCTTCGCAAAGGGAGACTTTAATTCCTGTCAGGAAGGGTAGTGAGGACAGAGGCTTACCATTCTGCTCTCCTCAGGGAAAGGAACTATTTGACTAGATTTATATCTCACCGTTCCCTTGAATATTATTAGTCTAGGGGATGTAGTTTTCAGGTTTAAGCTAAACTTTTGATCACTATTTGCTAATTGGGAAGGGGGGACCAAGCTTTATAGCCATGGCTTCACTCCCTTCTCACCAAATACTTGTTCCAAAATGAGCATGCATATAACAAATAGCAAAGAAACTAATGTATGCAAGTCAATAGCAAAACAAAAGTCTGAGAAAGTATACAGAAGAGAATATATAATAGACAATACAGAGTGGAACAATGCTCCCATTGGGAGCAAGATAACTCAGCTCAACTAAGAGAGAGAGAGAGTCCTAGATCTTGCTCAAGGGGGGAATTCCCTGAAGTCTCTAGTGTACCAAGCTGGACACAGAAACATAATGGACGTTGCCAGCTCCTCTCATGTTAACTTCTTGGAGTCTTTACTCCTTTCAGCACCCTGAAATAGGATTGGCATCATCCATCTTCTCTCTTGCAGGTAGAGCCTGAAAACACTGAAGAGACCTAAGAGAGTAAAGAAATTGAAGGTACTGAGCTTCCATCCCTCCATCTTACTGAATTCATGCCACCTGTCATGCAGGTGTAAGGCAGCGATCTCCACCAAAGATCACAGAGATCCATGCTTTGGGACATGAGGTAAACACAAATAGCTATAGTACACAGTAATTCTTGATAAATACCCAAGTGCTACATAAGCAATACCCAAAATGCTATGCCACGTAGAGTACAAGAGAAGAAATGTGTATCATTCATGTCTCTTAAGCCATGATCCACACATCCAGTTAGGTCTTATATGCATTTATTTCTTATATGCATTTATTGAGAACCTACTAAAAGTGGGGCACTATGGTAAATCTGAGAGTTACCATGAGTTATAGAGGCAGGTAGATGGTGTAATGGATAGAACAATGGACTTAGAACAAATTATTAGAGTTCAAATTTACCCTCAAATATTTGCTACCTGTGTGACCTTGGGTGAGTTACTTAACCTTTATTTAGCTCAATTTCCCATCCATAAAATGTGGAAAATAATAGTGTCTACCTCCCAGTGCTGTTGTAATAATCAAATGAGATAATATAAGTAAAGCCCTTAGTACAGTGCCTTGCACATGACAGGTGCTGTATAAAAGACATTATTATTATTTTTATTATTACAATATAAAAATGAAATGGTATCTGCCCTCCGGAAGCTTAAATTCTATGGGGTTATGGAGAATTTAACATGTACTCAAATAAGCAAATGCAAAATTTCCTCAAAGCAAATACAAAGTTATTTATTTATTCATATATATATATATATATATTCATTAGATGGAAGAAGTCAAGAACTAATAATTGTAGGGATGGGAAAGGTCTTGTGTAAGAAGCAGTTGCTGAGCTGAGCTTTGAAAGGAGCTGAAGTAGAGCTTCTAAAAGAAGAAGGAGAAGAAAAAGTAAAATTAAAGCCTTAGAGGATAGCTTGTGAAAAAAGCATAATTATAGAATTTAAGTGTCCATTTTGGCTGGCTTATTGAGAATTCAAGTTAAATAAGTCTGAAAAGGTAGACTTTAGTCAGTTTGTTAAATGTTTTAAATGCTAAATAAAGGAGTTTTCATTTTAGCCTACATGTAATGGGGAGACATTGAAGCTTCTTGAGCAAGGGAATGGCATGCTCAGATCTGTGCTTCTGGAAGATTAGTTTAGCGATTATATGAAGTGATAGATTAGAAAGGGGAGAGATGGAAGCAGGAGGGGCAATTAGGAAACTATTGCAATCAATACTCGAGCTTTGTTTCATTTGTAAGGTTGATAAGCATGCCTTTAATGACTTTATCCAAGTTCTTAATAAAAATGATAAGAAACATAGAGCTGAGAACAGATCCCTGAAGCTTTCTGCGGGTGACCACCCCACAATGACAATTTGTCTACTCTTGGGGTCCAATCACAGCAGCCCAGAGGTATTTGTAAGATAACACTGTTTATGATTATGTTGGGAACATTAGCCAATTCTATTCTTACAGCAATTGATTAGTTACAAGGATTAGCCTTTTATTCATTCTAGGTTTTTTTTGTCTAGGTTTGTTTTGGTAGAAGGAATACTTCCTTGCCTCTTCATTGTTCTGAGTCTAACACACATTTGTATCCTTGGAAATAAAATGATGACTCGTGTATAGCAGGTTGTAACTATAACATAGTTGTTATACGTGGGTTGGACACCCACAGTCTATGGGGGCAGTAGCCGTTTCATGGGATGAGATGGCATATCATATGCACTATGACAGGACCTCACAGGGCTCTTGTGGGCCAAAGAATACCTATTTACTCCCGCAAGATTTCTCCAAATTGCTCTCACACTGGCAGGTCTAAGTTCCTAGAGAAAGACCACTAACTCACAGCTACATGCAAATTCTCTGAGGGTCCTGGAGGTTACTCTGTGTGGGTGAAATACATTTCCCCAGTTCATGATTCTAGCTCTTGAGCTATACCAATTTCTTCCTGTTTAAAAATCCAGCCACTCAAAATAACAGAAGTTTTAATCAGTCTTTCAACAAGACCTTGAATGTTCTATGCACTGGGGATAAAAAAGAAGGCAAAATACTCTTGTTTCTATCACAATCTATTGGAGAAGGCAACATACAGTTAAGTACAAGCAAGATATGTACAGGATAAATTAGAGGTAATCAACAGAGAGAAGACAGTAACATTAAAGTGGATCAGGAAGTTTATTGTACAAAACATGATTTTAGTTATAACTTGAAGGATGCCAGGGAAGTAAGAAGATAGATATGAGGAGGAGTAGAATCTCAAGCATGAAGAAAGGCCAGTGAAAGTACCTGGAGCCAGGAGATGGACATCTAAACATAAGTATTTTCTTAGCAATAATGCAAAAGAAATAATAATGTCATAGGTACCCATTTATTAAAACAAGTGTAGGAATAATAATGATAATGATAATAATGATAATAATAATAATAAGGCAGTTAGATAGAGGGCTGGGCCTGGAGTCAGGAAGAACTGAGTTTAAATCCAGACTCAAACATTTACTAGCTATGTGACCCTGGGCAAGACACTTAACCTCTGTTTGTCTTAATCCACTGGAAAAGGAAATGGCAAACCCCTCTAGTGTCTTTGCCAAGAAAACTTCATGAATAGTATGGTCCATGGGATCATGAAGAGTTGGACACAAGTGAATCACATGAACACATGGGGTTTTTTTGTCTGTTTATAAAGGATAATAAGTTTCTGTTCTATATTTCTAGTCATCTGATTCTATCTTTCTAAGTACCTGATAGATGCTAAAATTTTACAACCTGCAATGATATTTTGCAATTTTCACTGCTTCATTGCATAATCTAAATTCATCAATATATTTTGCTCTTTGAATTTTTTTGGGGGGGGTTGGTAATTTCCAGTGGCAATAACCTGATCCTGAATTACTACCACAAAGCTTTCTGATTATAAAAAATAATCCTCATAACTCAATCATTTGTTCAATGCATCTTCATTAACATTATTAATTGATTTTTATAATGGATGTTGTTCATGGAGCATCTTTTGATTCCACTGTTGCATTTTAGCTTTTTAATAGGCTCTATCATAAAATAACCATCTTTGCTTATGTTTGACAATCCAGTGGCACATACTTGTCATCAGCCTCTACTATGATGTCCTAAAGGTACATTTGTTCCAAAGGTATTTCTGTAAACTTTTAACCTGTTTTTCTTATAGAGTATATTGAGAACATCTATCATTTGTGTTCCATCTCTTTTATGAGAATTTGTTAATTTTCTTTTAGTTGTCTTGGATTGATGATCTCTGTGTTTTGTTAAGGTTGGGTTTTTGTTTGGATCCCTAAGAGATCCATGTTCTTCTAATTTTACCATACTTAAAGTATATTTTAAGATTAGTATTGCATAAATGTTGATTATCTTAAGTATATTCTTCTCATAAACATTTGACTTTCTTCCAATCAATCTTTTAACATGAACAGTTTCAGTTTTCTCCTTGATAGATTTATGATCAATGTTTTGCCTAGAGAAATTCAAAGCAATTTTAAGAATTACATTATTGGTTCAATTTGATTCCCAAATTCAAGTGCAGAGTCTTTTTTTTCTTGGATCATATTAAGAATTTTACAATTATCACAATAATTAAATTCCAATTTTATCATTAAAAAAGGCTTATGTGAGATGTAGTCACTATTTAATGTGTTTTTGAATCACTAGTTTATGTGTCTTGGAGTAGAGTTTTATACAGTAATTTCACATAACCCCTGTATATCAAGTGATTAATACCATAATTTATTATAATTCCCTCTTTGACTTAAAAATCTATTCTAGAGTTACTATAGTGGATTGCTGCCTAAGTAAAATGACAGAAAGCTTCAACTGTCTCACTTAAAGATTTTACATTTTATATAATTTGCGCTTGATGTTATTGTGTGGGTGGCATGCTTTAAATAAAGCTCAATTTTCGATGTGAATAGCAAATATTCATGTTCTCACTACATTTCAATCTATTTTATATATTTGCAATATGTGACTAAGCTATGAGTGTGGAACTAAGTCAAAGGCATTGTGATGAGCAATAAAGGCAATAAAATGATATAGCACTTTTGGGAAAAATCTTGTTAATTAGTCACCAAATTGATAATAATTTGCTGTTTATATCTCTGGAACTTTTTGGTTCACTCCTTTTGTGCAACTTAAAATGGAATTTCAAAAAAGCCTTTTTTGAAATTGTTGGTGTGAATCCAACTAATAGACAAACTATACCAAAACAGAGTAATTCACAAAAACTGACGTTTGTTATAGCCTTTATTAGCAATAATGACCAAAATAGCAAGAAAAAAAAGCATGGTTGATCTCAACTTAATCAGTCTATCTATTACTTCCTTGCAAGTATTTATAGATTTTTTTTAAAAAGTGATAAAAGGTTGGCTAATATGGAAATATGTTGTGAATGACTTCACATGTAAAATGGGTATCATATTGTCTTCTCAATGGGTGGGATAGGGGATAAAAATAAAGGAATTTTATAACTTGGAACTCAATTTGAAAAAGTTGGAGCTCAAAATACAAAAACAAATGTTAAAAATAAATATTTATTGTAAAGTGATACAAATTATGAATTCTTTTTATAAACTACCTAAAACACATAATATACCTATAATTGAGGGGTTATTGGTATTCTCATTATTTCATAATAAATGTCATGAATTCTGTTAAGAAATCTAGAATCAGATTTGCATGAGAGAGATGGTAAAGTGTTTTGCTAGTAATTCATACACCAATGTAAATTATTTGAGCCAATATTTATTCATCTTATTAATCCTTATCATTCCCAGTTTTTTACACTAGCTTGAGTTTTAGTCACCTTTTTTGATCCAACCATGCTGTCATTCAGTTTATTAACAGCACACAAACCTTCTACTTCCTGTTTAATTTAATTATGCTTTTATTTTGTTAGACTTCTTTCAGCATAAGATGAGATATTTTCCATATCTTCCTTCTTTAATGGTTCTCTCTCTGCTCTAATTTCTTTGCTTCTCGGGCCTCTGTAGAATTATGAGCAACTAGGAAGCACAGTGAAATGAGTTTTGGGTCAGGAGTTAGGAAGATCCATCTTTGTGAGTTCAAATCTGGCCTCAAGCACTTATTAGCTGTGTGACCTTGGCAAATTACTTAATCCTGTTTCCATCAGTTCCTTATTTGTAAAATGAACCAGAGAAGGGAATGTTAAACCAATTTGATATCTCCACCAAGAAAACCCCAAATGGTGACATGGAAAGGTAGATATGACTGCAAAATGACTTAACAACAATAGTAACATCTTTGATTAATGCTGATTCTTTATTAATTTGTGTGTGTGTGTGTGTGCATGTGTGTGTGCATGTGCATGAATATGTATGTGCTACTTTGACTCCTTGTGTCTCCTTAACTTTTTGGGTTTTCTTTTCTATTTTTATTGAGGCTATCAATAGTTGTTTCATGGGTGTAAATAATTTCTGATTTCTTTTTTGTATTCCATTCGGCATGTTTCCTTTGCAATGCTTTTAATGGATGGTATAGTGATGTAGTTTCTTACACTGAGTACTGTCTAGATAGTGAGATCATTGTCCATTGCCTTTCCAAAGATCTTCATTAGTTTTCTCCAGCCAGTTCTGCAAAGGTGATATTTGATTCCTGTACATGTGCAGCTTTCTTGATAGTCCTATCTTCTACTCCATGGTCCTTAATATGGCAATGGCCATAGTTTATACTATTTTATGTGAAGCTCGAAATGTTTTTATACTCTCAAATCTTGTGGAATAATGTTTTTGTTGTTGTTCTTTTCAATTTGCTTATGATGGTCAAAGCAGATGCCACCTTTTTTGAATTATTCTCTTTTTGTATAGCTGGCCTATTAGTTGGAATCACAACAATAATTTTAAAAAGAGCTTTTTGAAATTCCATTCTCAGGATGTTCTTATTCTATTCAAAATCAATCAAGATATTAGAATTATTTTTTTCTATAATGCCTTGCACACAGTAAATGTTTAATGAATGCTTGTTGCCCTGGCTTGATCTCCATCCATTTCCTTATAAGATAGCACTTATAGAATTTGTACTAAGTGTATATTTCCAAAGACTTCAGATTCTTCAAATTTTCTCACTTCAGAGATTTCAGTTACTCCTAAATTTCCATTCTTATTTTATCTAATCTAGGGGTTAGAATGAGATTTTTTTCTTATTATGGCCCTGCATTCATCTGCGATATTTTGTGGTATAATTTGGAACTGAAGACATCATGGATAAGTAATATGAATTCCCTTTGTGTAAATGGAAAGACCTGCCTCCAGTTTTGTTATGGTACAGTAGTGGCATATAATACAATAATTTACGTCTTCAGTTCAAATACATATATATATATATACATATATATGTATATGTATATATAAACATGTACACATATACATATATATACATGTATGTATATATATGTATATGTATATGTATGTGTGTGTAGAGTTTACCTAGTTTGATGGTCAACCTCACACACATCAAAACATTTCCAACAGATTGGGTATTGGTATTTCTGATTATTTTTTCTTATCTATCCTTGACTTCTTGTGGTACCAGAACAAGAGGGAATATCCTCCTTCTGTTGTCCTCCATGTCAAGTTGAGCAACACCATGACTTCAAGGGAGTCCTGTTGGCAACCATATGTTGCCCCATCTATTTCCTCGTTTCATAGTGTCAGTTATATAACACTGGTCAAAGCACAAACCCCACAGTGGTATCATTAAAAATCCACATTGCTGGGGCAGCTATGTGGGACAATGGATAGAGCACCAGCCCTGGAGTCAAGAGGACCTGAGTTCAAATCTTTTCTCGGACACTTACTAGCTATGTGACCCCAGACAAGTCACTTAACCCCAATTGCCTCCAAAACAAAACAAACAAAAACCCCCAAAACAACAACAACAACAACAACAAAACAAAACCAGGATGTCTAAAGTCTTGCCTGGCCTTCATAATTATAATAGCAGTCTCAGAGCCCATAGAGTCCCTAATAGATAAATAGAATTTACTATATGTGTATGTATATATGTATGTGATACATATATGTGTCTGTGTGTATACACAGTATATGTATGCATATATGTTTGTATATCTGTATATGCACTATATATGCATGTTTATATAAATAAACATATATACTAGCCAGTCACAGTGACTGTCTTTACCTTACTTTGTCACTGTTTGCTCCTGCCTTGATCAAATTGATGACAGATTAGGTATTGCGGGGGTTATTACTATTATTACTATTGTTGTTATATATTTTTCCAGCTTACAACATATTAGAAGCAGCAAGACAGAGAGGAATTAGCAATCAACCTAGGCTGATGGAAACAAAAAGTGATCATTGAAAACATTACAACAAAATAAAACAAAATTTTAAAATTTTAAAAAAAGTATGGTAGGTGGGGCATAAGATATTTGGTCTAGGGGCAAAATGCCTTAGGTATATAAGTGACTCCTGAAAACATAAATATATGATGAACTGAACAATAACTGATATCCATAATGACCCTTCTCATTTAAGAAAAGATTGAACTGTGTTTAATATTCTCTATTTTAGACGTGCATAATACAATTTAGAAAATTTTCCACTAAAATCTATTAAAATGAAATGAAAATGTGTTGCTTAGGACATGTTCTAATGTTTGCCAACAGGTCTCCCTTGAAGTCATGGTGTTGCTCAACTTGACATGGAGGACAGCAGAATGAGGGCTTTCCCTCTTGTTCTGGTTCCACAAGAAGTCAAGGATAGATAAGAAAAAGTAATCAGAAATACCAATACCCAAATGTTCTAACACTTGTTCCTCATCCTTCATGCAGTTTTTTTTTTTCATCTTTTGTCAGTGGAGAGAGGCAATGGGAAGAGCAGTGGCTCTGAACCTGTGATTTCATTTGTGTAGAGACTTCAGAACTTCTGGTATGGAAACTTCTTCCAGCACTCCATATTGGTAAGTCCTTTGCAGTTTATAATTTTTGACTATTCCCTGGGGATACTGAGAAGTTCAGAGATTTACCTCTAGTCACATAGCTAACACTTATTGAAGACATAATTTGAACAAGTGTGCTCTTATTCAGTACATTCCCAAGTTGACTTTCTCATTGAGAGTAGTGGTGGATAAATAAGATATTACTGTGTCAACCTCAATCATATTCTATCATCAAAGCAAAGCAAGAGGTCACATGACATCATGTAGATAGTTCACCCCCACCTTCCCTAATCAATTTCAGTTTCAATTATGGAGGTTATCATGTAATTTGGGGACCAAATTTATCCAGATAATTGTATACGCTTCTGCTGTACTTTGATAGAGCAGAAGTGTGAGTGAGGCCAGAGGTGGTTGTGGTGCTTTGGCAAAAGTACTATACTCAGCTAAAGTGACCTGATGTGATTTTTAGATTACAATAATCATGAACTACATCATGAGACATATGAAAGAGGACTTGTTCAAATACAGTTCCTCAGATAAAAATAAATCTTCAAATTACAGCTTTTTGGTTTCAAGGTCAGAAAATAAAGACTGGGTGTGCAGGTTCTGTACTTATTCACAATACCTGGTGGTATATTTACAGCATTAATTTACTACGTTATCAGATCTGAAAACTACTTACAATTCTTTGGGTGGCTGAAGGGTAAGGTAGGGGGAGAAATAGGGAAAGAAGTGGCAAGAAAATCATGGAGTTAAAATAGCAAAACAATATGAGAAACATTTAAAGTGAAAAGGAAAAAAAAGGAAATAGCAATTCTGATTCTTCCAGAATTCATGTTTAGAACAAAGCTACATATATAAATGAGGCATTAAAGTTAACTTCCCAAAAAAAATAAAGCCTCCATGAGAGAAAACTCTATGAAAGATTTTTAGATTTTACCAGATATATTATAATGTTGCTTATTAATCACCATGGAGAACATATAAAATATAGTTTGAATAAGTACGAATGAAAATAAGATACCAGAAATGACAATCAAATTTCTTAAGGCAATTAAGACTGTATTCAAATCAGAAGACCATTTTGTAATTCTAATAAATTATTCTACATGGCCAATTGCTGCTAGATTGGTCTTCCTACACCACTCCTTTTATGTTGTCCTCCCTTTACTATAAATCCTTCAAAGGCTCCCTATAATTTGAATGCTCAAACCAAGTGAGGCATTTAAAATATCACATGTATATATTGTTTTCTTCCTTATAAGGTGCTACTCATTCCATTCCATTGAATTCAATTAAAAACAAAGCAAAACAAACAAACAAAAAAGAACACAACAACAATGACAACAACAAAAATACAAACCTTGAGAGTACCATTGTATGTAGAGTAGAAGTCACTCTGCTAGGCATTAGGAATCTAGAAACAGAAAAAACTTTTATACAATCATAAATTTAGATATAAAAAGAAATTTCTCAGTCATTTAGGCCAGCCCTCTAACTTTGCAGATGAAGAAATTAAGCCAAGAGAAGTTAAGTACAGCACTGTCTTGACATGCCTTTTACTGGCATTGCCAAATAGATTGGGAAGCTAGAGATGGATTCTCACAGAAATTATGCAGTCTTCTTCAACACTCATGAAGTGTTTTGCCATAACACTGGAGCTGGTGAGATGAGGGGGAGGGGGAATCTTTACTCATAAGCTGAGCCCTTCTACTTTTGGACCTTGGAAGCTGGAAAAGCTAGGAGGAACCAGGGAAAATAGAAGCCAAGGAGTGCTTGCTGCCATGAAAAGCATATAAAAAGGTTCAGTGAGGGTGGTTCCTGATGTCAACAGATCATATGTGATGAGACCCATTTCTGGGGTGAGATCCTGCAATGAAAAAGTCCATTCCGGCTAGAGACTTTGAGGTCATTGATTATCATTTTTCCTCTCCTGTTTCCTCATTTTTCTAATGGGTAAGTGTGCAATGCTGAGCCTGGGGTTTTATTGGAGTTTGAATCAGGCAGTCAGTCTGCTAATAAACATATATCAAATGCTATGTGCCAGGCACAATGCTAAGTTTCTAGGAAATAAAGAATGAGGAAAAAAATAGTCCATGCTTTCAAAGAACTCAGTGAAATGGGGGAGACAACATGTAAACAATTACAAGATATAAACGGCATAAAAAGGGTAGCTGGGTTGCACAGTGGATAGAGTATCTGGCCTGGAGTCAGGAGAAATAATCTTCATGAGTTCAAATCTGGTCTCAGACACTCAGTTTTTTGACCCTGGGCAAATAACTTTTAACCCTGTTTGCCTATGTTTTCTAATTTGTAAAATGATCTAGAGAAGGAAATGGCAAATCACTGCAATATCTTTGCCAAGAAAACTCCCAGATGAGGTCACAGAAAGTTGGACATGACTAAAATGACTAAACAACAACAACAACAAAAACAAGTTATAAACAAGGTTAGTTGAAGATAATGCAGGGAAGGTATTATTAGCAGTAAGGAGGACCAAAAAAAGCTTTTTATAGAAGGAAACCAAGAAAGTTGGAAGGTAGAGATGAGGAGGGAGAAAATTCCACATATGAAGGACAGTCAGTGAAAATCTCTTGCCTCCATGCATCTTAACTGGCAAGGAAAAACAAAGACACCAGTGTTACTGGATTACAGAGTATGTGGGAAGTGGGGTAAGGTGTGAGAAGACTATAAAAGACAGGAAGGGGCTAGGTTATGAAGGATTTTTTTTTTAATGTTAAAACCAAACAAAACAAAATCAGAAAATTTTACATTTGATACTGGAAATGATAAGGAGCCATTGGACTTTATTGAAAGGAGGGGTAGAGTTGACATGGATACACCTGTGCTGTAAGAAGATCGATTTGACAGCTGAGTGGAGAATGGATTGTAATGGGTAGAAATTTGAGGCAGGAAAACCAACTAAAAGACTATCACAGTAGTCCAGGTTAAAGATAATAAAGGCTTTCACCAGGGTGGTGGCATTGCCAAAGGAGAAAAGAGAGTGCACATAAGAGATTATAAAAGATAACACCTAATTTTGAAACTTGGTGGTAAAGAAGATGATGGTGCCCTCCTTAGTAACAAGGAAATTATATAGAATGGAAGGATTGGAGAGAAAGATAATGAGTTAAGTTTTAGACATGTTCAGTAGTCAACTGGAGATAAGAGTCTGGAAGTTAGGAGAGAGGTTAGCGTTACATAAAAGGATCTTAGAGACTATTGGGTCCAACTGCCTCATTTTACAGATAAAAAAAAAACTGAGGCTGAGTGAAGTTACATGATTTGTTCAGAGTCACAAAGCTAGTAAGTATCTGAGGCAGAATTTGAATCTGTATCTTCCTGAATGCAAGACGGCAAATTAGGAGGCTGCTATCATACTTCAGAGAAAATGTAACAAGGCTCTGAACTAAGGTATTGGCTATGTAAGTGAAATAAAAACAGTATCAGAAATATTGTGGAGGTTGAATTGAGAATACTTGGATATTGATTGGATGAGGGGGAGGGGAAGGAGGAGGTAAGAGTAAAAGATTGCTCTGAGGTAGTGAACATGGAACGATGGCAGCTCCTTCATCAGAAATTAGGGGTTTGAGAGGGGGGCAAGATTTAAAGGGAGAAGATATGAATTCTATTTTAAACATACTGACTTTAAGATATCTTTGGGACACATAGATGGGGGCATCAACTAACAGGTTGAAAATGAATTCCAACTTAGGAGATAAATTACATTGAATATATAAGTTTGGGATCTAGAACTTGGCACTATGGGAGATCATGAAATCATTCATAAATGAATGGATGAATGAATGAATGAATGAAAAATCATTTATTAAACATTTACTATGTGCCAAATGACATTCTAAGTGTTAGGGATGCAAACACAAAAACAAGATAGTTTCTGTTCTGAAGAGCTATCTTTCTAAAGGAGAGGCTATACACAGAAGGGAGTTGTGGGTAGGGAGTTGCACCTTGGTTCAGAGAGTTACAGGGTAGACTAATGCCAGAATTGATTTGGTCAAGGTACCTAGTCCAGAAATGGAAGTCTGGGGAAGAAAGAAAGTGTATGCCATGGGGACAAATTGTCTGCCAAGGGTATGAAAGAGATGGCTGGAGAGTTAAGAGAGAGAAGCTTTTCTGGGTTTTTTCTGAATAATCATCAAAAATTAGCATGAGGAAGAAAGGGGTTTCTTTGTTTCTTTCTTTATTTTATTGTTTATTTTTCTCATGACAGGAATGCATCTGGTGAGGCTATGGAGAAGAGTGAAGAAGATCAAGAATATAGCAAGAGAACAAAAGACCCATCACAGAGCTTTGGAAGCTATTCATATTTAGAAAGTGGGACCAGGATCCTGATCCAATAAAGGAGACTGAAGAGTAATTAGAAGGGCAGAAGGATATAATCTACAGGAGGAGATGATAAACATTGTCAAAACTACAGAGTATTCAAGAAGGATGTGCATCAAGAGAAGGCCACTGAATTTGAATAAATAAATGAATAAAAATTGTTAAGCTTTTATTATTTTTCAGATACTGTATTAAATTTGTTGTACACAAATACAAACAAGCAAGATAATCCCTGCCGTCAATGAAAGGATACGATGCAACATGATTTGGAGATGGGGGTGGTGGTGGTATTGGTGGAGGAAGTGCTATGGTAGCCTCATTCCAGGACAGATAAGCTAAACCTAACCTATAAGAATTTGAATTCCTAGAGAGCAAGATATATGTTTTTATCGTTCTTTGTTTCCCTAGCACTTAGCATAGAGCTAGCACTTAATATATTTGTTGACCTACTGAATGACTGATGGTCTGCCAGAGTCCAGGGACCCAGGGCATAAGAGTAGTTTCAGAAGGAGTGGGGATATTATGAAATGATCCAACCATTTTGGAGAGTAATTTGGAACTATGCCCAAAGAGCTATAAAAATGTGCATACCATTTGACCCAGCAAAAGCACTTCTAGGACTATATCCCAAAGAGATCATACAAATGGGAAAAGGACACAATGGACAAAAATATTTATAGCAGCTCTTTTTGTGGTGGCAAAGAATTGGAAATTGAGGGGATGCCCATCAATTGGGGAATGGCTGAACAAGTTGTGGTATATGAATGTAATGAAATACTATTGTGCTATAAGAAATGATGAACAGGTTGATTTCACAAAAACCTGGAAATACTTGTATAGTCTGAGGCTGAGTGAAGTGAGCAGAACCAAGAGAATGCTGTAGACAATAACAGCCACATTGTGTGATGACTAATATTGATAAACTTGACCCTTCCCAGCAATACAAGGATCTAAGACATCTCCAGAGGCCTCATGATGGAAAATGCCATCCACATCCAAAGAAAGAACTATGGAAGTTGAATTGCTATTTTTTTTTCTCTTATGTTGAGTTTTGTTTCCTCTTTCTGATGGTTCCTTCTATTGGTTTTAATTTTTACTTACTACATCACTAATGTGAAAATATGTTTAATAGGAATGTAAATGTATAGCCTATATCAGATTGTGTGCCATCTTGGGGAGGGTGGTGGGGAGGAAGAGGGAGAAAAATTTTAAACTCAAAAGCATATGGAAATTATTATTGATAAATCAAAATAAATTAATAAGAAGTTAAAAAAAAAGAAGTGAGGATAGAAAAAAGCCAGATTGCAAAGGATTGAACAGTGGATATGTACATCAAAAAATGAAGGCAATAAATGCAGGTAGCTTTTCCAAGGAATTTTTCTGTGAAACAGAAGTGGGCTCTGAAATTATAGCTTCAGGGAAAGTTTAAACAGGGTCAAAATAAGATTTTTTTAAGGATTAGGAATTCCTGGATATATTTGAAGGTAGCAGGAGCAAACCCAGTAGATAAAATGAATATGACTGTGAGAGGAAGAGGGGATAGTAAAGAGAGGCAAGTAAAAGGGGAGTAGATGAAAAGGGAATGGATAGGATTGAATTCAAAGGAAGTGGTATTTGTCTTTTTAGGAAGTGCATCTGCCTTCTAAAGGTCAGAGAAAAGGAGAGAATGGGAGATAATAGAGAGGGATTGTAAGGTGTGAAATAGGGATGAGGGATAGCTTCAATTTTCTTACTAAAGTAAGAAGTGAGGTCTTCAGCTAAGAGAAGTGAGTGTATTGTACAAAGATTTAGCAAAGAGATGATTTAAGATAATGGCTGCTGAGAAAAGAAAAGGATTTTTGCAAAGCAGTGAGGGCTCAGGTAAGTTCAAATAATGTGATTTTGTGGCAAACTCAGTCAACAAGATGATATGACTTCTGTAGAAATAAACAATGCCCCATGCCTTTGTTTCAGTCTTATGAGAAGAGCCAACTATTCCCTTTGCCAATATCGAGAACTCTGTGTTATTTACTCTTTTGAGGCCTTCTCACCTCTTATTTCCCACTCCTTCTTTCAACTTTTGTATCTGCTGCTTTCAAACACATTCAGATTTTTCAATTCTTAAAGAAATATTTAATTTACCCTCCCCTCTCCTTAAGTTATCATCTTCTATCACTTCTTTTCAAAACCAAAATATTAGGGAAAGCTTTCTTCTTTCATTTCCCCTATTTTCTTATCCTCTGCCAACATTTTAACCCCTTGCAATCTTGCTTCCATCTACACCACTCAACAGAATTTTCTCCAGTGACCTTTTCTGAGTTCTTTTTCTCAGTCTCTCTGTACCACTTAACACTATTGACCAGCTCCCTCCTTCTACATATTCTCTCCTCTCTGATATTTTTGTGACATAATTCTGTAGTTCTTTGACAACTTGTTAGAGCAATATTTACTTTTTATTTTTATTTATTTAACTATTATAATTTTTTTTTGACTAGGCAATGGGGTTAAGTGACTTGCCCAAGGTCAGTAGTAAGTGTCACATGTCTGAGGCTGGATTTGAATTCAGGTCCTCCTGACTCCAAGGCCAGTGCTCTATCCACTGTGCCACCTAGCTGCCCCTTAGAGCAATATTTCTTTGTTTCATTTGTGGACTCATCATTAATATCCTCCTTGCTGTTAATGAGTGTCCCCTCAGATCTTATCCTTGGCTCTATTCTTTTCTTTCTCTCTATTCTAATTTTAATAGTGACTTCAATTAACACCCATATATGAGACTAGATCCTCTCTGATGACTGCTCCTAAACTCTTATATTCAACTCTAATTTCTTTTCTAGAATTAGTCCTGTTATCTCCACAAGCCTCCTTGATGCCCACTTACCCTTAGGAATTAAAAACCAAGAGAAAAAAATACATCTAAACCTAACCAATCTCTCAAAATTACTATTTCTATTACGGGAAAGTAAGAAGTCACTTCCCGACACCCTGGCCCAAACCCTAGGGGTGATGCTTGACTCTTTACTCTCAATCACCATCACCCTTCATATGTATATGATCAGTTGCAAAATCTCATCATTTTAGTGCCTCAATGACTCTTGCAACACTCTCTCTACTCACAGCACAATCACCTAGTCACCTAGCACCTAATCGCTGAGACCTCATTCCTCTCACCCAAACTATTGTAACATCCTACTAATTGGTTCCCATGTGACTAGTCATTTTATTCTCCAATCTATTCTTCATACAGCTGTCAAATAATTATCTTTAAAGTGCAACTTTTTACCATGTTCTGCTTTTACCATAATTGAGCACTTGGCCTAAGAGATTTCTTTAGATCTTCATTGATTCTAAATTAAAACCCATTTCTATATCTGGAATGCTCTTTTTCATCAATTTTGACTTTTGGAACTCTTAGTTGTCTTCATGGCTTAGATCAAATTCTACTTTTTATAAGATGTCTTTCCTGATTCCCCCACCCCTACATATACATTTGTTAATCCTTTTACTTACTCCATTTACTAGTGTATAAGTGGCACAGTGTATAAAAGTCTGGGCCTGGAGTCAGGAGACCTGACTTCAAATCTGGCCTCTGATATTTATTATTTGTGCAAATCATTTAACACTAATCGCCTCAGTTGCCTCTTCTATAAAATGAGCTGGAGAAGCAAATAGCAAATCACTTCAGTATCTGCATATAAGAGATACTGAATCCAAGAAAACCCCAAATTGGGTAAGGAGGGGTTGGATGAGAGTGAGACAAAATAGTCTGAATACATCATTTAATTATTTATCTGTGAACAAATATCCTTTGAAAAGAATATAAGCCCTCTGAGGTTGGAGATTGTCAGTTTCATACTTTTCACCATAGCACCAATATAGCACAAAGCCTGGCATATAATAAGTGCTTAATAATTGCATGTTGATTGATTGATTAAGTGAGTGAGTTAGAGAGGAGTAGAAAAGAATGGTGGGGGCGAGTGGTAGAAGAAGAGAACAAAAAATAAAGTTAGAAAGTGGAGTATAGTTGAACAGATTAGCTATAGGGTCAAGACTGGTAGGAGGAACTTGAGAGTACAAGAAGTATAAGGACTTAGAGATCAAGGAGGGATGGCATTACTAGGAACCACAGTGAAGATAAAGAATTCATTTAGCAGAAGTGAGGCACAAGAAGGATGGAAGAATGGAAGATTATGATAGAAAGGAATTTCATAATTCTCAATTATAGAGATGATTATCTTATCATTAGTAAGATAACTATTATGACAATTTCTGTGTTGGGGCATGATAGAAGGCTCTGCTACTCAGTGATAAAGAGAGCTCAGTGATCCAGTGTCTTCTAGGGAAGTCAGGTTCCAGTGTAAGAAGATGGCATTAATGTGAAACAAAAAACCTTAAGGGAAGGGAAATGTATTGGAAAGAGATTTGTTTCCAAAGGCACAATGGAAGAGTAGGGCAGACTAGGTTACTATTTTGCAAAGAGAAGTTCTGCTGTTGCTTCTGATAATAAAGAAGAGAATGAGGCTTAATGTAGAAGGGCTTTGAGGTGTGTCAGAGAGAGGAAGAGAGTGCTAACAATAGGTGACTTCAGTTTTCTCAGTAAAATAGGAGGTGAAGTGTTACAGGGAGTTTAAGGGGAGAAATTCAGGAGAGATGGGGTTCAGGTAGGGGGAGATGAGGAAGTAGAGAGCAGAAACAAAGTAAGGAAATTTTCATCTACACAATTAAGTTTTTATCCACTACCATGAGTCACAGGAATTTTAAGGGGAAATAATGCAAATTTGCCACCCCTAGATTGCAAATTATTCATATGTACCATTTGATTTGTACTTCTGTGAGGATGGGAGAAGGCATCAATTTGTTCCCTCTTAAACACATGGAAGATGGGAAATAAGATTTACCTGTTGATTAGGTCTCCAAAAGTTCAGATTAACTCCCTTTGAATACCAGATCCTTTACCTTATGCCAAAATAGCAGGAGATGATGCCTAGCCAGAATGTTCCCCAAAGTCAGGGTAGCACAGTTCCTGAGCCTTCATAATCAGGGATATGTTTTTAAATGACAATTGGTATTTTTATGTAAAAGAATCCTTCTTATTATGACCTTTCCAAACAGAAACAGATATGTACTTTCCTTCTACAAAGATCATAAAAGCAAGACTTCCTAAAATATGGTGGTTTCAATACTTTCCTGCTTACTTGTGTCAACTTCTGTCCTCATAAGGATCTTAAGATCATAGATTTAAAGCTACAAGGACTTTAATAGGCCAACTAATCTAATTCTCTCATTTTATGGATAAGAAAACTAAGGTTTGGAGAAGTTAAATGACTTCTCTAGGGTCACCCAGCTAATAAGGGTCAGACATGCTCCTTAGAAGCAGCTAGGTGGAGCCATGGGTGGTAAGCCTGGAGTCAGGAAGACCTGAGTTTGAAATAAACTTCCATAACTTTCTAGTTGTGTTACTCGAAGCAAGTCACTTAACCACTTTCTGCATCAGTTTCCTCAATTATAAAATTAGGAAAATAATAGACTCTATCTCCTAGGGTAGAGGCAGATAGGTGGCTCAGTGTATAGAGTGCTAGGCCTGAAGTCAGGAAGACCTGAGTTCAAATGTGGCTTCAAACACTTACTACCTGTGTGATCCTGGGCAAATTACTTAACTTTTGCTTGCCTTAATCTACTAGAGAAGGAAATGGAAAACCACTCCAGTATCTTTGCCAAGAAAACCCAACAGACAGTGTTGGTATGCTATGGTACACAGGGTTGCAAAGAGTTGGATGTAACTGAACAACACTTCCCAGGATTATTGTGGTGATTAAATGATATTAGCCTAGTGTTTGGCATATAGTAATTATTTCCTAACTTCTTTTCATATCCATCTCTACACACTGGAATATGTACTTGAGCTCTGATCAAGCACACTGTCTAAGATCTTGCTCCTGGATAAAATCTTGGTCCCAAATTGCCTGGTGTCTGAACACCTGTATCAGAGGTACCCTCTTATTTCAACATAGGGAAAAACAGAGATGTGATAGTCATTGGATGGTTAACAAAAGGAGATTTACTTTTCTATGACTCAATAAAGATATGCACCAAGGACACCATGTCATGTAGGTTCTCTGGACTTGGTCCCCTTCATATATAAAAACTTATTTGGTAATCAGGGTAGTATATTGGAATATATGGAAACTTGAGTGATACTGAGGCCTTAATTTCTTGTGGGGGGAGTTTAATGTTCTTAGGTGACTAGTAAGCAGAGGCTGAAAAGCCTAGGTTAATTAAGTTGCAGGGCAGCCTTGTCTTCTTATAGGTAAAATCCCCCTGTGCTGTGGGTTGGAAGAAATAAGGTTCATCAGGAAAACACTGCTCTTATCACACCCTGGTTGCACAGTCTCTCTTCCCTTGTGCCTTACTGTTAAAAAAGAAAAAAAATAAAACAAGAAAACAAGTCTTATTGACTCCCTGACTCCCCATGGTGTAGACTTCTATGGGGGAGGAAAAGGTATATGCTAAAATTATGTAAATGAATCTGCTAAAACCAAGAAAAGTTGCTAGGAGTGCTATGAGGGAAAGTATTAGATTATTAAAACCTGGATAAATCTAATTCCACGCAGCATGACATAGTTAGAAGCCTGGTAATTTTGCTATCATCGCTATATATTATACTCAATAAACTTGCCAAGGCATAGCTCTGGCCTGCTTCAGTGTAAATCATCTGTATGTTTGGTAAAAAATATCAGCCTCCAAGGGGTAGTGCAAGCTTGACTTGATATATATTGACTGAGATTTACTTGATATTTATTGATTGGATTCAGTAAATACTCTGTGATATAAGTTTGCTCATTTAACTAAAAAGGCTCAGCACTGAAGCACTATTTGCTTTTGTATTTGGAAGTTGAGAAACACCATGACCTAGCTGAGAAAGCCCTGAATTTGGAATCAGATAATCCGGAATTACTGTTTCTTACCAGTTGAGTAACCTTAGGCAAATCACTGCAATTCCCTGAGTTTCTATGTCCTCATCTATAAACTTAGCGGGTATAACCAAGAGTATCCTGCAGTCAGTGAGGAGACATGTCACAGGAAACTTAATTATAATTTAATAATATCAAAACAAAGAATACACATTGATCATTATCCCTTTGTTTCTGATTGCAGAACGTGCAAAAACATATATAAGGTTTAAGCAGGAGGAACTAGTCCCTCAGAATTGTAGGCTGACTATGAAGTGTTCCTAAAAATTAGAATTTACACTGGCTTCTATTTTTCTATTAAGGAGAAAACAAAGAGAACCAACACCATTTACAAATATATCAGTCTATTGCAAGAAAATCCCCCACACCTAATATACTAAAACATAAGGAAGCTAGATAAAGGTAGAGGCAAGTGAATTCGGGTTCTTTGATCTTGGGAGACTTTTAGTAACTCATTTAAGATCTCTAGGCCTTGTTTCCACATTTGTACAATCAGACGGATGCTTTAAATGATTTCTGAGAGTTCTTCTAGCTCTACATGTATGTTCATTGTGCTATGTTGTTTAAATCTAATACTTATGGATATTCTAGTCGTTCTTGTTTCTGTCCACAGATTCCCTTCTCCTTTTTTACTTAATAGTATTTTACTTTATACTGCTTACATGCAAAGATAGTTTTAAACATTCATTTTTGTAAGATTTTGAGTTATAAGTTTTTCTCCCTGTCTCCCTTCCCTTCCTCCTTCCCAAGAAAGCAAGTAATGTGATATAGGCTATACATGTACAATCATGTTAATCATATTTCTGCATTAGTCATGATGTGAAAGAAGAACCAGAACAAAAGGGAAAAACCATGAGAAAAAAAACAAAAAAGAAGTGAAAATAGTATGTTTCAATCTTCATTTAGATGCCATGGATCTTTCTCTGGATGTGGTAAGCATTTTCCATCATGAATCTTCTAGAACTGTCTTGGATTATTGTATTGCTGAGAAGAGCTAAGTCTAGTATACTAGATCATTGGACAATATTGCTGTTACTATGTACAATGTTCTCCTGGTTCTGCTCACTTCACTCAGGATCAGTTGTAACAAGTATTTCCACATTTTTTTCCTTCTGAAATATGCCTGCTCATTGTTTCTTATAACACAATAGTATTCCATTACATTCATATATCACAACTTGTTAAACCATTTCTCAATTTATAGGCATCCCCTCAATTTCCATTTTTTTTCCACCACAGAAAAGCTGCTACGAATATTTTCGTATGTGTGGGTCCCTTCCCCTTTTTTATGATCTCTTTGGGATGTAAGCCTAGTAGTGGTATTGCTGGATAAAAGAGTATGCAGGGTTTTATAGCCCTTTGGACGTATTTCCAAATTGTTTCCAGAATGGTTGGATCACTTCACAATTCCATAAGCTTTTAAGTTTCAAATTTTTCTCCCCCTCCTTTCCTCCCTCCCTACTCAAGGTAGCACACAATCTGATATAAGCTATGCATATACATTCCTATTAAACATATTTTCACATTAGTGGTGTTGTAAGTAAGAATTAGAGCCAATAAGAGGAACCACCAGAGAGAGGAAACAAAACACAACAGAAGAAAAAAAAAATAATGAATAGTATGCTTCTATCTGCATTCAAACCCCATAGTTCTTTTTTCTTTGTGGATAGCATTTTCCATCATGAGGCCTTTGTAGATGTCTTAGATCCTTGTATTGCTGAGAAGGGTTAAGTCTATCAATATTAGTCATTGCACAACATGACTGTTATTGTGTACAACATTCTCATGGTTCTGCTCACTTCACTCAGCATCAGACCATACAAGTCTTTCCAGATTTTTCTGAAGTCAGCCTGTTCATTATTTCTTATAACACAACAGAATTTCATTACATTCATATACCACAACTTGTTCAGCCATTTCCCAATTGATGTGCATACCCTCGATTTCCAATTCTTTGCCACCACAAAAAGAGCTGCTATACATATTTTTGAACATGTGGGTCCTTTTCCCATTTGTATGATCTCTGAGATACAGTCCTAGAAATGCTATTGCTGGGTCCAATGGTATGCACATTTTTATAGCTCTTTGGGCATAGTTCCAAATTGCTCTCCAAAATGGTTGGATCATTTCACAACTCCACCTACAATGCATTAGTGTTCCAATTTTCCCACATCTTCTCCAACATTTACCATTTTCCTGTTTTGTCATGTTAGGTGTGATGTGGTACCTCAGAGTTGTTCTGATTTGCATTTCTCTAATCAATAGTGATTTAGAGCATTTTTTTCATATGACTATAGATGACTTTAATTTCTTCATCTGAGAACTGCCTGTTCATATGCTTCGACCATTTATCAATTGGGGAATGACTTGTATTCTTATAAATTTGACTTTATTCTTTCTATATTTTAGAAACGAGGCCCTTATCAGAGACAGTGGTTATAAAAATTCTTTCCCAGTTTTTTGCTTTCCTTCTAATCTTGGTTGCATTGGTTTTGCTTGTGCAAAAACTTTTCAATTTAATTTTCAATTTCAATCAAAGTTATTCATTTTGCTTTTCGTAATGTTCTCTATCTCCTGTTTAGTCATGAATTCTTCTGTTCTCCATAAATCTGACAGGTAAACTATTCCTTGCTCTCCCAGTTTGCTTATAGTATCAGCCTTTATATGTAAATCATGAACCCATTTTGACTTTATTTTGGTATAGGGGGTGAGATTTTGATCTATGCCTAGTTTCTGCCATCCTCTTTTCCAGTTTTCCCAGTAGTTTTTTGTCAAAGAGTGAGTTCTTATCCCAGAAGCTGGGCTCTTTGAGTTTATCAAATTATAGATTACTGTAGTCATTGACTACTGTGTCTTGCATTCTTAACCTATTCCACTGATCCACCACTCTATTTCTTAGCCAATACCAAGCAGTTTTGATGATTGCTGCTTTATAATACAATTTAAGATCTGGAATGGCTAGGCCCCCTTCCCCTGCATTTCTTTTCATTAGTTCCCTTGATATTCTGGATCTTTTGTTCTTCCAAATGAATCTTGTTATTATTTTTTCTAACTCTATAAAATAATTTTTGATAGTTTAATTGGTATGACACTGAATAAGTAAATTAGCTTAGGCAGAATTGTCATTTTTATTGTATTAGCTCAGCATACCCATGAGCAACTGATGTTTTTTTCTTTTCCAATTATTTACATCTGACTTTATTTGTGTAAAAAGTGTTTTGTAATTGTGTTCATATAGATCCTGGGCTTGTTTTGGCAAGTAGACTGCTAAATATTTTATAATGTCTACAGTAAGTTTAAATGGAATTTTTCTTTCTATCTCTTTTTGCTGGTCTTTGTTGGTAATATATAGAAATGCTGATGATTTATGTGGATTTATTTAATATTCTGCAACTTTGCTAAAGTTGTTTATTATTTCAAGTAGTTTTTTACTTGATTCTCTAGGATTCTCTAAGTATGTCATCATCTCATCTGCAAAGAGTGATAGTTTTGTTTCTTCTTTGCCTATTCTAATACCTTCAATTTCTTTTTCTTCTCTTATTACTAAAGCTAACATTTCTAGTACCATATTGAACAACAGTGTTGATAATGGATATCCTTGGTCAACCCTGATCTTATTGGAAATGCTTCTAGCTTATATTCATTACATATAATGCTTACTGAATATTTTATGTAGATGCTACTTATCATTTTGAGGAAGACTCCATTTATTCCTATGTTCTCTAGTGTTTTTAATAGGAATGGGTGTTGTATTTTGTCAAAAGCTTTTTCTGCACCTATGGAGATGATCATGTGGTTTCTGTTAGTTTTGGTGTTGATATGATCAATTATGCTGATAGTTTTCCTAAAACTGAACCAGCCCTGCATTCCTGGTATAAATCTTACTTGGTCATAGTTTATTATTCTCATGATAAGTTTCTGTAATCTTTTTGCTAATATTTTATTTAAATTTTTGCATCTATGTTCATTAGGGAAATTGATCTATAATTTTCTTTCTCTGTTTTGACTCTTCCCAGCTTAGGTATCAACACCATATTTGTATCAAAAAAAGAATTTGGTAAGACTTCTTCTTCACCTATTTTCCCATATAGTCTATATAGTATTGGAATTAGCTGTTAATATGTTTAATATAATTCAGTTGTAAAACCATCTGGCCCTGAAGATATTTTCCTAGGGAGTTCATTGATGGCTTGTTCAATTTCTTTTTCTGAAATGGGGCTATTTAAGTATTTTACTTCTTCTGTTGATCTGGGCAATTTATATTTTTGTAAATATTCATCCATTTCGCTAAGATTGTCAAATTTATTGGCATACAGTGGTTTTTTTCTTTCTTTTTAAAATTAAATTGATCAAAGTTTTGACTATTTTATTCTTTTTTTTTTCATAAAACCTGCTCTTAGTTTTATTTATTAGTTCAATAGTTTTCTTAATTTCAATCTTCTTCTTCTTATTATTAATAAGATTGGTTTTCAGTATTTCTAATTTGGTATTTAATTGGGTAATTTTAATTTGTTCTTTTTCTAGTTTTTTTAGTTGCATACCCAATTCACTGATCTCCTCTTTCTCTATTTTATTCATGTAAGCATTTAGAAATATAAAACTTCCCCTAAGAACTGCTTTTGCTACATCCCATAAGTTTTGGTATGCTGTCTCATTATTGTCATTCTTTTGGATGAAGTTATTGATTGTTTCTATGATTTGTATGACCCATTCATTTTTTAGGATTATTTAGTTTCCAATTATTTTTTAGTCTATCTTTCCATGACCCTTTATTACATATAATTTTTATTGCATCATGATATGAAAAAGATGCATTTAATGTTTCTGCCTTTCTGCATTGGATTGTGATATTTCTATGCCCTTTTACATGGTCAATTTTTGTTTTTGTGCCATGTACAGCTGATAAAAAGGTATATTCCTTTCTATCCCCATTCAGTTTTCTCCAGAGGTCTACCATATCTAAGTTTTCTAAAATTTTATTCAGCTCTTTAACTTTTTTCTTGTTCTTTTTGTGGTTAGATTTATATAGTTCAGAGAAGGGGAGGTTGAAGTCTCCCACTAGTATAGTTTTGTTGTCTATTTCTTTCTGTAACTCTCTGAACTTCTTATCTAAGAATTTAGATGCCATACCACTTGGTGTATACATCTTTAGTAATGATATTACTTCATTATATCAGCCCCTTCCCTTTTCTTTCCCTTTTCCCTTACCACTTCTTCCTTCCTTTCTATCCCCTCTTCCCTTTTCTTTCCCCTTTCACCTCATACTGCCTATATGGCAAGTTAAATTTTTATAGCTAACTGAGTATGTTATTCACTCCTTGAGCCAAATCAGGTGAGAGTAAAGTTCAAACAATGCTCGTCTCCCCCCCCTTCTTTCCTTCTACTGTAGTATATCTTTGTGCCTCTTCATGTGATGTAATTTATCCTTTTCTGCTTCCTCCTTTCCTCTTCTCCCATTACAATTCCTTTTCACCATTTCATTAGGTTTTTTCTCATCACATCAAAGTCAACTTAAACCCACCCCTTCTGTTTATGTATATCTCTTCTAAATGTCATAATAAAGATACAGTTTTCAAGAGTTATAAGTATCATTTTCCATGCAGGTATGTAAACAGTTTATCCTTATTGAATAACATGTTTTTTCCCTTTTTTGTTTACCTTTTTGTGCCTCTCTTGAGTCTTGTATTTGAAGATCAAATTTTCCATTGAGCTCTGGTCTTTTCATTGGGAAAATTTGAAATTCCCTTATTTAACTCAATGTCTATCTCCTCTCCTGAAAGATTATGCTCAGTTTTGCTGAGTAGTTGATCCTTGGTTGTAATACAAGCTCTTTTGCCTTACATACTATTATATTCTAAGCCCCCTAATCTTTTAATGCAGAAGCTGCAAGCTTCTGCATAATCTTGACTATGGTTCCATGATATTTGAATTGTTTCTTTTTGGCTGCTTGCTGGATTTTCTCTTTGATCCGATAATTCTGGAATTTGGCTACAATATTCCTTGACATTTTCAATTTGGGATCTCTTTCAGGAGGTGATTCTTTTGATGATGATTTTACTCTCTGGTTCTAGGGCCTCAGGGTAGTTTTCCTTGATGGTCTCCTGAAAGATGCTAAGTTCTTTTTTTTTTTTCGTTATGGCTTTCAGGTAGACCAACAATTCTTATACAATTTCTCCTGGATTTACTTTCCAGGTCAGTTGTTTTTCCAATGAGGATTTTATATTTTCTTCTATTTTTTCATTCTTATGATTTTGTTTGATTTTTGATGTCTCATAGAGTCATTAGCTTCCTATTGCCCAGTTCTAATTTTTAATGAATTGTTTTTTTTTGTTAGCTTTTGTACCTCCTTTTTTATTTGGCCCATTGTACTTTTTAGGTAGTTTTTTTTTTTCTTCAGTGCACTTTTTTTTCCCATTTTTAAAAAAATGAATTGTTCAATTTTTCTTCTACCGCCCTTATTTGACTTTCAAAATTCTTCTTCAGCTCTTCCAAGAAGGCTTTTTGGGCTTGAGACCAGTTCATATTCCTCAATGAGGTTTCAGATGTGGGTATACTGACAATATTATCCTGCCCTGAATTTGTGTTTTTATATTCCCTGTCACCAAGGTATTTTTCTATGGTTGTTGTTTTTCTATGTTGCTTCTTGCTCATGTTGTTTGCCTTTTTTTCTGACTTTTATAGTTGATCTCTGCTTCTGGGATACAGGGGGGACTGTCCCAGGCTTCTTGTGCTGGGTACTAGGGCCTAGTTACTGGTTTGCTGAAGTGGGGCTTGCCACTGGCTTGTTGGGACACCAAGCCCTTCCTGTACTGGTCCCCTTCAGTCACAGCAAGATGGATCTTTTCTGTTAATCTCCCTAGCCTCAAGAGCTAAAGAGACTGTTGTATTTAGTCTTTCTGCTGACTCTACTATTTAAGGATTTTTCCTGGGGCAATATTGTCTGGGTTTTTCCAGGTCAATAAGGGAGGGTCAGAGCAATTTACTGCCTACTCTGCCATCTTGGCTCTGGGATGTTGAAATAGAACAATAGAAACAAACAATCCGTCTGTGGGCTAATAGCTCCAGGAGCAGTGCTGTAGCTGCTGCCACCACTGCTGCCCCAACTGCTGCTGATTCAGTCACTTCCAAAGCCTGTTTCTGGTCTGCTGCTGCAGGGGCTGTATTGGACCTGCACTGGACCATGCTTCTCTTTTACCCAGTTCCCACAGACTTCAATTGCTTTCCTTCTAAGTTGTATCTGGCATCTATGGGCTGAGAAAACTGGAATCCACCACTCTTGCTGGTGATTGAGGCCCTGAAGCCTTCTCAGGTTTTACTTAGGCCTGGTCTGCCACTATGACCTATGTGCTGGGTGCTCCTCTCTCAGGACAGTTGAACTGACCTTTCCTGTCAACTTTACAAATTGTCTTAGGCTGGACATCTGTCTCACTCTGTCACTTTGTGGGTTCTGACACTCTAGAATTTGTTCAGAATTACTTTTTAGAGGTATTTGAAGAAATTTGGGGGAGAGCTCAGGGGTGTCCCTACTTTCTGCCATCTTGGCCCTACTTCTCTATGGAATTTCTCTTTTCATCTCTTTCTGCTGGACTTTGTTGGTAACATATAGAAATGCTGATGATTTATGTGGATTTATTTAATATTCTGCAACTTTGCTAAAGTTGTTTATTATTTCAAGTAGTTTTTTACTTTATTCTCTAGGATTCTTTAAGTATACCATCATATCATCTGCAAAGAGTGATAGTTTTAGTTTCCCCATTGCCTATTCTAATATTTTCAATTTATTTTTCTTCTCTTAATGCTAAAGCTAACAGTTCTAGTACAATATTGAATGATAGTGATGATTGTGGGTATCTTTATTTCACCCCGATCTTATTGGGAAAGCTTGTAGCTTATCCCCATTATAGATGATGCTTGTTGATGGTTTTAGATAGATACTCCTTATTAGTTTTAAGGAAAACTCCATTTATTCCTTTCATCTCTAATGTTTTTAATATGAACGGGTGCTGTATTTTGTTGAAAGCTTTTTTCTGCATCTATTCGGATAACTATATGACTTCTGATAGTTTTGTTATTGATGTGGTCAACTATGCTGATAGTTTTCTTAATATTGAACTAGCATTCAATTCTGGTTATAAATCCCACCTGAATATAGTGTATTATCCTAGTGATAAATTGATGTAATCTCTTTGCTAATATTTTATTTAAAAATTTTGCATCTGTATTTATTAGGGAAATTGGTCTATAATTTTCTTTCTCTGTTTTGGCTCTTCTGGTTAAGATATCAGCACCATATTTGTGTCATAAAAGGAATTGGGTAGGACTTCTTATTTTTTTTTCCAAACAGTTTATATTGTATTGGAATTAATTGTTTTTAATTATTTGGTAGAATTCACTTGTAAATCCATCTGACTCTGGAGATATTTTCTTAGGGAGTTCATTGATAGCTTGTTTTATTGCTTTTTCTAAAAAAGGTTATTAAGTATTTTATCTCTTTTGCTAATCTGGGGAATTAACATTTTTGTTAATATTCATTTATTTCACTTAGATTGTCAGATTTATTGGCATATTGTTGGGCTCCTGATTATTGCTGTAATATCTTCTTCATTGGTAGTAAATTCACCTTTTTCACTTTTAAGACTGGTAATTTCATTTTCCTTTCTTTTTTTTATCAAATTAATGAAAGCGTTACCTTTTTATTAGTTTTTTTAAATAAAACACACTCTTATTTTTACTTCTTAGTTCAATAGTTTTCTTACTTTCAATTTTATTAATTTCTCCTTTGATTTTCAGAATTTTTGATTTCATATTTTATTGGGGATTTTTAATTTGTTCTTTTCTAGTTTTTTTTTAGTTGCATGCCCAATTCATTCATCTCCTCTTTTATTCATGTAATCATTTAGAGATATAATATATTCTCTAAGAACTTCTTTGTCTTCATCCCATTAATTTTGGTATGCTGCCTCATTATTATTGTTGCTCTCTTTGATGAAATTATTGATTGTTTCTATGATTTTTTTTGTTTGACCCACTCATTCTTTCTGATTAGATTATTTACTTTCCAATTAATTTTAGTCTATTTTTCCATGGACCTTTATTATACATAATTTTTATTGCATCATGATCTGAAAAGGATGCACTTTATTTTCTGCTTTTTTTTTTACATGTAATTGTGAAGTTTTTGTGCCAAAATAAATGGTCAATTTTTGTGTAGGTGCCATGTACTATTGAGAAAAAGGTATATTCCTTTCTATCCCAATTCAATTTTCTCCGGAGGTCTAGCAGATCTAACTTTTCTAAAATCCTTTTAACCTCCTTAACTTCTTTGTTGATTATTTTGTGGTTAGATTTATCTAGTTCTGAGAGAAGGAAGTTGAGGTCCCCCACTAGTATAGTTTTACTGTTTATTTCTTCCTATAACTGCCTTAAATTCTCCTCTAAGAATTTGGGTGCTATATTACTTGGTGCATATATGTTTAGTAATGATATTACTTCATTGTCTATGGTACCTTTTTGCAAGGTGTAGTTTCCTTTATATTTTTTAATTAGATCTATTTTTGCTTTTGTTTTTTCTGAGATGAGTATTGCTATCCCTGCTTTTTCTACTTCAGCTGAAGCATAATATATTCTGCTCCATCCTTTTTACTTTTGCTCTGTGTGTGTTTCTTTGCTTCAAATGTGTTTCTTATAAACAACATATTGTAGGATTCTTTTTTTTTAATCCACTCTGTTATTCACTTTCATTTTGTGGGAGAGTTCACCTCATTCACATTCATAGTTATGATTACTATCTTTGTATTTCCCTCTATCCTAGTTTTCCCCCTGTTTATACTTTTCTCTCTCCTTTCACCCTGTTCCTCCTCACTACTGTTTTGCTTTTGACCACCACCTCTCTCAATCTACCCTCCCTTCTACCAGTCCCTCTGCGATTCTCTTTCCCTTTTCCCTCCTACTTCTTACCTCCCTTCTGCCCTCCCTTCTTTAAACTCCCCTCCTTCCCTTTTCTTTCACCTTTCTCCTCCTACTTATCTATAGTATAAGATAAATTTATATATCCAAATATGACTATAGTACCTTAAGGGAGTTGTGTCAGAATTGTAAGTTTCCTTAAAATTCTGAAAGTGATAATCCTAAAATGTGTATGTTATCCCTCTTTGACCCAAATCCAATGAGAATAAGTTTCAAACAATGCTTACCCCCTTGCTTCTTTCCCTCTATTGTAATAGATCTTTTGTGCCTCTTCATGTGATGTATTTTACCCTATTTTGTTTTCCCCTTTCCTCTTCTCCTACTACTATCCTTTTTTTCACCCCTTAATTTTTTAATATCATCGCAACAAAATCAAATTATATCCACGCCCTCTATGTGTGTATACTTCTTTTAACTGACCTAATAGAGGTAGAGTTCTCAAGAGTTATAAGTACCATCTTCCCATGTAGGGATGTAAACAATTTGATCTTATTGCATAACATTTTTTTTTCTCTTTCCTGTTTACCTTTTTATGCTTCTCTTGAATCTTGCATTTGAAGATTTAATTTTCTGTTCATCTCTGGTCTTTTCATCAGGAGAGTTTGAAAGTTCTCTATTTCACTGAATGTCCATCTTTTTTCCCCTGAATGAATATGCTTAATTTTGCCAGGTAGTTGATCATTAGTTAGAATCCAAGCTCGTTTGTGTTCCAGAATATCATGTTTCAAGTCCTCCAAACCTTTAATGTAAAAGCTAAGTCCTGTGTACTCCTAACTCTGGCTCCTTGATATCTGAATTATTTCTTTCTATCTGCTTGCAGTATTTCTCCTTGACCTGATGATTCTGGAATATGGCTATAATATTCCTTGGAGTATTCATTTTGGGCTTTTAGAAGATGAGCGATGGATTCTTTCAATGATAATTTTATTCTCTGGTTCCAGGATATCAGGGCAGTTTTCCTTGATGATTTCCTCAAAGATTCTGCCAGGCTCTTCTTCTTCTTCTTCTTCTTCTTCTTTTTTTATCATGGTTCTCAGTCCAATAACTGTTAAATTATCTCTCTTGGGTTTATTTTCCAAGCCATTTTTTCCAATGATGTAATTTACATTTTCTTCTATTTTTTTAAATTCTTTTCATTTTGTTTGACTGATTCTTGATGTCTCATGGAGTCATGAGCTTCCACTTGCCCAATTCTAATTTTTAAGTAATTATTTTTTTCAGTTAGCTTTTGTACCTCCTTTTCCATTTCCACTTTTAAAGGAGTCATTTTCTTCGGTGACTTTTTTTTTTTCCATTTGGCCAATTCTATTTTTAAGGAGTTGTTTTCTTCAGTCAATTTTTGTGCTTTCCTTTTCCAAGCTGTTGGCTCTTTTTTCATAATTCTCCTGCATAACTCTCATTACTTTTCCCTATTTTTCTTCTACCTCTCTTCATTTTTTTTAAGTAGGCTTAGTTCAATTTACTTGTTTATAAAAAAAAATTTATGTGGTTGCCACAGCAACTGCCTGGGTTCTCTGGACAGGCACACAAGTGTGAGTCTTCACAAGATGGTGGGTGAATTCCTGATAGGGAGACTTAATGAACACAGTCTTCTTCTACAGGTCTGGGGTTAGATAGCTGTATGTTTTGGAGATGGTATCAAAGGTAGCTATTGCCCAAAGTGCAAGCATAACCCTTTGCAGATGTGGAGCAGTCATCAATTCCAGTCATCATTAGGAGCTTCTTAGTCACAGGAGCTGAGATGATGCCAGTACCTCTAGGGGCGGGGGTCAGGTGCACCAAAATCAATCCACGTCGCCCAGTGACCTTGCAGGGTACTGTGTGAGGCTTGCCAATCTTGTTCCCTATGTAGCCACGTCTTACAGGAACCTTGGACAGCTTGACCAGAATGATAGCACCACAAATAGCTGTGGCCACTTCCTTGGAGCACTTGACACCAAGGCCAACATGGCCATTGTAGTCACTGATGGCCACAAAAGCTTTGAACCTGGTACGTTGTCCAGCTCTAGTTTGTTTCTGAACAGGCATGATCTTCAGAACTTCATCTTTCAATGAAGATCCCAGGAAAAAATCTATGATCTCAGAGTCCTTGACAGGAAGGGAGAAAAGATAACTCTCTTCCAAAGACTTGATCTTCATGTCCTTGACTAGCCGGCCCAGCTCAGTGACAGTGTTACCACTCCTTGTCTTTGGCTTTCCTCCCTGGCCCTGCAGCCATGGCCATGGCCTCGACCACAGCCCTGACCTTGACCTCGGCCCCCACTGCCAAAACCACCCTGGAAGCAACCTTGGCCTCCAACTCCGGAGCCCCCGGGGTTTCCCACTCCTCCTGTGCAGCATCGGCATTGTCTGCTGTTTGGTGTTCAATAGAAGTAGAAGCTCTTACTTCAATTTTAAAATCCCTTTTGAGCTCTTCCAAGAGGACTTTTTGGGCTTAAGACCATTTAATATTTCCATTTGAAGCTTCATATGTAGATATCTTGACATTATTGTCTTCTTCTGAGTTTGTATTTTGATCTTCCCTGTCATCATAGTAGCTTTCTATGACCAGGGATCTTTCTGGATTTTTCCTCATTTTTTAAAGTTGAGCTCTGTTCCTGGGGCACTTTTCCAAGCTTCTTTTGCTGGAGGCCAGGGGTATGGTCATTGGCTTTCCACACAGGGTCCTGAGGTGCTGGCAACTTGCCCACTGTATGGGGTGGGGGGTGTCCTGAACTAGTTGTGCCTAATGTTTTCTGGGTTCTGGACCTGGTAGTTTGCCTTCTACACTATATCTGAAGGCCTTGTGTCTGGCCTTCTGTGAAACTAGTGTGCTGAGCCAACACTGAAGGGCTTTGGTTGCTGATCTGTGCTATGGCTAAGGGCCTCTGCTGGTTTGCCCAGACACCATCTGCACTGGTCTGCTCTCCCCTTTTACCAAAGTGGGAGAGACCTTTCCACAAGTCTTAAGCTATCTTAAGCTGGAAAATTGTTTCACTCCTTTTTGTGGGTTCTGTTACTCCAGAATTTGTTTAGAGGCTTGATTTAATGTTGTTTCTGAGGGAAACTAGGGAGAGCTCAGGCAATTTCATGCCTTCTCTTTGCCATTTTGACTCTGTTTTCCCCCTTCCTTTTTAATTTTTAGGGTTAATTATGACTATAATACCTTAAGATAGTTGGGTCAGAATTATAAGTTTCCTTAAAGCTTAAATGTGATAATTCTAAATCTAATATATACATATAACTATGTATATAGAGAGGAAACCACACAACCATACATAAGTATGCACAAATATACAAATATGTATACATTTACATACATACACATACAAATGCATGAAGTGTTAGAGGCACTTTAGTGGTCCAATGAATACAGAACCAGGCCTGAGGTCAAGAAGACCTGAGTTCACATCTGGCCTTAGACATTTAATAGCTGTGTGACTCTGGCCAAGTCACTTAACCTCAGTTTGCCTCGGTTTCCTCATCTATAAAATGGGGAAAAAATAGCATCTTACCTTCTAGGGTTGTTGTGAGGATGAAATGAAATAATAATTGTAAAGCACTTGGCAGTGTCTAGCATATAATAGGCACTATGTAAATATTACTCTATGTGTGTGTTTGAGTGTGTGAATCTTGGTCTTGCCTAACTTTGTGGCAGACACACATATATGCATATTTTACATGAACAATTTTTTGCCAATCTAATCAACATATTTAGCCCACTTTGATAATTCACACCAAAATCCATCTACTAATTTCCAATTTTAAAACCAGCATCTGTTTATTTTTCTTACCTTAAAATATGACATGCATAGATACTTATATATGCAATGTGTTATATTTTAAATTTTATGTTATATTGTAGTGTGTTATACATATTATTTTTAGTATTATGTATATTATATATTTAAATATTATATATATTATATAATATATATTATTATATATTATATAATATATATTAGTATGTATATTATAAGGACATCTAGGATGAAGTGGATGTGTGGATGAAGTGACAGGCCTGAAGTTAGGAAGACCTGAGTTCAAATCTAGCCTCAGACACTAGCTATATGACCCTAGGCAAATCACTCAACCTGTTTGCCTCAATTTCCTCATCTGTCAAATAATCTGGAAAAGAAAATGGCACACCACTCCATTATCTTTACCAAGAAAACCACAAATGAGTTCACAGAATAGGACACAACTAACATGACTGAACAACAAATATATTATATATTATATGCATATTCTCTGGTATTCATTAAATATGGTGCTCATTATATATTATATAATTATATACACAGATTTTGTGTGTATACATGTTTTACATATGTCTATGTGGCATATATGTATATGTGTATTCCACATTTTTAAGGAGAGAAGAAATAAATGGACCCTTGTAATTAAAGTGAGAAATTAGTAGGATTTTGATAGGAATTTTCTAACTGTACTAAAAATGTTGATTGAATTTACCATTCTAATTTTCAGTGAGTTCCCCCCCCCTCGAGGAAGATTTTATACTTCTTACTATTGTTAATTCTTCTTCCAAAGCTTTTTTTTCCCACAGTTCTAATTTCTTTTCCCAATTTTCCCTCTCATTTGATTTTTAAAATAATTATTTTTTTTAACTCTTGCTTAATTTCTTTAAGATATTCTGGTTGTACTTGTGCCCTATCTGTGTTTTTCATTGACCCTTTGCTTGTAGAATTTTAGAGTCATTCTCTTTTGGTTTTATGACTTTGGTTTCTCTGTCACCATAAAAACTCTTTACACTGGAATAAATTTTTGTTTGCTCATTCTCCCACATTACTGGTTGGCTTTGAGCTCTTTTGTTGCTTTCTTTAATCACTGGTTTTTGTGTAATTTCAGGATCTTAGGGATAGCTCAAACTGGGTCCTACAAAGACTCAATTCTCCAAAATTATTGTGATCTGATTCAAAATTTGATCATTACCCTGCTGATCTGAGCTAAGCAAGTTCCTGATTTGGGTTTGGTTCTAAACAAATACAACTATGGGCCTCTCCATGGTAGGAAGTTCTAATCAACTGCTACTGGAACCAGCCATTATCAGCTTGGTAGCTCTGCAGATTCAGAGAGGCAGACTGCTATTTGGTCTGGGATTCCATCCCTGGTTACTCTGCTGAAGGCTTCAGAGTGGGCTCTAGGCTGAAACAGAAGTATTTTTCCACTCCTAATGTCAGAGCCCCACATCTGATACTTGCTTCTGAACTTGTTTCTATATCAACATAAAATTTAGGGCCTGTGAGCAGTCCTTGTTCTAAAACAACAGTCCATGACATGTCTCCTCCTCAGTCAGCCCTGAATGTGTTTCTTGGAATAGCATAGTGAGCAACAAAGCTAAAAGTTGGCATGAGAGTTCAGTGACACTTTATGTGTCTGGGAGTTTATCTTGCCCTGGTACATAGTCTCATACTCTTTCAGTCCAAGGGCCCTGGAATTTTCTTCTCTTTTTAGCCCTCTACTGGCCAGACTTAATCATCAATGTCCATATACCTTTCTGTATTTCTTTCTAAGGCAACCTGGACAGGAAAAATGACTCATTATGATTTAGAAAAAAAAAAATCCTGTTGAAGGCTTGGTGTGATTGGGGAAAAATAGCAAATTTTCTAGATTTTTGTGTAAATCATGTGTTGAAGGAGCTGAGCTACACTTTTTTTCTGTTACTCTACAATCTTGGTTAAATTAGTTATAATATATTGATTGTAGAAAATTAAAAGAGGACAAAAGTAAGTATATTTACCCTATCATAACTTCATAAAAAAGCCTTAAAATACACAGAATTCTTATCACCACAGGGTGGCTTAAACAATCCACAACCCTACTCAAATACCAAATGATTGATCTCTTTATCAAGCAGTCATGCAAGACAAGGACAGATCCAATTTAGTATATAAGTTCATTTATAAAATGTGACAGAGAAGAAAGAAAGAAAACCATGACTTCATAAAAGAGTAAAAAAAAATAGTTTAGAAGAAAATAATATTATAAATATCTTGACTTTATATATTAACAGTGTTTATAGATAAAATGCAAAGAAGACCAATGCATAAATATGAAATGGAAAAGATTTGCTGTCCTTTCTATATTTATCTACATTCCTTAATAATGATATATACTACTGTGTGAATACCTGTTGTACTATGTGAAGCAGCATTGGAATATAAAAGACGACCTCAAGAAGAGTGCCTAAAACTGAACAAACAGAAAAAAATCCAACTGGACATGCAATTTTAGAGGCACTTAATTTTCAATATATATCAAGTAAGGGAAGATTCCAAAAAGAATGGGGAATATTTTACATGGTGAATTCACAAAGCAAAGCAAGAAATGGGAAGAGAGAAATGACTATTGAACCATATGTGTAGTTTCTCATTTTCATAATTTCTTAATGAAAATTTTATGTTTATATAGGTTTGTATAAACATACATTGACAGTATTCTTTTTTTTTTTAGAGGCAATTGGGGTTAAGTGACTTGCCCAGAGTCCCACAGCTCATAAGTTTCAAGTGTTTGGTCTGAGGCTGGATTTGAGCTCAGGTTCTTCTGACTATAGGGCTGGTGCTCTATCCACTGCACCACCTAGCTGCCCCATTGATGGTACTCTTGATGAAACATGAGCTTACATAGTCTGGTTTTAATAGACAAGTCTACATTAGACTACTTATTCCAAAGCCACACAAATGACTAAGACCATAAACAATGAATAGATTATGGGATGTGTATGCCAGCATATGTTGAATGAACATTCCCAATGGTCCTTACCCTAAAGAGTACAGTTAATGCTCCCCTTCACATCAGGCAATGAGAAGGGTTAATAGCAATGCATGATGCATAACTATGAGGAAGAGATATAGACAACCCAAGTCTTGCTGTATCACTTGTTCCTTGATATTGAGAAGTATCTAAGTAGAACAAAATTCAATTGTAAAAACACTCTTGCTAGTTCAGTCTCTATTCCCCCCCCAAAAAAAATCAACAACAAAGCTATTTTCATGCAAAATGGAGAAAAAAAAGAAAAAAAATCCAACTCAAGCATTGAATATTTCAGCAGCAATGAATAAAGATATTAACTTTTACAGAAAGTTGTTACAGCATTCACACACACACACACGCATATATATGTATGTCTGTGTGTGTGTGTATACACACATATATGGATTTAGGTAGGTAGGTATAACTATGAACATGTTCATACAGAGATATATATTTTATGACATCTGTATTAGAATGTCATTAACACTTTCAAAAATTAAGTTCAGAAAACTTGATTGTTAATTAAACTCTTCATAATTCTTTCTGCTAGCTTGGTGTAATCAAGCAAAAAAAGTTTCTCAGAACTGAGGAGAAAAGTGGTGAAAGATAAGTACTTTAACAAAGAGTGTTTTGAAATATTAATTTCCTCACTAATAAATCTATGCTTATAATAAGGAAGTTCATTTTGGAAAGCAGAAAAAGTAGCTACATATTAACTGACAATGATGTCTCATATTTCTGTTTTTTTGTATTAACTAATAGAAGTAATTTTTGTTTGGAAGAAAGAACTTTTTTCCTCTTCAATCTCTGCAAGGTTACAACTGCAGAAACAAAGACTTCTGCAAAGTAGGAGCATAGTATGGAAAATTCAGCAAGCAATAGAATTTGAATTATTTGTTAATATATAATTATTTCCTATATTGAATAGCTGAAAAGGGGGTTCTCCACACATGGAATGAGGTTTATTTTTGAATTACTTAATGGGGAGAGTGGAGTCTACAATATGTTCTTATATGGAAAACAGGAACAAGCTGTTAGAATGAGCCTGGAAATGAAACAGACTATTAATCTATAAAGGCCAATTGATCATTTTAGTGATCAGTGTTTTTGCCTTTAGCCCAAAGCTCTGCTAAGCCAATTTGTGAACTTTGAGGCATATAGGAATAGATCTTGTCCAGTACTGACAAATATATATTTGTCATATTAAAGCATCCAGCATTTGTGAAATAGGTTAAACTACATATGATAGGGACACTATGGGTGACCATTAAAAAAAAAAAAAACTATGATGCAATATATAATGAGGTATCATAAGCTGAAAATAATAAGCATTCTTTATTGTCATGGCATTTCCTATGGAAATCATTAAACTGAAACTTTGAGTAGATTATTCATTTCATTTAGGAAGCTTTGCAATGGTCTGTGACTTGATGCAATCAGCACAAGGTTATCTGCAAACAGGGACATGTGACATGTGGAAGACCTCACCAATTATAAATTTTCTCCCATTTGGATTCCTCACTCGATATGCTGTAGGACTGAGGTAAACACTATTAGTAAGCATACATCTCTCTGTTTTAGACTTTGCTTAATATTAACTTTAAAATATCATCAAAGTATCATCTGTTATTGTACCTTTCATATTTATGTTATTTTATGATTTTTATATATGTTAAAAAAAAGAAAGTCTCTTGGAAGGGAGCTTTTAAGTCCATTTTTTGCCCTAATAAATCAATTATTTTTTATTATTGATCAAAAAGAATTATAGTGCAAGCTTTTATTCTTTTTTTATTAGTTTTTGAGTTTTATTTTATAAACAATTTTTTTAACATGTGTTTTTAAAACTCTGGGTTACAAATTTTCTCCCTTCCACCCTCCCCACCCACCCTTGTTGAAAAGGCAAGCAACTCGATGCAGGTTATAGATGTGTAGTCATGCAAAACACTTACATAGTAGTCATGTTATGAAAAACTAAGTATTTTTCCCTTCCTCCTATCCTACTCTCCATTTATTATTTTCTCTCTTTCCACCCTATTCCTCCTCAGAAGTGTTTGCTTCTGATTATCCCCTCCCCCAATCTGCCTTCCCCTCTATCATCTCTTGTCCCCTTCCCCCCTTATTTTCCTATAGGGTAAGATAGATTTCCATATCCAATTTTGTATGTTATTCCCTCCTTAAGCCAAATCCTATGAGAATAAGTTTCACTCATTCCCTCGCACCTTCCCCCATTTCCCCTCCACTGTAAAGGCCTTTTCTTGTCTGTTTCATGTGAAATAATTTACCCCATTCTAGTTCTCCTTTTCTCCCTCTCCCAGTATAATCTTCTCTCATCCCTTAATTTTATTCTCCAGATATGACCCCTTCATTTTCAACTCACCCTGTGCTCTCTATCTATCTATATCAATATATACATACATATAATTTTTTCTCCTCCAACTACCCTAATACTGACAAAGGTCTCATGAGTTACAAATATCTTTCCATGCAGGAATGTAAACAGTTCAACTTTAATAAGTCTCTTATGATTTCTCTTTCCTGTTTACCTCTTCATGTTCCACTTGAGTCTTGTATTGGAAAGTCAAATTTTCTATTAAGCTCTGGTCTTTTCATCAAGAATGCTTGAAAGTCCTCTATTTCACTGAATGACCATTTTTTACCCTGAAAGATTATACTCAGTTTTGCTGGGTAGGTGATTCTTGGTTGTAATCCTATCTCCTTTGCCCTCTGCAATATTATATTCCATGCCCTGCGGTCCCTTAGTGTAGAAGCTACTAAATCTTGTCTTATCCTGATTGTGTTTCCACAATACTTGAGTTGTTTCTTTTTGGCTGCTTGCAATATTTTCTCTTTGACCTGGGAGCTCTGGAATTTGGCTACTATATTCCTAGGAGTTTTCCTTTGGGGATCCCTTTCAGGAGGTGATCAGCGGATTCTTTCAATTTCTATTTTGCTCTCTGGTTCTAAAATATCAGGGAAATTTTCCTTGATAATTCCTTGAAAGATGATGTCTAGGCTCTTTTTTTGATCATGGCTTTCAGATAGTCCAATAATTTTTAAATTCTCTCTCCTGGATCTATTTTCCATGTCAGTTGTTTTTCAGTGAGATATTTCACATTCTTTTCTATTTTTTCATTCTTTTGGATTAGTTTTACAATGCCTTGATTTCTCATAAAGTCACTCACTTCTAATTGCTCCATTTTAATTTTTAAGTATTTTCATCAGTAAGCTTTTGGACTTCCTTTTCCATTTGGCCAATTTTGCCTTTTAGGGCATTCTTCTCCTCATTGGCTTTTTAGACCTCTTTTGCCATTTGGATTAGGCTATTTTTTAAGTTGTTATTTTCTTCAATATTTTTTTTTTGGTCTCCTTTAGCAAGTTGTTGACTTGTTTTTCATGATTTTCTTGGATCACTCTCAGTTTTTCCTCTCCTTCTCTTACTTGTTCTCAAAATCCTTTTTAAGCTCTTCCATGGCCTGGGACCAATTCATATTTTTCTTAGAGGCTTTGGATATAGGAACTTTGGCTTCATTGTCTTCTTCTGGTTGGGTGTTTTGATCTTCTTTGTCACCAGAGTAAGATAATACAGTCTAACTCTTTTTGCACTGCTTGCTCATGATCCTAGCCAATTACTTGAGTTATAAACTCTTTGTTAAGGTAGGGGTCTGTTTCCAGTGTGGAGAATGTATTGTTCCAAGCTTCAGGGGTTTTGTGAACCTGTTTTCAGAGATACTTCTAGGGAGCTGTAAATTTTCAGTTCTTTCAAGGTACTATGATTAAGGGTGAGGTGTTTACTCCTTTCCTGGTCTGTGCTCTGGTCTATGAGTGACCACAAGCACTCTTTTCTGTCTTGGAACTGTGAGGAGGATTTCCTCTCCACAGCCACTACAAGCTCCACCACGCCAGTACTCTTCCTCAGCCCAGGACCGCCACCCAAAACTGTGACTCAGATCCAAGCAGGGCCAAAGCAAGAGAATCCTGCACCATCAAAGAGATCCCTGCAATCACCCTCTGATCAGCCACTCAATTCCCCCTCATTCTATGGGCCAGAAGCTCCAGAGGCAGCTGCCACCCCAGGGCCAAGCCCCTGGACTGGAGCTGAGACTACCATGCTTCTCTCTCTCACTGCAGACACAGACTTTTCCTACTGACCTTCTAAGTTGTCTTTGGCGTTCGTGGGTTGAGAAGCTGGAAACCACCACAGCAGCCCTTGATTCAGGCCTTTGAGGCTTGCTCCAGGATCACTGCAGCCTGCGTGCCCAAGCTGAACTGTGTTCCTCTCCCAGCCCAGCTTGATATAACTTTCTGATCAACCATCCAGGTTGTCTTGGGCTGGAAATGTGTTTCACTTTGACTTTTTGTGGGTTCTGTTGCTTTAGAACTTGTTTAGAGTCATTTTTATAGGCATTTGGAAGAGTTTGGGGGAGAGCTCAAGCAAGTCACTGCTTTTACTCTGCTATCTTGGCTCTGCCCCTATTGCAAGCTTTTATTCTTCATAGTACTCGGTCAAAAAGATTGTAAAGAACACATACTGTATGTAGTACATTGAAGACTGTGATGTTATATTCCAAAAATTGTTGGCATCATTGTCATTAATTTAATAAAGAGTGTGTTGTTGTGGACATATGTCCTTAGGATGGCTTTACTTAATTTTATTAAGGCAGCTAGGTATTGCAGCGGACAGAGTGCAAGGTCTGGAGTCAAGAAGACATGAATTCAACTCTCACCTCAGGTATTTCCTGGCTGTGTGACTCTAAGTAAGTCACTTGACTTCTGTTTCTCTTAGATTCCTCAACTATAAAATGGGCATAATAACAACATCTACCTCCCAGAGCTGTTATAAGGATCAAATGACAAGATATGTGTAAGGTACTTAGCACTGTGCCTGGCACCTAGGAGGCAATATATAAATGTTTATTCCCTTTTTCTTTCCCTTTCCTTTTCCCACTTATTCTTCAGTCATTTTCCTAATTTTCTACAAACTTATTTTTCTCTCATTTAAAAATGTCAATATTTCCTCATTTTTAAATGTCAATATTACTTAAAATCTTTCATGATTATTCTAAGTTAAGATTTTATAAGTGACTTTCTATTCTAAACTAGTATTGCCATGGGCTACTTATTGAGGCAATATCTTGGTTATTGGTTTCATTTTTATTAAAAAAAAATTTAGGTTAAACTTCCTTAAAAATGGGGAAACTTTAGGTCAATTTCAATTCTTTTATCTCTTTTCCATTAGTTAGTCCCAGTAGTTTGTTAAAATACATTATCCTGGAGTTTTCTCAATTTCACACGCTCTCTTTTTTTTTTATTTCTTTCTTCTAATTTGAGCCCAATTTTTATCTTTACTCTAAGAAGTCAATGGCCTGACTTTATACAGACAGATGATTCGTGAACAGCTCCCATATTAATTACCACTCCTTTCTTATCTGTTAAAATATAATTATTTTCCCCTTTTGTAATTTTATTTGGTCCTCATTGTGTCTGGCATCTCTTTACTCTCTTACAAAAGAAAACATTCATGATATTTTGTCCGGGATATGCTTGTAAATGTTTAACTACCATCCTTCCTGCCCCTAAAATGAACAATTCCCACCATGAACTTGTAAGTTTATTCTAAGTCTAGACAACCAAGAAAACCCCCTGATTTGGAGTGTTTGCCCATTTTCAAAGTATGAATGCTCACACTGAAAGTTTAACAATCAGTGGAAGAACACATATAATCTTGGATTCTTTTCCTTTTGCCCCAACCCAGGATTGTCTTTGGGAACCTGAAAACAAAGCTTATATTCTAGGTCTCCATAAATGTCAATAAAAGACATTTTACTCCCAAAGGAAGTTTTCAAAGTAAAAATAGATATTGAATATAGAATAACCTTAATTTTACCCCATTTAAAATATAAAGCCTCAGAAAGAACTTATAATAGTCCATTAATTATTGATAAGATCTTCTCTGTTGTACTGTATCCCACCTTTCAGATTAGGGACCAATAAGCCTCCAGTATAATAATACCCACCCAAAGATTTGGACTCCTTCAAAAAGGGAAATGACATTAACATTACTAGAAAGATATTCCTTAAAATTCCAGTAAATCAGACCTGCATCCCAGGGACCTATAGAGGTTTTCAGCCTTATAGTAGTGAACTAGGCCTGTGAATTTCTCCTAGAAGAAAAAAAAATTACTGGCTTCTAGAGAGGAAAACCTCTTCCCATTAGACCTACATTTTTTTTTAATAACCTATAACGTTAAAGAGCAGATATTTTCTCTACAGTATTATGGATAATTCTCTTGATACTCTTATCTCTGGGCCACACATTCCATTTTTTCCTGTATTATTGGGTTCCACTGGGGAGGCTTTGTGGGTTCCAAGATATTCCCTCTTCCCCACTCCCCACCCCCATAACCCAAAGCTGCTTTTAGCTCTCTTGAGGTTCTCTCCAGTGATAAGACTTTTTTGTGAAGACTTTCAACTCTTTTTAAAGGAGAAATACAAAAGGATGACTCTGATATGAAAGAGTGAAACAACAAAATCATCATGGAAAATAGACAATCCCTCATTCTCAAGGATGGTTTTATGGTACAAGTCCTCAGCATTTTCAACATGGTACTTATACATATGTCTACACCTTCCATGTGGAAATACAATTAAAATCCCAAACAGTGATCTCCAGTGTACCTTTTTTTTCATTTTTTTAAATGAATTGTTCAATTTTTCTTCTACCTCCCTTATTTGACTTTCAAAATCCTTCTTGAGCTCTTCCAAGAAGGCTTTTTGGGCTTGAGACCAGTTCATATTCCCCTCTGAGTTTCAGATGTGGGTATATTGACGATATTATCCTCCCTTGAATTGGTGTTTTGATCTTCCCTGTCATCAAAATACTTTCTATGGTCATTGTTTTTCTATGTTGCTTTTTGCTCATGCAGTTTGCCTTTTTTTCTGGCTTTTAAAGTTGATCTCTCCTTCTGGGGCACAGGGGGCACTGTCCCAGGCTTCTTGTGCTGGGGGTTAGAGGTCTGGTTACTGGTTTGCTAAGGTGGGGCTTGCTGGGACACCCCCCTTCCTGTACTGGTCCCCTTCAGTCACAGCAAGAGGGATCTTTCCTGTTAATCTCCCTAGCCTCATGAGCTAAAAGACTGCTGTACCTAGTCTTTCTGTTGACTTTCCTATTTTAGGATTTTTCCTGAGGCAATATTTTCTGAGTTTTTTGAGGTCAATAAGGGAGGGTGAGAGTCACTTACTGCTTACTCCCCCATCTTGGCTCCTGGAAGTTGAAATAGGTGACTTGCAAACGTCAGTCTGTGGGCTAATAGCTCCAGGAGCAGTGCTGCAGCTGCTACAGCTGCCATTGCTGCTACGGCTGCTGATTCAGTCACTCTCAAGTCCTCTTCCTGGTTGGCTGGTGCCAGGGCTGTGTTGGCATACTCTGCAGCTCTACAGCCGTGCAGCCCTGTAGCCCTGAGCTGGGCTGTGCTCTCTCACCCAGTTCTGACAGACACCTCTTGGTGACCTTCTAAGTTGTATCTGGTTTCTATGGGCTGAGAAGACTGGAACTTGCCATTGCTGCTAGTGATTCAGTCCCCTGGAGTGGCTTTACTTAGGCCAGGTCTGCTGCTGTGTCTTGCAGGCTGGATGCTCCTCCCTCAGGCCACTGCAACAGACCTGTCCTGTGGACCTTTCAGGTTGTGTTGGGCTGGAAATCTGTCTCACTCTGTCTCTTTGTAGGTTCTGCCACTCTAGAATTTGTTCAGTCACTTTTTAGAGGTATTTGAAGAGATTTGGGGGAGAGCTCAGGCAAGTCCCTGCTTTCACTCTGCTGTCTTGGCTCCCCCTTCCCAAAAAATGATCTCAACACTTTAAACTTGGTATCCAACATAATCCATTTTAATTTTATGTGTTCCCAAATCTTATGAATGATTTATGAAATGACCGATGAAGATGAAGTTAGAGGGATGTGTTCCCCCCCCCAAAAAAAGAACATGCAAAAAGTCTAAAGAGACATTATAAAGGACGTTTTAAACTCATGGTGATACTAAATCCTAGGGATAATGCCTCAAACACCATAAGCAAAACAAGTAAGTCTAGTAGAACATGAATATGTCCTTACATGATGCTAACATGAAATAAACCCAACCTTTCTTTGATAGGTGCAAAATGTATAGCAATAATGTTTAATAAATATTCTACGTAAACTTTGGTTTATAGTGATTTGACTTACAGCAGTTCATATTCATAATACTCTTCCCATTACGTGCCTGTCATAACTATTACATTCAAAGTGGTGAGCACAGAAATATGTGTTCTTATACATAAGACGCTATTCCTATTTGTATCTCAAGAGGCTGCCACCTATCTTGCATAGCCCTTTTTCATAGGGCTCTATTCAATAAAATGAAATTAAATATGTGTAAATAGTAACTGTTCTTCTTAATTGATTTGTATACAATTGAGAATGCCCTTTGCATAGCTATATAATTCATTTCTATGAAATCTAGAGCATACAGTCATTGGTCTTGAATGGGCCCTTATTACCTCTGTGAAAATCTTACATTATTTCAACTTATAGTGAATTTTCTCAAGAAAGTAAACTGCTCCAAGTTTGAAGACTTCCTGTATTTCAAATTGCATGGATAGAACTGACAATTTCTTTGAGTTAAAGGAAGTTGAGAATAAAAAGCAGTAAAAAGGAACACAGTGTTGACGGTTGTGAAGGCAGGGGCAGTGATAGAAATGATGAAGGGATTTGAGGTGTAAAAATGAAAAGGCCATAGTAATATATCAAAAGAGACAGAAAAAGAAAGATCTCAGGATGATAATGATTAGAAAGACTCTCTTTTTACTGCATACTGATTAGAAGAAAATGACAAAACATTCATTATGTCATGTTTTCATTTTATGGGTTGGGGGCTCATCTTCTAGAGTCGTTTAAGCTTGGAGTTAATAAAGTTGTTATGGTTAAAGTGATAGCTTCATTAAACACTTTTTCTGCATGGTGAAATTATTGCACCATACCAAAATTACAGTATTTCTTAAGATCTTATTGGCTCCTGGAGAATTTTAACAATTAGAAACACAATTTTCAAATGAAAAGAAGTAAGCACTACAAACTATAGATCTCCTCCTTCTGATTTGTGGAGCCTGTAATCCATATAAAGGTACTAAAAGCAACTTAACAGAGAAAGAAATGTTCATTTGAAATTCTCTTATAATACCCAATTTCTGAAAAAAAAAACTGCTTTATAAAAATTCAACCACACAGGAAGGTGGAAACATTTTGGTTGTGATTCAAAACATACTTCAAAAAAAAATAAAGCTTTAAGTGATCATTCAACATACTGATCACTACACTGAAAAATGTATTCACGTATTTTACACAAAATGACTGAGTTATCTCAAATTCAATTTTGCTCAGGTTATGATAACATCATTACCAAGATATATGATGGACTATAAGGATAACAAAACCAGGAGTTGAAGGGTTCAATGCTTATGTGGTCTAGTTAACTTTGCTCTCTCTGTAGTCTCAGATTGGCTTAGGAACAGTCAGCTAACACAGGTAGAACAGTTGTCAAAAACAGTACCATGAACAATAAGAGTGTAGATGAATCAGTGCAAATCAATCTCCATTGTTGGAGAAATTACTCAGAGTATATTTCTTAAGAAGAGTGGGTTAATATTCTCATCTTTGCATGCAAAGAGCTGAATATGATCTTATATTTGTTGACTGTACTTATATAAAACAATATATACATATTTTATATGTGTATATATATCCATATATATACATGAGTGTTTGTGTATATATACATAGATGTAGAACATATCTACAGAAATACATCTAGAAAATACAATCTATTTAGAAAATGCAAATATAAAGAAAATACAAGAACATATAAGAATGGTGGGAAATTATTTGATATAGAAAGGTTATCAATAACAAGGAATATATGTATATCTGTATATATTTATACATATGCACATATATGTTCTCTTTATGTGGGCTGTGTTATGTATGTGTATATGTATATACACTATATGTATGTATATATAATATACATATACACATACACTCATACATATGCTTGAGGATAGATAGATATAGATATATAAACACAAATGCACAACTCCCTCCCCCACAAATGTGTACACACCCTGAATATGGTTACTCTAGCCTAGATGTGTATATCTATAATACATAACACATACATTCTTTTTTTTGACTATCTATTTACATCATAATCACTTCCCAGTATTCTTTGTACTTCCTCCTACCACTGAAACTAAGTAACAAAGAAAATCCTCTAAGCACAACTGATCCACAAAAGAACTACATCTGACATCATAGATGTCACCATTTCATACCTATAGTAGCCCATCTCATTATTAAGATGAGGAATATTTATACTTCTTCTTTTGCTCTCTGGAATTATGATAATTCGTTGCAATTATTCTGAATTTTAGTGATGCTTTCATTTTAACTATGTGAGTTATTTTGTATATTGTATATTCTGCTTTCTACACTCTGCATCACTTTGTATAAAAAGTCTTCCTCTGTTTCTCTGAGGTCCCCATTTTCATTGTTTCATGTGACTACACAATATTTCATTACGTTTCCATACTACAATCTATCCAGCCATTCCTGTATTAATAGGAACCTCTTTTTCTTCTTCCCCTCCCCCCAACAAACATCAGTTGACAACATGACTAATAGAACCCTGGAAAAAATTGCAAAACTTTTCTGCAAAATTATCTAAACATTACCTATTTGTACTATTTTAATATCATTATTATATTTTTAAGTGACTTGCCCAGGGTCACACAGCTAGTACATGTCAAGTATTTGGTCTGAGGCCGTATTTGAACTCAGTTCCTCCTGACTTCGGGGCTGGTGCTCTATCCACTGTGCCACCTAGTTGCCCCTTAATATCATTATAATATAGAAATTAATACTTACTGTAATGTCATTTCACCCAATGTCATGCTTTTATGTGACTTAATGATAATAGGTAAGGGAAGCCCTCACCTATTTAAAATGATTAATTATTGACATTTTATAGTTATGAAATGAAATAGGCTCACATTTTCCCATTTTCTATCCTTTACATGCAGCAATTCTTGAACTTTTAGCCTCACAACCTCTTTATGATCTTCTTAAAATCAATTTTATTTTATATTTAGTTCTAAATTTTCTCCATTCTATTTCCCATCCCTTACTCATTGAGAAGGCAAAAAGAACCAAAACCTATTACAGATATATAATCGAAGTAAATTCCCACATTACCCATGCCAAGAAGGAAGGAAGGAAGGAAGGAAGGAAAGAAGAAAGGAAGGAAGGAAAGAAGGAAGGAACTATGTTTCTGCATTTTGCACTATGATTCCATTAGCTTTCTTATCTGGAGGTGGATAGCATGTTTCATCATGAGTCCTTTGGAACTGTTTGGTCATTATGTTAAGTTCTTAAGTCTTTCAAAGTAGCTTATGATTAAAATAATTTTTTTTATTGTATAAAGTGTTTTCTTGGCCCTGCTCACTTCATTTTGCAATAAGAAGTTTTCCCAAGTTATAGAACCTTGAAAAATATCGAGGATCCCTTAAAGAACTTATTGTGCAGTGCGGTGAAAAAAATCACCCTGGACGACCAAAGAGAAACTGAGGCAGAGCTCTGAGCCAAAACACTTTATTATAGGCATCTGCCCCCCGCCAATGAAGTGGACCCCAGACCTTCTTTATAATCTGAGGTGTCCTCTTCTTCAAGGGCCCTTATTTTTATAGGCCCCATATCTAGACATTCAAGAATGGCCATATCAAATACAGAATAATTCCATTGGTTGACTTATGACACATAGACTAAAATAAGCAAAATAACATATTAGTTTCTGGACATTTGTACAATGTGCAGATTAGCTCAAATGATCTCTTAAGTCCATTCCATCTCTAATGGACTAAGATTCTATAAAAATAAGTCTCCTTGTAGTTTCTCCACCTTTTATTTTGTATTAGTTTTTGAAGCAACACAGCAGGAAATATCTCTCTATCTCTATACGTATACGTATATATTCACATGCAATATATGTGCATATCTGTTATATACATATGTTATTATTTAATTCAAAATGCTTATTGAGTAGCTAGTATGTGAAAGGCACTGTGCTACAAGGGGTCACACTGATAAATTTTTTAAAAAGTTACTGCTTTAATCAGTTTATTATCTAGCCAATGAGGGTGTGTATATGTGTGTATGTGTGTGTGTGTGTGTATGTGTGTGTGTGCAACACAAGATATAATTGATAAGGACCAAATGAAGTATACGAAATTCTATGGAAAAAAAAGAGAGAAAGGATGGGTGATTTTGAGATAGAAGAAGGAAAAACATTATGGGACATGTGGTCTGGTTTATACATTAATGTGAATTAATTAATCACATATTTAATCATACATAGATGCACATATGTATATACAAAGTATGCATATGAGAGGAAGATTAGAATTAATATTCTAGTAAGTAGCTTATTGATTTTGATTTTTTTTGTCCTTAGGTTGGACCTTAGAATCAAACTTTTGTACCCTTATAAAATATTCCTGTGATACAGAAACTAGGTTATGAGAAATGATGAGATAAGAAGAAACTATACCATAATAAACAGTAAGATAAGAAGAAATTAAGTAAAGAACAAATAAACTCTTAGAAAGTCTGGAAACTTAGGGTAGGAATTGACTTTTGGGATCATCTAGTTGGGTAGCCAAGTGGTACAGTGGATAGAGTGCTGGGTCTGGAGTCAGGAAGACCTGAGTTCATAACCAGCTTCATTCCTTTATTAGCTGTGTGACCCAGAGTGAATCACTTAACTGTGTTTGCCTCAGTTTCCTCATCTGTGAAATGAGCTGGAGACTGAAATGCCAAACCATTATCTTTGCCAAGAAAACCCCAGATAAGGTCATGAAGAGTCAGACATGACTGACACCACTGAACAGCAACAATAAAAAGGTCAAACTCCTATGCCATGCAGCAATTCTGTGTATGGTTCCCTTAGCAAATGATTATCTAATTTCTGCTTGAATATTTTTAGTGTTGAGAGGGAGTTTACTTTTCTGAAATCATCAGGTTCATTTCCTATAGTTCTCATCATGAGACAATCTTTTTCTTTATTAAACCAAAAGCCTTCAGCAAATCACATCCTCTGACACTTCTTTAGTTTCTGGACATTTGTACAATGTGCAGATTAGCTCAAATGATCTCTTAAGTCCATTCCATCTCTAATGGACTAAGATTCTATAAAAATAAGTCTCCTTGATGTTTCTCCATCTTTTATTTTGCTTTAATTTTTGAAGCAACACAGCACAAAAACTTCATTTTCCTTTTTTGAGGTTGATAGTATTTATTGTTGAATGGGACTTTAGAGATCCTTTAGTAAAACTCCTTTATATATAGAGAAGGAAATTGAGTCCCAGAGGAGGGAGATTTTTTAACACTTAATTTTTATTTTATTTTTTCCCAATTGCATGTAAAAAAAATAACATTCAAGTTTTAAAATTTTGAGTTACAAATTTTCTCCCTGGATTTGTGATGGTAAGCAATTGTATATAGATTATACATGTATAGTCATGCAAAACATTCCCAAATTAGCCATGTTGAAGAAAACACAGAGAAAAAGAGATAATAATAATAATAATAAGGTTTTTAAAAAGTATATTTCAATTTGAATTCAGACTCCACCAGTTTTTACTCTGGGGTATATAACACTTTTCACCATAAGTCCTTTGAGGTAACTTGTTTAAGCTCACCTATAACAACTTAGAAAACCATGAATTAACATTAACTGTGTTTTATTACATTTATTTTGTTAAATATTTCCCAGTTAGATTTTTATCTGGTCCTGGCTCCACTCATGAGGTTTTTGCAGAGAAGAGAGTTTGACATATCTGACCTAGTTGACATAAGTTCTTCAGATTTCAAACCCAGGATCTCTAAACCTTTCTAAGGGGGTTGATTCCCACACACACCCTCTATTTTAGACCTGAGGTAACTCAGAGGGAAATTGATTTGGCCAGGATGGCATAGCTAGTATGTATCTGATGTAAGATTTGAACCTGATCTTTCTGACCTCAAGTCAAGAACTTTTACCCAATCTGCAACGTAGATATCTATAATGCCTTGTGCCATAGAGTAAGAAACAAAACTATAGAAATAGACAGTAGTAGCAGGAACAGACAGGAGCTGAAGGCCTCCCATAGCCCTTCTTTCTATAAACCTCTGAGACAGAGAAACCTACCGCAGTTTCTGAAGTTAAGTTTTAGGGTTTGAGAGAACTGAGGAAGTCACAGGGGCTTCCTGGGAAGAACATTGTGTCAGAATACAGGAAACAATTTACATTTATATGCACTTTAAGAATATTTCCCACAATCATTTTTGAAACTAGCATTTAGACACTAGACGTTTGTCTTAGTGCACCAACAAGGTTTCTTGTTTCCTTCCACTCAGTTGAGGGCCAAGCCATTTGTTTATCCCCATTCATATTAGCACTGGTTGACAATGGACTAGCACTGGCCAGGGCCCTTCAGTCAAGCCCCTGCCCCAGGCTACCTTCCACAACCCAACATCCAAGGACCTTCAATAAAAGATAGGATCAAAAGAGGATCAACAAATATAAATAGTGGCTTTACCAATAGTAAATTCTTTGTGGACAGGAACTGAACCTCAGATCTCTCCTGTAGTACCTAAGCTCTACCTTACCACCTAACACAGTAGTCTTCACCCAATGAATGTTCCTGTCATTAAATAAAATGGGGATGATCTTTACTTTTTCAAAATTCATATAGCACTTTACCTGGACCACTTCTTTACTCTTTCCACAACTCACATTGTGTAATAGACATTTGTATTTATGTCTCTCCATCTCTCCCAACCTCATTAGATTATAGGTTCCCTGTGAATAAAGTATATGTCACATCTATTTTTGTGTATTGAGGACCTGTATCATATAAAGTATGTACTATAGAAATACTTATTACCTATAATTGAACATACCTGGTTTCAGTTCTCTGTTACTCAGAGAAAAGAAAAGAATAGAGCAGTCATATAAGCATCACAAAAAGAGAAATGTAGACATGGGAGGGGTTAGACGACTTCTGCTTGGTTCCAGAGGTAGACACTGAAGAATAAGGTGCAAATGTTACAGGGAAGCAGATTCCAGCTTGATATAGAAGCAAGGGTGAATGGAAAGGAGCCAATCAAATGAATTACCCCCACCCAACTGATAATAATTTGATTGTTGTTAAGTCATTTCAGGCAAGTCTAGATGCCATATCTGGATATGTTTATCAGGTAAGAAAAACCTATCAACTGAAACAATCAATCAAAGATAGGAACTAGCTGTGAACAAGGCATGGATATGAAACCCAGAACCCAGAAATTCAAGCTTCTGCCAGCATAAAGGAGAATTGTTCCAGTAAAAACCTTGAGAGAGAATCATGTGGGGAGGGAGAGGAAGATCCTAGACATTGGCCTTGTTTATTCTCTCTTGATTAGAGAAGAACTTTGTGAACTTTGGAGGACCAGAGGATTTTGGACTTTACAATGAATGAATCTAGTCCTAGATTCATTCATGGAACCACTGACTCAGTGTCTAAATTGGGAGCGGAAGCAAAATTACATACATTGAGCAAATGCATCTTCCAGGACCCTGCAAAGGTCTCATCAAAGAACTTATATAATGCTAAGTAGAACTTCATAAGCAACCCAAAGAGGAGTGGGAGCAGGGAAGGAGAAGAATTTCCAGCAACTGAAAGTTGATTTATACCTTGATCATATGTGTTCTCTTAGCTAGTACTTGTTTTTTTCCTGAACTCTCTAAGCATGAAGAAACACTAGGACAATCAGAAGAACCCAACATTTTTAACCTCATTATGTACAAAAATTAATATACAGTTTGGGGGTATGTTTTCTACCAATCATGTCCTTAACTATAGGTGATACATATTTCTAAAAGCTAATTAAGCCTGTCAATGAATTGATATCAATTGATAATCACAGTGGGGACTCATGAGATACAACATTACACAAACACGATCAACCCAATCCTCAAGGCTGCTGAATGACAAGTTAGTGGTGAACATTATCAAAGGGATTACTACTCAGGCATAAATCTAGAGATCCTCTAAAGTACCTATGTCAACTCTAAGATTCTGTAATTCTGTGATTTTGTTAGAGATGGCTTAGGCAAGGAAGTACTACATTTTCCTCAGTAAATAGGCATGTACTCCTAGTTACAGTATGGCAAGGTGCATAACAGCCAAATTTGATTCCTTTTCCCTTATACAATCTTTACAAAATCAGGTGTCAATAGTTGTCTCCTATACACGTTTTCCTTGGGCAAATAACAGGGTATATTAAGCAAGAAAGAAAGAATTCTGATTGCATTGAATTTATGTCCAGGAGGAAGAAAACTAGCAACACATGTGAAAGCTTATTTAGAACCATATACCCTTAGAGCATTGGTGCTAGAAGGGACCTTCAAGATAATCTAACCAACTGCCTTATTTTACAGAGGAGGACATTGAGCCTCACAGGCAAAGTGACTTTCCTTGTCTTTTACGAGTTTTGGGTAAAAATCACTCTTCCTTTGGAGTCTTGAATGTCAGATCCATTCAATATACTGGTTAGTTTTGCTGAACATCTTTCCTTTTCTTTCCTTTTTAATTTTTTTTTTTATTGTGAGGCATGGCTCTCTGCATTGAGAAAGAGGGGGGAATAAAATTGAAAATGAAGGCATTGTAAAAAACAAAAGTTATTATTAGAATTTTTTAAAATCCTACTATACCAACTTACAGCTTGCCCACTAAATCTCTTCACTGTTTTAGAAACATGCCATGTACATTCTTTGCCTGTTGCTCTATTCAAATTGTACTTGTCTGGAACATCTTTCTTTCTCGTTCCCCCCTATAATCAGTACCGACCCATCCTTCAAGATCTAAGCACTGATTTATTTTACTATAATTAAGAAAAAAAGGGTTTTTTTCATAAAATCTTAGTTTTGAATATTTTCTTTTCCTATTATCCTCATAAACTAAGTGAACTATATCAACAAAAACAAAACTCTAAAAAAATTCATTACATTATATTTCAATTTGGAGTTTAGAAAGTATGGTCAGCAATGTTATATTTTGGTCTTTATTAATACAAACACATATACTTCTGTGAATATGTATCTTCTGTATCATATATTCTACAGATGTAGGCTGTCATCACTTCAGGTAGATCCTCTGTGTAGGGTTTATGGAAAGATAGGCATAGCAATTGCATGAAATTAAAAATAATAAAACGGTTATGATCTATACTCATCTTTTGCTTTTACTAATGAGATCACAGATTGATTTATGATGGATCAAATAAGATATATAATAAAACAATTGTCATATTATTTGTTTCATGTATGATAGAATTGTCTCCCAAATAAAACTTTAAAGTCTATGATGGAAAGGAAACTTCTTCATACTTCTTTCATTTTGCCCAGAATACCTAGGTCAGTGCTAGGCACATATCAATCCATTAATTTATTAAGCACTCATTATTATATGTCAGTCACTGAGCTAAGTATTAGCGATACAAGTACAAAAGTGAGACAAGTGTTTCTTTCAAGGAGCTTACCATATTCTAGTAGAAAACAACATGTTCACTGATAAGTGAATACAGTATATTTGCAAAATAAATACACACTGTTTGGAGCAGCATTAACAACTAGTGAGATCAGAAAAGGTCTCTTGAAAGGTATGATACTTAAACTGAAGAGCTGAGTCCTGAAAAAAGCTAGGGCTTCTAAGAAATGGTGGTGAGGAGAAGAGATCATTGTAGACATGGGAAGCAGCCAGTGAAAGGAAGATGAGAAACATAATGCCATATGCGTGGGAAGAACAATTTGACAACTTAGGCAGGAATGTAGAGAAGCAAAGGGAATAGTATGTAACCAGTTGGGAAAGGTAGGCTGGAGCCAATTGTAAGGTATTTATATGCAAAATATAGTCAAAAAGCAGTGGTGAGCCAATGAAGCTTCAGGAGCAAAGAAGTGACATGATCTAACCAGCATTTAAGAAATATTAGTTGGCAGTTGTGTGAAAAAAATTACTTAGAAAGAGGAGAGACTGGACAGTGGGACATCAATTAGGAGTGTAACATGGGTTTCAAAGGGGGATTTTTGCATGCTGTTGTTTAGAAGTGATTTAAGATTGAGAGAATTGATTATTATGTTGTTGAAATAATTATTAACTATTATTAACAAAATGCCTTTCTAAGAGTCACAGTTGGTGTGAGAGCTTTGGAGAGGAGAGACTTTTTTTATTCCTTCTTTGAGAGACACACGCATGGTTACAGAATGTCTTCAGTAAGATAACCAAGGAGAGAGAAAATACTTTGGGAATTGTAAAGAAGGAATCTGTAGAGGTTAGTGATGTAGTCGAAAGTCAATTCCTCAACAAGGTCTTGAGTTCTAGTCTATCTCCACATTGACTTTAGAGGAGATCAGAGCCTCTGTTTTGGTTGAGCTATTTCCCTCCCAGTTAGAGAGTCCATGCACTCTGTGTATTTTCTGGTATATTCTAATCTGTATAACTTCTTGAAATTCTGTTTGTTATCTACTTGGATAAATGGCATTTGCTATTTGTTATTTATAATTGTGTTTTGTGTAATCAGTATTTTGTTGAAAGTAGTCAGACCTAAATATTTAGGCATGGGATACTTTTCCTAATTAACAAATAGCAAACTGGAGAATTTCTGGAGCCCAATAATTATGTTCCTAGACCAGGAATATTTACAGGGGTAGACAGATACCATTTGAGTGCAGTACCCTTTCTCTCAGAGGAAAACAAAGTAGCCAGCCTCATGGCAACCCTCCCTGCTTCCCCCCAGGCAGGAATTTCTCCATAGAAATGGGTGGTCAAGATTCAAAAATAATATCTATCAATGACTCAAGACAAGAAACATTTAGATTACTCATTTGGACATTGACATATTCATGGGCAACACATGGCCTGTGTAAGACTATTGCAATAATGCAAATGGGAGATGATGAGGGTATACACTAGGTGATTATGATGATAACAGCATGAAAGGGTCAGATGCAGGAGAAATTGAGGATATATCTATATGCATATGTCTATGAGTGTATTCATGTATGTATGCATATATATATACATTTATATAAATGTGTGTATATAGATATAGATATCATCACATCATATTTTTTGCTCCAACAGAAATGCTGAATTCACAGTTCCACTGATAAACATTAATGAGAACAGGTAGCATAAGTCCATTTCAATTAACTTGCCAAAGATGGGCTGAATGCTTTGTCTTTCTCATAAATGAAATAACTTGCTTCAGGAATCTGTTAACTATGCAAACCTCAGAAGCAGGTCAGTGTTGCAGGCTAATCATTTCAGTAATGGACTTTCAAGGATGGGATTAAGCCAGAAGGGAGATTTATGGTCTATTGCCTTGATGATTTCTCCCACATCAAACTCCATTTCATATAAAATGTAAATTCTTTGAAACACTGGGGGAAAGTTGACACTTAGCTTTCTCCATTCAACAAATCAAGGACTTTTAGAGAAAGGACTGATTACATTTCTTAAATGAAATAAACACCAAGTACCCTGGACACATGGTTCCTCCAGAGAATTTGGACAAATAATATTTTGGTCAGTTCATAGAATGTGTTTTCTTGGTGACCTACTACCTAATTAAGAGAAATTTTAAACTAATAAGGGAAAGAGTAGGAGAAAAGGGCCAAGTCAGAAACAACAGAGGGTAGTAGGTTTGACTGAGGAAAAAGAAATTCAATAAAGACATTCATTAAACCACAAGAGAAAATAATAGGGACTAAGGGGAAAAAATTGTCTTGACTCCGCAATGTTCAGAGTATATGTAATGAATACGATGATCTATAAATCATAATACAAGGAAGAAAATATGACCTCAAAGTAAGTCATTGCTGAACCTTATTGTGATATCACTTATGATTGAAATATCTCAACCCAATAGTACATCTTATTCCAAGAAATAATTCAGTAGAGAAAATGTACCCTTAAACATTAAGAAGATAATTACTCGTGTAGCTCTCCATGAGGAATGGAGGGAAACAGTTGGGTGAGGTTCACAGGGAGGGGAGAAATAGAAATGATATAGCAGTGGAGTAAACTATAGGTTACCAGGCCAGTTGTAGGAGATTAATGATGAATTATCAATGAAAACAACAAAACTGCAACCATTCCATCAGGTCAGTGAGAGACATGGCAGTGTTTAGCCAGGAGAAAAAAGGCCACCTCTTCCATGACTTCCTAGCCAAGCATCTTACAGTCAAGCCAGAAACCACATCCTGGAATAATTTTTGCCTGGAGTGTCACCCTCCTGATTGGTGACCCCATCAGTAGTATTCAAGGAAAAGGTCAAACTTTACTCACTCTTCTCCAGCCAACATCTCTGTTTACAGCCACTTCTATAACAGGTTAGCTCTTATGGATGTATCCTTCACTAGCTTCCCCCTCCAGTTCTGTAACTGGGAACTATGATGAAATCCACTTTGCCGTTGTTTTTAAATGGAATTGATAAATCTATTCCCTATGATGCCACTCACTATCTCCTTAACTTTGTGGAACAAAGTGTGCTTCCCTATTTAGCACTCTCCTGTCTGTTGTATCTTCAATTAGACTGTAATCTCCCTAAGCTCAAGGAATGTCTTTGCTATTTATACATCTAGAAATCAGTGTAGCAGTTAGCAAATAGTAAGTGCTTAATGCATGCCATTTCTGTCTTTCATTTAGGGATAATATAATAGTTTTCAAATATTTGAAGGGCTGTCATGTGGAAGAAGAATAAGGTTCATTCCCTTGAAAGTCAGAATTAGAGTGAAAGTTGGAAGCTACATGGAGGAACTTTGACTTAAAGACATTTAAGATAAAGCTTCTGAGCAATTATCACTACTTCAAAATGATATTGACTTCAACAGGGGTTATTGAATGCTTTTTCATTGGAAGTCTTCAAAGAAAGGCTAAAGGACTACTTGTTGGGGATGTGATAGGTGAAAGTAATACGTGAGTAAGCGCTGAATGATAATCTCTATTTAGTTCCATAATCATCAGTGGGAATGAAGTTTTAGAGTAAGGCTGCATACCTGCATACCTAAATAATAACAATAACGAGCATTTCGACATCATTTGAAGGTTTGCAAAATATTTTACAATTATTTCATTTTTTCCCTCACAACAAACCTGAGAGGCAAATGCTGTTATTATCTTCATTTCACAGATGAGGAACATGAGGCAGCAGAGCTAAATGACTTGTTCAGGATCACATGCATAGGAAATGTTTGAAGCTGTATTTGAACTCATTTTCCTGTCTCCAGTTCTCTATCCACTGCACCATTTAGCTTGAAAATATCTGAATGAGGGGGCAGCTAGGTGGCGCAGTGGACTGAAGTCAGGAGGACCCGAGTTCAAATCCAGCCTCAGATCAAACACTTGACACTTACTAGCTGTGTAACCCTGGGCAAGTCACTTAACCCCAATTGCCTAAAAACAAAAACAAAAACAAAACAAAAAAGAAAGAAAAAAAGAAAATATCTGAATGAAATGCAAAAAAAGAAACAAAAAGTAGTCTTAAAAGGAATGTTTTTCTTCTACACACAAATCTGTTATGGCTTTCAAACTTGTTTAATGCATACAAAAGTCAGTCAAGACAAATGGGCTTTTATATGAAAATATAGAATGGAAAGCCTGAGTGGAACTAGAAATGGGAAGAGGATTGAATGGAACCAGGAACATCTCCTTAGAACAATGTTTATATATAAAGAACTTAAGATCATTGCCAGCACTTCTTTCTCTGACTTCAATTCTTCCTCTCCTCCCATCACTTCCAGAGAAGGCCCAGAGTGTTCAAGCAATTTTTCCTTTATGCCTCCAAATCTCTCTTCTGAGGTTTCTTCTAGGCGAGGGTGATGTAAATGTTTGACAACTAGTTCTCCAGAAAAAAACAAAACAAAACAAAACTAAATACAGGATACTCTTCTAAGTTCAATCTGTATTGCTAACATACTGTCCACCCCTTTATTATATCTATATAACCAACAAAACAACAAATCAAGCCCTGATTTTTAGTGTTTATAGATTTTATAAGTATAAATGTTCACAATGAAAATTTAACCATCAGCTCCAGAGCAAGTCCAAACAGGCTCTAGAATATCCCATGCCTACTTTCTGATCTAAATCAGTGATTTTGCAAAATTTTCTCAGTAATTCTGGTCTTGTTATCTAGTCCAAACACTTTTGTCTAGTCTTTTCCCTAATTAAGACTCTCACAGAGCTTGACCTCAACCTGCCTAATTTAACATAATTCTGTTTGTCTCAAATTGCTTGGCCCCAAACCATGCCATTTTTATTTCTACCTCTATGGTGATTTCCATCCAATTTTCCCATCCAGAATATTGTCCTTTATCTCCTGGCTAGACAGATTAAGTTTTATCTCCTCCATGATGTCTTATTTTACTTCCTAAGATAGTATTAGCTGGTCATGCAAAGAACTCTCTGAATGCTGTGACCTTGGGTAAGTCAATTCAACCTCTTTTGCCTTCAGTTTTCACATTTGAAAAGGAGAGAAACTGGTTAGGTGATCACCAAAATTCATTTCACTTACCTGATTTGGCTCCAGTACTATCTTCCTTATTCTAAACATATATTCAACATTGAATTTATCAATATTCACATTCTTGCTATTGATTTATATATTCTGTTTCTGTCTCCCAAAATTTATTGTAAAGATATTGACCATATCTTCCCCTTTTCCTGTTTTCCTCACAGTGCCTAGTCTAGCATTAAACACATAGTAGGTACTAAATAAATACTTTTTGTCAGTATATCTCTCTGTGATATAAAAATATGGGGATGCGGCATAGTAGGCTAAGAAGAGAGAACATGTATAAAAGAAAATTATCAAAAGATAGTATGGCATAGGAAAAGAAACTAGAAGTCCCCTGTAAGTCACTGCACTTCTCAGAAGTACAATCTTAGAGATATTATGTGGTGTGTGTGTGTGTGTGTGTGTGTGTGTGTGTGTGTGTGTGTGTTACTTGAAGTCAACAAGTACAGAGATCTGGAGTTTCTGAAAAAGAAGACGTGGGCTGGCAGTCTGAAGATCACTGTAGCAATCATAGCAAGGTGCACTGGATAAATACATATTTTTAAAAATTGTTTTAATTTGGTTCCATTGTCAAATTACACCTTGACACTTCCCCATTTCCCCATTACTCCAACTGTGATAGTCAATAACCTGTCAAAAATGGAACTCTACTCTTGTAGAAGTTCTGTTTTAGAACCTCAAGAGACGATGGCTAACATTAGGAACACAGACCAAAAATATATATTTAAAGGTAAAAACTCCAAATTTAGGCCAGAGATTATACAAAGAAGCTGATACCAAGTGACTGTGGATTTAAATGTGGATTCATTCTGATCCTAGATACACGGTCTTGGCCATTTAACCACCTATTTTTCTCATCCAAAACTGTCAATGACTCCATGCTGTTTACCAAATAAATAATAATATTGGCCTGACGTTCAATGTCCTTTGCAAATTGAGAGGCAGTACAATATAGTGGAAAGGTTGAAGGTTACTGAAATACAAAAGGCCTGGTTTCAAATTTTGTTTCTGGTGAACTCACTTCACTTCTCTGGTTCTCAGTTTCTTCATATAGAAAATAAGGTTTTTTTTTATGATCTTGTAGGTCTCATTGAAGGGCTGACATTCTCTGATTATATAATCAAAACACCAACCTTCTCTTCCACCACCCCCTCCCAAAAAGACTCTATTCCAACCAAACTGTTTTATGTCTTGTGCCTTGCAGCAAGAGTATAATTACACTTGAATCAGAAGACTTAATCTAAATTTCAGTCCTGGATTTTTTATTGAGAAAAGGTATAACAAGCAAGAAGCAAAATCCAGGACCAAAGTCTAGAAGCCCTGTCTATTACTTTCAATAAATCTAGGTTACCAGCTCAGACATATATTCCCTCTGACCTCCACCTCCTAGAATGAGACAGTGCCTATCGAAATTGAAAAAAAATTGCCAACATAAGTAGTCAATTTGGAAGAAGAGCAATCTGACCCCCATTAATCAGAAAAAGAAACATCTCCTTCCCTCTCAGCTTGCAGAGAAAAGCTTTTTGTCTCTTACTATACTTTTGGTATTGGCCTCTCCAAGGATAGGATACACTTGGTTGAGTGATTTATTGTGTCTGACCACTCAATCAAGATTTTTCTTTTTCATTTGTTTTCTTGTCATTCAACAAACATATAATAGGTATGAGACATTGTGCAGTGCTCTAGACAACAGGAGGAAAAAAACAAATTAGTGACATAGTGCTTGTCCTCAAGGATCTCATAATCCAGAAGGGAGATGGCAGGTCCACAAGTAAACATAATATGAAAATTAAGAAAAATTGATAACTCTATATTTCTCTAAGGCTTTCCAAGCATTGACATCATGATAGCCCTCCAAAGTAGATAATGCAAGTATTATTTCCCATTTTAGAGAAAGTGAAAATGAGGAACAGAGAGGTAAAATGACTTAACTTAATCAAAAAGCTTGTGTCAGAGCCAGAAATCTGCTGTTACCACAGATCTTCCCAATATCCTTCAATGTCTCATAAATGGATTGTGATAAGTATGTAAGAGGAGAACAAAACATTATGAGAGGATATGAAGGAAAATAGGAATTTTGATGAGTGGGAAGTTAATAACAATTTAAAGCTTTGGATATTGACAGAGAGAGCAGATTCTGGTAGATTACTACAGTGGATAGATAACAATGGTGGGCACAAATTGGGAGGTCAAAGGATAATAAATTTAAAGCTGAAAGGGACTTTATAGGCAACAAAATCCTAATCCAAATCCATTATTTTGTGGATGAAATGACTGAGGTCAGGAAAGAGTTGTCTTCCATGGAGTTTTTGTTGAACTCACTTTAGATTTACTGAGACCTTGTTTTAACCAAACATTAATTTGTCAGGAAAAGTTTAAATTGGCATTATTCTTTGCTAGATTTTTTGACTCTGTTGCTTCTACTTGTTTTCTATTTCCTTTGCTAGTTCCTCTTCTTCCTATCTATTAACTCCCTGTGTTCCAAGGATCCACATTTGTCTTTACTTTCTTTTTTCACTTTCTGCCCTAGAGAGATCTTTCATTCTCATGGCTTTGACTATCACTTTTACCTGAAACATCCAAAATCCAAACTCCAATCTGAACTCTCAATGCTTTCTGGATATTTTTTCCAAAGTTACTCAGGTAGTTACTGTCAGAGTCAGAATTCAAACCTAAATCCAGAGAGTTCTTAGCATTATAACAAATGGAATAACTACTTCCATCCAATTCCTGAGCACACAAAACATCCCTAACACCCAAACATGGGTTAGCTGAGAGTGGATCAAATTGTATCAGCACAATAAATCTATTATATCAGCACTGAATGTAAGAACTGTCAGTGCTCTAGATAGGATGAAGTCTCACCTACCCACCCTACCTTCCTTCACTTTACAATGATGAAACAGATCATATAAATTACATGTTTTGTCCAAAGTCACACCAGGGGTAGGTGAATATGGGCATATGGAATTTTCATAATAAAATATGAACTCTGTAAATTTACAAAAAAGAACAATTAAAGCAGTCTTCCTTCCTCGAATTTCAATGGCACCAACTTTCAATAGTATATTTGTTCAAAGTTATTCATATCTGCCTTGTGTCACTTGGAAAAAAGCTACCTTTAAAGATGGTTAATTATTATTATTTAAAAATACCATGGCTATCAACAATCAGTTTTCCTTAAAGAAGCAAACTGTGACACATAATACAATCTGGATTTCAAGGAAGGTTGCTTATGGACTTTTTTTTAGCTCATTTTCCAGTGGGCCCTATGGGCAGAAGGTACACAAATACCACTTCAGAGAAAATCTTTGTGGAACCCCGGGATCATTTAAATCCATTTGTCAATATGTGTTTATATAATGGAGCTGGTAAAGAGTGCTAGATAATTTTAACTCTGCAGAATTCCCATCAATCTCAGGTGTAAATATGTTTCCATTTAAATCTACTCTCTCTCTCTCTCTCTTTCTCTCTCTCCATCTATTGTATTCTTTGCCTATCTCTCTCTATCTTTAAACTAATTCTCATTCTATATGTAGTGCAGTGCACTGTGCCTATTAAGTCCTTAATAATAAATTGAATGAATTAATAAATGTATCAATGAATCTGTGCAACTACAAATAAATTTATCCCTTCAAAATTTCTAAATCTAAAAGAAGGGTCATATCTAAGGCCCCTTCAGATAAGTTCCTCTTCAAAATACCTATTTATCTGTGTACTTATTGACATAGGAGAGATGGTGCTGAAGACACATTTTGACTAATCAAATTTTTCTGTAGACCGGTTAAAGTTGACAAAGAATGGATATTATTCAAGTAGAGTGACAGAGAGTAGGATATTAATGATGAGTAACAGATCCATGAGTTTTGCTTGATTATAGGTGATCCCTGATTAAAGTGTCTGGTGGCCCCTGTGGCATCTTTAGTAGCCTCTTTTTTGTTTACCTTTTCTAGATGGCTGCTTTCCTAGTCACTCATTTAAAGTACTTCTAAAAAGTCTCAAAGTTCCTGTCAAGGTTTTTTTGTTTTTTGGTTTTTTTTTTGCCATTGGCTATGACTTCGCATGCACTTCCTTTGTACTACAGTTTGGTAACCTACCTTCACTCCTTTAATGAGGTTGTAGCAAGAAAAGGGGTACAGGATTTCAAAGGGAGAGAGATAGTGGTTTTTATAGCTTTCCCCTCCAGGTGTGTACTTCTGCCAACTTTGAACAGCCTTTCTTCTCTTCTCAACTAACAATAATCCAAGTATCATTCCCTAGGCATCAATAAAAATACAGTCCTGGCATTACTGTTCCTTTATATGCTATAAGAAAAAAAAAGGTTATCAAATATCTTCTTATTAGTGAATGGCAGATAAGTGTCTGCCTTAAGGAATAAAGGTCAATGGCTGCAATTTTTTATAATAATAGGACATTTTATTTCTTCTTATAGCTGGCTGGAAATAGTAGTTGACATTTCTATAGTTTCTTTTAATGATGCCACTGCACTCCCCTTGGGGGGGTACTTATGTGTAGCACTGAAATTTAATCTTGTTAAATAAGATAATACAATTTAGGGTTCAGACAATTCTATTTTAAATCAGAAGCAAGAAGTCAAAACACAAGATCTCTGTCCAATTCAGGTTCTTAGCTCAAGGGTGAGAACTATATCTTCAGCTTATCTTGTTTCTTCCTAGTGAGTTCAGACAAGAGTACTTTGCAGCACGAGTGATCAATAAATGTTATTCGTCAATGGCTGATAAGGCCAGTTGCAAAGAGCATCCCATGAATGGAATCTCACTCATGGATTCAGTATCCACATGGATACCTGTGAATACCGTGATATCTGCCAGGGGCACAAACTGTCCTCCTGCCCTTGGTCAGTTTTGGAAATTGTTACCTTTTAGAAACTAGGGAAAAGGGGCAGTAGAGTGTGGGGAGGTCAGCACAAAACTGTCATCTCTCTTCTTGGGAGGAAGGAGGAGGAAAGAACAGCTGAAAGTGCATCTATCTTTCCCAAGTTAGAATAATAATGAATAATAATGACATATGTGGGAATCTTAATAAAAAAGCCCAAGGAGCTTATAAGCAGTATAGGTAGATTTAAGCAGAAAGATCAAGTCTATTTTGTTTTTTGAGAAGCCTCCAGCAACAAAAGTTAATGAAGTATCAAGAATAATAATGGTGTATCAAGAATAAACTCAATATTTCCCCACACCAACTATATTTATTTGTTTTTATTTATTGCACCTGAATTTAGTGGTTTGGTTAATAAGAATCCAGACTCCATTTCCTCCTTCCCCCAAACCCTTTCTCTTCAAGTTATTCTGTGAGACTTCTACTCTGGCTTCTATCTGGACAGCTACATTCCTTGAGTCCTCACAAAGCCCTTAAGGCCTTTCTCACTCCCTTACGTATTTATCTTATGCCTTAAGGATGAGCTACCATTTCCCAGGTTACTGGCTCCAGTGTCTTCTCTCTATTTAAGCCAAACTCTCCTGTTTTAATGTAAGCTACATTCCTCCAGCTTTTCCTTTAACTGCCTTAGTCCCAAGGAAATCAGAGGCCACAAAGACTATCAGAGAGTTCACTGGAAAGGATAAAGAATGTAGCTTGTCCAATTTAAACTACAAGGGAGCTTGGGACAAGCAGAAAGCAATTATATTGTTGGCAAAGAGCCAGGGGCAGTGAGGCCAACACCTCTAAAGACCATCTCTCCACAGAACTGTTCCAAACATTTAATAATGACTGATTGCTATATCTTTATTTATAGGTCTATTTTTAACCTGTGTTTTTCTTCATATAATAATAATAATAAAATAATAAAAATATTCATTAATAGCACCTGCTAATCATCTACCTCAGCTGATTTAAGACAAAAAAAATCCAACAGAACTGCCACATTTTCTCATTAAGAGAGAGTTTTAAGGACTTTAATTAATGTCTTAATTAGTTACTATTATCTACTTCTTGGACAGTTAGACAATAAGGAGCCATACGCTTTGATTATAGGGTTGATATATGAACTAAAGATGAAAAATAAATAAATATCCACTCTTTGTTTTTCCTTAGTAGAAGACCTCTGATGGCTTTAATGTGTTCATTTCAATTTGATTCAATCCCATTAGCTTTGGCAAACATTTAATGGACACTTCTACTGTAAGACCAGTGTGCAATACCAGAGTCCGCAAGAGACTAAAGTTGTTCATCAAGCAATAAAAAGATGAGAAGGCAGAGGAGTGGAGCTAAGATGACAAAGTAGAGGTAAAAATCCAGAATTCCAACATTCATCTCCAAAATATCTTTAAAATAATGCATCAAATAGAATTCTGGAGTTGCAAAGCCAACAAAAGTTTGGGATAAGATTTTTTTTTAACCCAAGACAACTTGGGAGGTTGGAAAGAGAGGTCTGTGACATGGGTTGGGGCTAGCCTGGAGTGCATGCAATGTCAATACCAGCTGTTAAGTTATGGAGGCAGCTCAAATAGCAGCAGCTTTGGGAACTTTCAGCACAGGGATATTCTAGGAGAAAGAGGAACACACTAGCTCTTGTGGCTTCAGAGGAGTAGGAGCCCTTCCTGGATAAAGACCAGAAGACAGACCAGGAGAGCATTGACCACACATCTCCCTGGATCACAGGGAGCACCTTTTTGGAAGCACCAAAAATTTTACTGAACCCTAGAATTATCTGTGAAAACAGCAACATGAAAATGCCTCGTGCTTAGAGCAGTGCCTCCCCACACTCAGGAGAGCAGAGTCAAACTTTAACATAAGTTCAAATGAAAAAAAAAAAATGGGCCAGAAAAATGAGCAAACACCACCACCAACAAAAGAACATGACCATAAAAATCTACTATGGTGACAGGAAAGATCAAGACATAAACTCAGAAAAAGACCACAAAGTGAAAATGTCTACAAGCAAAACTTCAAAGAAAAAAATCAAATTGGATATAATCTAAACAAGAATTCTTGGAAGTACTAATGAAAGAGATAAGAGAATTAGAAGAAAAATTGGGAAGAGAAATGAAAATCATGCAAGGAAACTATGAAATAAGAATTAACAGCTTGGTAAAGAGGCACAAAAACTCACTGAGAAAAGAGAATCTGTAAAAAGCAGTATTGACTAAATGGGAAAATAGGCACAAAAGCTCACTGAAAAAAAATTCCTTAAAAAGTAGAATTAAGCAAGGGGAAAGAAATGATTCCATAAGACATCAAGAAACAGTAAAATCAAATCAAAGGAAGAAAATATGAAAAAATAAATGACTGACCTGGAAAAATAGCTCATTAAAAAGTAAGTCATATTAAAAAAAAGCCTAGACATCATATTTAAAGAAATTATAAAGAAAAAACTATCCCTATATCTTGGAAATAGAGTATAAAATAGAAATTGAAAGAATCCATTGATTGCCTACTGAAAAAGATTCTGAAAATGTAAATTCCCAGGAATATTATAACTAAATTCCAGAGCTCCCAGGTCAAGGAGAAAATACTTTGAGCAGTCATGCAGTGCTGGCAAATTAATTCATAGAACCTAACCAGCAAAATTGAAGAGTGGGTATAGTTTGGTTCAAAAGACCCTGGGTCAACAGAAGCCTTATCCCCTTATGTCATTCATCTGGAATGAAGGGATACACAAAAATTGTTTCGAATACCCCTAAAGTAATTTGGTATTACTTGAGTACTTGCTCTATTTGAGTCTTAGAGTTCTAAGAAGCAGCTAGGTGGCATAGTGGATAGAGTCTGGATTGGACCTGGAGTCAGGGAGCCACTGTACTGCTGCTATTCATTCATTTTAGTCATGTCTGACTCTTTGTGACTCCATTTAGGGTTTTCTTAGTAAAGATACTGGAGTAATTTGCCATTTCCTTCTCCAGCTCATTTTATAGATAAGGAACTGAGGCAAATAGGGTGAAGTGATTTTCCCAGGGTCACACAGCCAGTAAATGTCTGAGGCCAGATTTGAATTCAAGAAGATGAGTCTTCCTGACCCCAGGCCAAGCACTCTATCCACTGGCCTAGTCTCTTAGAACTGTATGGCTTGAGTAGAGAAATACTCAAATCAGGAAGACAAAAGTTCAAACCTGGCCACTGATATTTAATAGCTGTGTGATTCTGGGCAAACCTCAGTTTCCTCAACTGTAAAATAGGCATAATAATAGCATCTATTTCAGAGTTGTGAGGATGGAATGAACTAACATTTAATGTGCTTACTATGTAGTAAGTGCTTAATTAATGCTTATTGCCTTTCTGTCCCCCTCCTGTGAGTCTATCTTAGCTGAAACACTTTGATGGATGAACAAATAGATGAATGGAATTTCAAGTACAATTAACAGGGAGTTATTTTAGACCAGCCCGATAGACCTTGAGAATCCCTCAGATCACCCTGTATAAATGGCTAACTGCTTTGTCTGGAAGTGTCTGGGCCCTGATGTTAAAAGTGGACCATGGGACACAATAATGATGTCTATATCATCCTTTGCCTAACAAAAACTAATGTAGAAGGGTAAGAAAACAGTTATGGAGCCTCCTTGGTCCAATTTACCAAGAGTGTAAACTAAACCAGGGTCCTTATGAGATGGGTCACAAAATTTAAGACTCAATGTCTCCAGTCACAGATTAATTCACACAAACATGGGACTGTCAGGAAGAACAATGAAAATTTCACTGCTTAACACTAGCCCAGATTCTTATTGTTTGATTTTTTTTTTATGGTTTGCCCTAACAGAATGGAAAATAACTAGGCAAAGTTTCATTTTATTCTATTTCCATGCACTTACAGATCCTACACAGAGAAAAGGACCATAAAGTGCTTCTGAGAAAAGAGAGTAATTGAATAACACAATGGTATCCATAAGTTCTACAAAATAGCTTGTGAGATTTGAGGCAAAGGAACTGCAGAGCTCTGAAATACAATTGCTATTTATTCATTCACATGGGCTCACAAGCGCACCTAGAATTTGCAAAGCTTATTAATATAGACTGGCTTTTGAAAAAGTCAAACTGTAACTTGGGGTTCAAAACCTGGTAGACAATGCCCCATTAAGTTTTCTGAAAGGATTCTTTACTTAGTTTCACTGATCTTAATATTTAATAAAAATTTTATTTCTTACTTTATCAAAGTTTTTAAAAAGGCAATCTAAGTTACCTGAGGAAATATCACTAACCTTTTTCTGGTAGCCTGTATAATATTACATATTGAATCAAAATGCTATGTGGGATTGGAAACCAATAATCTTTCTTAAATGCGATGTACTGTTTAATGCAGGTTTATTTCCCTGTCTGATGGATGAAATGCCAAGACTTCTGGAGCACTTCTGATTTCATTTCCTTGTAAAATCTACCCTGTGCTTGCATATAAGTACACTAGAGAAGTACCCTCGTAAGAAGATAGCCCTCTAGACTTGGAATTGAGAAGATCTACATTCAAATCTTGCCTCTAGCACTACTAGTTCTGTGACCATAGGCAGGGAATGTGACCTCTCTGAACATAAATGTTTTCATTTGTGAAATAAAGATACTGATATCAAGAGTACCAACCTCTCAGGATTGTTATGACTTAACCTCCCCCACACACTTACTCCTATATGTATACATATATGTGTATAGACAGGTAATTATATAGTTACATATAGTTATCTATATAGTTTTATATGTAGTTATATATAATTATATGGAAACATATAGATTATATATTTATATTATATATACCTATAACATATTATATATCATATATAGTGTTACATATATTATTCTGCTTAAGTCATATATGAAAACTTTTGCATATAAACCATATATATTATGTGTGTATATATGTATATATGCAAAGATATATGTGTCTATATGTATATGCACTTTTGCCAAGTACCACATGTCTGCTTTTATTACTATTAAAAGTCATAGAATCATGATACCTTAGAGCTCTAATGGACTTCAGAGAGCATCTACTCTACTCCTCCCTCATTTTACATATTTGGAAAGTGAGGCTTAGGGAGGGGAAATCACTTTTCCAGGGTTATATAGTTTGTTAATGGAAGAACAAGGACTAGCACTCAGGTTTCTCTCTCCTAGTTTGTGAAATTTTTCTATGCTATATTTTCTCTTTTATAAGGACGTGCTTCTACAGTCTCATGTTCATTAACAGTAGGTTTCACCTACTTTGATCTTTCTGTCTTCAGCTTAATGATTTTTTTTTACTTAATTGTCATTCTAAGAAGCTTCAAGCAAATCAGTCATGTACTAAGTAACACACTAAGTTCCCCACAACAGAAAGTCTTCCTACAGACACTGGATAACCATTTCTCAAAGACATTCAGGGTCAGGTGGTTCTAGGTGATCATTGAAGTTCCTTCCAGTTCTGAAAGTCCATGTTTCTATGAGTACAATCTTCTTAGAGAGAACAGTGCAAATACGATCCTTATGAGATTTGAATCCATATTCTGAGACTCTTAAAGCCTTATACATCAGCAGCAGAAGTAGAAGCATCATCATCATCATCATCATCACTTGCATTTACACGATATTTTAAGGCTTGCAAAGGACTTTGAATATGTTATCTCTTTTGATACTTAAAACAACCCTGGGAGGTAGATACTATTATTAACCTTATTTTACAAATGAGGAAATGAAGCTTGACGTTAAGTGATGTGATCAGGATAACACAGCTAGCAAATATCTGAGACAGGATTTGAATTCGTGTTTTCCTGATTTTAAGTGCCACACTATGTCAACTATGCCACCTTGATCAGTTTATAATTTTTTTATAAATTATATTATATATTATAAATTATAAAATTTTAAACAAATTTTTAAGTTTGTAAATGTTTGTTCAGTGAGAGTTGGAAGGAATGTTACTCTATCGTTTTGCATGTAGCAGTATTAAAGGTATTATGTGCTGATAAATCAGTGTTGTTTAAAGCCTATTTGCTCCTCAACCTATTACAGACTTGTTGTCCACAAGGACCAGACCAGGCCCCATGCCTTTCAACTTCTATGTTCACAACAGGGCCTTCTCTAGCATCTCCTGACATAGACGCCAACCTCTGGCTTCCCCTTTTTTCCTCCAAGGAACTCTTACAGCCCACATACTTCATATTGTTATCTCCTGCCTCTTAACCAGACTCCTCAGAGCCTCACCTCAACTTAGCACAAGGTTGGATCTCAAGGGAGGACTTCAAAAACTATAATCACTTGTTTTCCTTAATGGACCTTTATCTAACCACTGATGCTCATTTGATGATGATTATCACACTTCCACCTCCAAAGACATCCCCAGTGCCACTCAGATGTGCCTGTCCTTGCCACTGTGTCCCCTGAAATGTTGATATTCTCTGGAATTAACAAATGTCCTTTCATGCTAACTTGTTCACTTCTCTTTCCATCTGTCTTTGGGCACTCATAAGGACCTGCATTCCTCCTATGAGACCTTTATCCTGGCTACCTTTTACTGTTTTGCTAGCACTTTTAATGATGCTCCCTTCACTCACTGATCATTACAATACTCCTTACTCCACATGACCACTTCCAGACTCTCCCTCTCCTATAATTACTCCAATATCTCCCCATTTGAAATTTGTGCTATACCAATTTATCACCCATTGCTGGTCTCAGTGGTCTTTAACTTGGCAAGACCCAGGATATTCTTCCTTTTTGTTGGGGCTTTGTTGTTTTTAGGTCCCTCTCTTCACTCTCACTCAGATACTAAGGTACTTCAACTTATATATTGATGCTCCCTTGAATACCTTAATTTCCCAGTTCCTGAATCTACTCCATTACTATGACTTATTCCCCCACGTCATGTATACATACAAAGATGCTTATACCCTTGATTTTGCCACCATACACAAATGTTCTATTTCCATATTCATGAATTCAAAAATTCCTTTATCACATCATAATCTCTTATCATTCCATCTTTCCCTGTGTCCAAAGAGCCCTAACTCTATTCTCTATCCTTAATGCAAGCTGTATTCCATCTGGCATTCATTTCTTCCCCAGGCCATCTACATTATGCATGGTATACTCATATTCTCTAGTACCTTCCCCATCTTGATCCCTGGGTGAATCATTTCAACTCTACACTATTTTCTGCTATTAAGTCCCTTGCATCTTTGTTCTATCACCTAGCCAAGCCTGAATCCACCAATTATCTTTTTTGTTCCTACTCATGTGGTGATGAAGGAAGCAGGACTGAGGGACAAAACTGTCTTAATTAATTCTATTACAAGTTGTTGTTATCTAATTTCAACTGAGGCAGCTAGGTGGCACAGTGGATAGAGTGCCAGGCCTGGAGTCAGGAAGACCTGAGTTCCTGGCCTTGGACACTTACTAGCTGTGTGATTCTGGGCAGGTCATGTAACCTTTTGCCTCAGTTTCCTTATCTGTAAAATGAGCTGGAGGAGGAAATGGAAAACTAGTCCAGCATGATTTCTAAGAAAACTCCAACTGAGGTCATGAAGAGTTTATCACAGCCGAACAACAAGCAACAAAAAATCTTCACTGGATCTTCAGCAAGCCAGTCCTTTGAAGTCTTCTAAATTGACCTGCTATTCCACTCACTATAGCAGGTAGTCCAAATGCTTTCATCCGTCCTCAAGCTTCCAATAGCACCCCATGTCCCCATACTTTCTCAGCTGAATATATCAACTTGTACTTCCTATAAGAATTGAGGGCTTTCACTTCTTCAGAACTGTTCTGATTTGCATTTTTCTTATTAGTGATTTGGAGTGGTTTTTTTTTCACATGGTTGTTAATTGTTGGCAATTCTTTTGAGAATTGTTTATTCATATGCTCTATACTGGGTCTTATATATTACTTTTAGTTGTCTATGTATCTTGGAAATCAGTCTCTTAACAACAGCCTTATAATTTTTCTCCCTGATCTCTTATTTTCACAGTCAGATATAAATTCTTTAGTTTGGCACTTAAAAAAAATATTCACTACAGAGTCTCTTCTTGCCTTTCCAGTCTTCTTATACTTCACTTCTTCATACATTTTATGTTCAGCTACACTGACCTACCTGCTGTTTCTCCCAATCACTTCATCTACTGATTCCCTGCCTTTGTCTTGGTTGTATTTCATGCCTGGAATTCTCTTCCTCTTATCTCTAACAGGTAGATTTTCTGGTTTCCTGCAAGACATTTCAAATTCCACATTTTCTTGGATGCCTCCATTCCCCTCACATGCCTCGCCTTGTTCCTTCCCTCTAACATTACCTCTGTTTACTCCCTACATGTTATTCATATTATACATTTTCGCCCCCATTTGAATATGAACTTCTCAAAGGAAGAAAGTCTTTGCACCCCTTTTCCCCCTTTTAATTTATAGTGTCTAACACATTGCCTGGCACTTGGTAATTTATTAATAAAAACTTGTTGACAAATTAGTTGGAGCCAGGATAATCTATAGTGCTACAAAAGCTACAAAGAGGACAGTCAAGATGAAGGCTAGGAAAAAGAATAATTGGATTTGGTGATTATCAGGTCATTTGTAGTCTAGCGAGACATTTTCAAAAGAGTATTGGGTCCAAGCTCAGTTTCAGAGTTTGAGGAGGTTAAGCAGTAAAAAAAAAAAAAAAAAAAAGAGGCCTTGGATGTAGATGATTCTCAAAGTTCAGCAATGAGGGGCAGCTAGGTGGTGCAGTAGATAGAACACATGGCCCTGGATTCAAGAGGACCTGAGTTCATATCTGGCCTCAGACACATAACACTTACTACCTGTGTGACCCTGGGCAAGTCACTTAACCCCATTGCCTAGACAAAAAAAAAGTTCAACAATGAGATGGAAAATAGATTACATGGTAACTCAGTGGATGAAAAGGCTCGAAGAAATGCTTTTTAGAGGACATCTTGGGGAAAATCAAACATGTTTATATGCCTGTGAGAATGAGACAATAAAGGTAGAGAGATTGATTACTGCTGCAGGAGAGCATGGATGGAAACGATGACTAAATAAAGTTTTTAGAGCAAATGAGAGAGAATGTAATCAAAGGCAGGGAAATGGGGCTAAGTGAGGAGTAAGCCTCCCTGCTCTTGTAACTGGAAGGAAGGAGAGTTGGTGATAGAACTAAAGTTGGAGGTGGCTGAGGAAATTCATACCACATGTATTGCCCAGTCTACTCAGTGGAATAGGTAGCTAGTCATCTGCTATAAGCCTTGGAAGTCAGAATATTGTTGTTGACAAAAGAAGAAAAGGGAAAAAGAAAGCTTTAGAACAGCCATTGTATGGGATGAAATACGGAAAGAAGGCTAATCTCAAAGACTGTGAATTTCTGGGCAGGTGCTGATCTACATTGGAAGAAAATGTTGTGTGATCAGGAGTTTTCCCTACCAATGAAAACAGGTTCAAGTCAAAAATAGGGTTCCATCCTTCAGTCTCCCCCCAAAAACAGAGGTAGAAAAAAAGCTGAAATAAGCAACAGTAAATAAGAAACAAGGACTGGGATTGAGGGAATGGTTATATACCACAACTTTCTAGTGGATGAATCACAAAAGGGGGTCATTAGCACTAAGTAAAGTCTCTCTTCAGAGAGACTAGGAGGCAGTTTGTTTTTATCTAAGTCGCAGTGAGACCCATTACCTGCAACAGATCATTACAAATGAAACATGGGTTATAAACACGTACACATGAGATTTCACATTCTGAACTATATAATGTTCTGCAATTCACTGAAAAAGGACTTTCAGGACATTGTGACTTTGTGCTCTCTGTTACCTTAGGGTCTACCAGAATCACTCTATTGGGGAATCAAACTTAATCTTGACAGAATGATTGCATGCAGATATTACTTAATCGGGAAAGGGAAATATTAAACCTAAAATAACAATAAAGTTAATTTTAGAGGGGAAAATTGGTTACTGTTCTTTGTAGCATTTGGCACTATTGACTAATTTTTCCTGCTTAAAATTCTCACTTCTTTTAGCTTCTGTGACAATACTCTACTTTGGTTTTCTTTCTATCTTTTTCACCATCTACAATTTTTCAGTCTTCTTCACAGGCTTCACTTTATCCTGGTTTCTCGTAACTGCAAGCATTCATCAGGCTCAGTCATTGGTCCTGAACTGTTTTCTGTACACCAACTGGCATGATTTTGATTATTATCTCTATTCAAATGATTTTCAAATCTATTTCTGAATCCTAACTTTTTTTTTTCAGTGAGACAATTGGGGTTAAGTGACTTGCCCAGAGTCACACAGTTAGTATTATGGTTCTGAGGCCAAATTTAAACTCAGGTCCTCCTGACTCCAGCGCCAGTGCTCTATGCACTGTGTCACCTAGCTGCCCTGAGTCTTGACCTTTTGCTCTTATTCAAGTAACATTCCACCTACTGCCTACTGGATATCCCAAACTGAACAGAACATTTTCTCTTAAACCTGACTATCCTTTTCTCCCCCAGTTTGGTCTGTTTCCTCAACTGAAAATGAAGAGGTCACAGTAGGTGATCTCCTAGATTAATTTCATCTCCAAATCCTAAGATCTTATGAGCCTAGATCTAGGCTTTATCACCACCTTCCTGGAATATTACAATGTATACTTACTTACCACCATTATATCTCCTATCCAACTAATATTTTATGGTGCTATATCTGAATACTTAAATATTACTCCCAACTGAAAGTCAAAGGTCCCCCAGTGCTTTTACATCTTCTTTTGTCAATAACCTTATTCTGGCTTACTCCTGTCCCAAAGCTTTGTAAGTCTCAAGAAGGGGACTGACTTTGAAGAGTCTTGAAGGTAATTGATAAAGTCTGGAACCACAATTTTTTTCCTCTATAAAATAAGAGAATTGTCTTAGATGACCTCTAAAGTCCCTTCCAGCTCTGTATCTATGTTTTATCATCTTCCACACAGTGCATGACACATAATACACTATGTGTGTACATAGCAAATGCTAATTACATTTGGTTGATGGATGCATTGGCCACACAGCTGGTCTGATGTTGCGTAAAAATCATTTAACGAAAAGGAAGTTTCTTTTGGAAAGCTTTACTAAGCAGGTAGTAATCTCTCCAGAATATTTCTATCTGGTAAGTTAACACCCTTCCAAATCAGAAATGCCTCTTTGCTCTTGCTAAATAGCATCATTTAGATGAGTTTGTCACGGGATGTGCTAATTTTGATATATTTTGAAAAAGCACCATGGATTCTGCAAAGTAATGCTCTGATTTGTTTACATAATTAAATTTGTGGCATCTGTTTCTTTTGCAAATATTGTGCTAACCTAAAACCAGAGCCAGCGATGGAGGAATAAAACAACTTCTGTTCAAAACTATTTTCCTTAAGAGCCTCAATTAATAATTCATTTATTATATCAGAGTGAAGCTTGTTGAAATGAATTATTGATGAACAATTCTATTATGTGTTGATATGCAAAACTTGTCTCCAGCAATTATAAAATACCTTAGCCCAACCACAAACAATGGGAAAGGATTATATAAGAAAAAGCACTGACAATTTATTTATAGTCTTTATCGTCATCCTTCAGGCCCAGCTTGAATGCCACCACCTCCATGTAGCATTTCCTCTGCTAGCAGTCTTTCTTTCCACATGGAGTAGTTTGTAGCTTTCAAATACTTTAATTTACTTATATTCCAATTTAATTTATACTTACAAATTATGCTTGTGTTTTAATTTACTTTAATTTGAGTTTACTTATACAAAGGCAGCTTATCTCATCTATTATATTCAGAGTTTGTGTAGGCAGGGACTGTCTTAGTCATCTTTATATCAGACCCAATGATACACCACCTTTCACACAGTTGGCCCTTGATAAATGTTTTTCAAATTCAATGATTATTATATAACAATGATCCTTGCCCTCTAAGTGCTTACAGTTTATTTCTGTCAAAATGAGAGACAACTTAATGAGGGCAAGTCACATCACATAATAGAAACACTAACCTTATAAATGAAGTAACAGTAGGATATTCACTTCCTATAAAAGTTTTAAAATGGGAAACAGTACAACTCTATGAATCAGAAAGCTTGAGCTGTATTACTACAGACTTCACAACTTCATCATGTGATCCTGGACAAGCTGATTCACCTGAGTAGGCAATGGGAAGCAAGGGAAAGAATGCTAGCCATGGACTTATCAAACCTGGGCAAAAATTCTAACTCTGCTATTTACAACCTATGTGACCTTGGATAAGTCACCTAACTTCTCTCAGACTCACTTTATCTATACTAACTTACATGATCTATAAAATTAGGCATTTGGAGTTGATGAGTTCTAAGGTCTTTTCTAGCTCCCAATACATGAATTAAAGAAGTCTCATGTTTGCCTGGGAAAATCATATGACATGGCATCAGTGCTTTACCAAGTGAAATACTACTTTTACTACCACATATTCTGGGACTTGATTCTATTCAAAGTATCACTTTATTGTTTAATACATATGATTTTGTACTTTCCTGAATTGATTCTCTCCTCTCTCTCTCTGTCTCTCCATCTCTGTCTCTGTCTCTCTCTCTATATATATGTATATATATCCCCCCCACACTTTTGTATTTATGTATGTATTTATATAGGTGTGTGTGTATAATAACAATAAGAGCTAACATTTATATAGCACCTCCTTTGTGCCGAGTTTTGACTAAACACTTTACAAATATGCCATTTCATTTTCACAACCCTGAGAGATAGGTGTTATTATTATTCCAATTTTACGGTTGAGGAAACTGAGACAAACAAATATTAAGTGATTTGCCTAGAGTCCCACAAGTGGTTAAATCTCTGAGTCCAGATTTGAACTCACTTCTTTCTGAATCAAGGCCTGGGGTTTTATCCACTATGCCACCTAGTTGCCCCATATATGTGTGCACATGTTTGTATGTTTGTGTGTACGTATTCCTGAAGGGCACAGACCATATCTTGTCCTTCACTTATCCCTCTTTCTCTCAACTTCTATCACAGAGCTTGAAAATATTAGCTATTCCATAAACAAATTAAAATGCAATAAATTTTAAAAAAATAAATAAAAGTTCACTAAATTCTATAGAATCCCATCTTTATTCATAGAAATTGTTTATATTTTTACAGATTCCAAATGTCCATGTTTAGACACTTACTTTGCAGCCTTTTGGTTGATTTGTTTCCTTTTGGTATAGCCTGGTGATGTCAGAAATACAGAGATGTCCACTGACACCAAGGCAGACAACTTAAAGTTTTAGAAAGAATTGCCTGGACCCTTAAGAGATGAAGTGACTTGTTGAGCACCATATACCTAGTATATGTCAGATGCAAGTCTTGAACCCAAACCTTTTCGACTGAAGTTGAATATAAAAATACATAACAACACAAGGGAAACAGGCTAAGTGAATGGTTCTGTTGTTGTTCAGTCATTTCAGTCATGCTTGACTCTTCATGACTCTATTTGGAGTTTTCTTGGCAAAGATACTGGACTGGTTTGCCATTTCCTTCTTCAGCTCACTTTGTAGATGATGTAACTGAGACAAACAGGGTTAAGTGATTTGCCCAGGGTCACATAGCTTGTAAGTGTCTGAGGCCAGATTTGAACTTAGTCTCTGTGACTCCAGGCTTGGCACTCTACTGTGCCACCTAGCTGCTCATAAATGAACAGTGCTGGAAATAAATGCTACAGAAGAGGGAACTAACTATGTCTTTGGGGAAACTAAACAGGGATATTTTCCCATTAGAGGTAAAATTCGAGATTGACATTGGAAAATTGGAATGGAAGAGGCAATACTAATTATGTAGGGGCAATGACATGGGCCATCAGAGGTATGAATGTTCACAGCACATTTGGGGTACAATAAGGAGCGTAGCTTGGTTGGAGTGGAATTTTCATATGGAATTTCCACCTATAGGAACAGCGGGTGATCCATTTGGAGAAGTAAGGAGTTAGATCATATGAGCACTGAATGATTGACTCAAGATTTGGGATGTTTATTATATACCATAATGGGGGACTATTAAAAGTTTTTGAACATATGGCAAATGAAAAGCAGTGTTGGGGAAGATTATTCTAGAAGCATTTTGTTGGATGAATTAAAAGATGGAAAGATTAGAATCAGGTACACTGATTAGGAGTCATGTGATGTGATGAAAGTGTTCTGAATAAAAAATAAAAGGTAGATAACAAACAATTAAGTAGCATATGATCATATATTTAGAGGTAGAAAGGACCTTAGAGTTCATCTAATTCAACCCCATTTTTGTTGTTGTTTTTGTTGTTGCTGAGAAGACTGAGGCCCAGAGACGTTAAGTCATTTGTCTAAAATAATACAAGTATCAAGTTGCGAACAAAGATTTGAACCCAGGTTACCTGACTCCAAATTCAGCATTCATTTTCATTAATTAAGTATATAGTGATTCAGATCCCTGGGGAAAAAGTACTTCCCTGTAATTCTGTTACCCTTAAGTCACTGATGGCTTAGGATCCAAAAGGAACAGTATCAATCAGTGTTTAAATTTCACTTAAAATGAGTTGGCATTCTTGGAAGTCATTCCCAATGCTTCCAGAAGGAGAAGCTATAATATTCTTTGGGCCCTCTTTTAGACCTTGTCCTGGGTAAGTCAATAAATCCCAAAATAGGCTAAGAAAAGAAAGGAGGAAAGAGGGAGGGAAAAGAATATATATAGAGTTACCCCTGGGCAACATCACCCTATGCTTGGATTTCATCTTCAGTATCTTCCCATTGACATGAGCCTCTTTGATCTTCCTCTCCTGGGCACCATTGGTTGCTTTCATGAAGACCTATTGTAGCAGTCTACCATCTCACACTCGTTCACTTGTTCTCTCCATCTGTATTTCATGCTATACAGTTAATTCTCTCTACTTCAAGTTTATATGTTCTGTGTTCCACACCACAAACACTTGTTTCTACTTTAAAAGGTGATAGTGTATTATCCCAAAGGAAAAAAAAAGATCCAAGAGTAGAATTTAAAGTGCTACCTCTAGACAAATTGTCCAGAGAAAGATTATTAGGAAGATTTTTTTTGTGATTCCCCTAAAATTATACCATGTAGGCAGCTGACTAATGCATCTATTTGCAGGATTGGCCTGATATTAGAGTATGCCACAAGGGTTTCAGGTTTCTAGGCTGCTCTGCACTTTGGCAGTCCTGACTGCCATCTGTTAGAGTCTCTGAACAGCACACGCATGCGTGAGCACACACACACACACACACACACACACACACACACACACACACACACACTTATTCAACTTTCCCTTCAAGGATCACAGAAACAATGTAAAATGATATAATAGGGTCTTCTGGTACAGCAGGAGCACAATGTCATTCATGGTAGGAGATATAACCCACTATCAGAAATGGCAAGGGACTGTGGGGATCCAAATATGAAGGTTACAGCCTCCTACATATCAGCCTCAGGGTCCCCAAAATCCCAGGCATTTTCACTTTTATCCACTTCCACTGTGCATCAATTTCAACAGTAGGGAATGCCCGAAGGCTAAAATAGACACAAGATCCAAATGAATCAGTGTCCTATAAGCAGAATGCTCTGCCTTCAAGCAAGGCAGAGTAATTATTACTCAACTCAGTTGCCTCGCTGGTTCTCAAGGACAAGTGGAAGAAGTTTCTCATTCCATCACTGCAATTCTGCCATTTATGATATGTTTTCAGCTGCATTGGCTCTTCTGACAAACAGCAGCCTCACTGTTTGCTCCCAGTATTGTTCCTTAGCATTTCTTGAAGCCTGCAATTTCCACGTGAGAAGCAATGGAGAATACAAAACTTGCCCCAAGGGGGTTTAATATCAAGTCAGAGTTTATAGAAACTACTGTTCCTCAGGGGAATCATTCTATGTGGGAAGGCACCACATCAACATTTTTAGTTAATGACAACAACTTCAGTCAAAGCTGGTATTGTTAAGTGTAGCCTTTGTGTGTGTGTGTGTGTATGTGTGTGTGTCCCTTTGTGTATACCTGGAAATGATGGCATTACTTGGGAATGGGGAGGGGGGCAAGTAAACTGGATATATAAGAGACTTTAAATGTTGATACCGCTTTTGGCTAGGAATATTTTGTTGATAAAGCACATACTTCCTTTTCTTACTAAATAAAACATCACTTTTTTTCTAGACTGAGGATGACTGAGGATCATCCTTATAATAATTCCTAGACTGTGCTGTGAGATAGTGATACCCTTAAAGATTATTGACCTGTGTCCTAAATAATCCCAAGCTGCTATGTTTGTATAATAATAAGATCATAGAACTACAATAGGTCTCAGAGGACCTCCTGTACAACATGCTCATTTAAACATGAAGAACTGAAGATTTGGGAGGTTAAGTGACTCGTATATGGTCGCATAGATACATAGTAAACATCAGAGGCAGGATTTTGAACAAGGACAGACTGCCTCCAGTCTAAGTGCTATACACTTTTTATTTTTTCATTGCATCAGCTACTGTTTCTTACTGTTGTTGGTATAGTACCCTCTAGTAGCCTCAACATTGCTTAAAATAAAAAGTGGGATAACAGATGACAAACCTTATAAAATCATGCCTAAAATGAGATGCACTATGTGACAGGATCTGGAAGACTGTCTTACAAGCAAAGTTTTTGGACTAGTCATGCCAACTAAGGATAACTTAATCCCAGTTTCACTAATCTGAAGGACTGAAGCATTGTGAAAGAATAAATCCTGTGGTTTAGATGCCTGAGTTATTTTCTGGGAAGTCAGGTAGTAGAGCAAGGGTAAAAGGCTACCATATTTAATCTGAAGCTTTGAGGTTCTCGTGAACAGAAAAGATAAAAAATGGAGAAAGTGAGTCTAGAGAGTTAATCCCAGAAACCTCTCCAAAGCAGTGTTTATGGGCAACTTTGTTCAGAATTTTTCATAACATTGCCAAATATTTACTACTAAACTCTTTTAGCTCATTTTAAAAACAAATTTTATATTTCAATTGACTTGGATTTTATTTTGCCTACTTTTCCCACTATACCCCTTGGCCATTCTTTTCTCAGAGAGCCATGTCTTACAGAAAAAAAAAAAAATCATTCAGAAAAACTAACCAAAATCTGAGGACGTCTGATATCTATATTGCTCCATTCTCATAGTCCTTTACCTCTCCAAAGAAGAGGTTCTTTCTCATATTTCATAGTTATGATTTTGCAGAATTGTTTAAATTATTGTTATTGTTCTTTCTATTTGTATTATTGTAATCACTGTCTACCTTGTTTTTCTGGTTCTTTTTACTTCACTCTGTTTCAGCTCACCTAAGTCTTTTCAAGCTTTTCTATGTTCTTCACATTCATTTTTTCTTATAGCAGAATAATATTCTGTTATATTCATATAGCAAAAATGTTTAACTATCTCCCAATAATTGACTATCTCTTTTATTTAAAACAAATCACCCATTAGATAAGTAGCAAAAGGATATGAACAAAGAATACTTCAAGTCAATAATGAGAAAAAAAACATTAACTCAAAACATTACTAAGATTTTACTTCACAACAAGTAAATTGGCAATGATTACAAAGTAGAGGAAAAAAATGATTTGAAGGGGCTGTATAGAGATACCACCAGGAAAGATATCCTTCCTTTTTGCCTTCTTTTTTGCTTTTCCATCAATGACTGCTGTTTCACGGAGACTCTATCCATCCTAAAACAGGGAGGACAGAAAGAACAGTAACTTGACTGTTCAGACCACTTAAATCAGCTGAGAGTCACCTACTACAACACTTTAGTGAGGTAAAGGGCCAGCAGAGCCGACCTTGTTCCCTGTCACTTCATCCTAAATTCCAGCCAGTCCTGCCACTATTCCTCCCAGACCTCCTGAGCACTGTTCTCTACTTTGCTGGTGCACTGTCAAGACAGATGGGCCTTATCATATATACCACAGGTGAACTCTATAATATATATTCTCTCTCCCAATTAGAGTGTGAACTCCTTGAGAGGAGAGGCTGTCTCATTTTTTTTTTCTATTTTTACTCTCAAAACTCAATAAAATGCTTAGAATATAGAACTTAAATGTGTTTTTCATTCATTCAAGATAGGTACACTAAGGAACTTTTAATTTTTTCCAATTCTGAATAGCAATTTGGAATCACACAAAGAAATAACTAAATGGCCCCACAGAATTACAGGACCATAAAAGTTTAGGGCACCCGATAATTATTCTTATTTCTAATACCTTGGGGATGGCGTTGGGTAATGAGGTTTGGAAAATTTAGCCCTTACTATTTCAAAGAAAGGCATTGTGCTTAAGAGCTATGAACAATACCTATGTCCTGTTAGAAAGATCAGGTAACTTATTTATTTTCAAAAATGATTTTCTTTAGCACAGAACCTAAATTATCTTTTAAGTTCCTTTGGTTCAAAAAACATCTAGCATATATATTGTGCCTTAAAGTTTGCATATCCCATGACCCAGAAATCCTACTGAAAATCATACCCTAAGTATGTCATTGATCAAAATAAAGGCTCCATATATATCAACATTTTTTATCACAAAGAACTATATTACTTCAATATCTTAAAAGCTTTGTGACGTCAATGGTGTGGAAATTTCTTCCACAAACACAAATTTTACCCCTTCCGTGCCTTAGTAGATAGTTTTCATGAGCTGTATTCAACTTTTCAGTGATTGATGAGCCTCCAAATTTAACAGTACTGTTCCCTGGATAATGGACACAGAAAAATAGCTTGGAAAAAAAAATAATGTCATGTATTGAAGACTTACTTGGCACCTGTGTTGTTTATGTACTGAAACTATGTATTTTATCTTTGGTATAGTGTTTAATATCTAGACTGCTCAATAAATACTAATCCATCAAAGCTGACTGAAAGACAGAGTTGATAGAGTGTTTTACTGGGAGATAGAAAACAGGGTTCAAATTCTGACTCAGAAACTTCCGAGCAGTATGAACCAAGGTAAGTCATTAAAAACAAAACAAAACAAAACAAAACAAAAAAAAAAACAACACTTTCATCCCCAGTTCCCTCATCTCTAAAATGGAAATGATAATTGTACTAAACTCCTAGGGTTGTTGTGAAGGTCAAATGAGGAAATGCATGTAAAAACATTTTGCAAACCTTAAGGCACAATATACGTGCTAGATATTAGCTTACCCTGTCCATAGAAATGAGACAAATTGAAATGCTGTTGTGAAAAGTGCTGCATTTTCCTTCAGAGCATCTAGTTTGGAATGTCAGGTACCTATACAAGTCACTTAACCTCTCAGGGCCTCAGTTTCCTTATCCAATAATAAAGGGTTTGAACTAGATCATCTCTAAGCTTCTTCTGGTTTTGACTTATACTCAATGGATTTGATAGTGGGAACTTAGGGAACATAAAATTTGAGCAAAATATACATTTCAAGAAATGTTCAAACATAGTCATTAATTGAGGTTCATTTGATACATGAACTGGAATCTAATCATAGTAAGATTACATGAATGTGAAAAAAAACTATAACACTAACATAAAGAGAGAGACGAGACAGAGACAGACACACACACACACACACACACACACACACACACACACACACAGAGAGAGAGAGAGAGAGAGAGAGAGAGAGAGAGAGTATTCCTTAACCTGTAAAACTTTTCAGAGAAATAGAAATATCAGGTCAATAAAGTCCACTCAATTTTTATTACTTCCAGAAATAGTAGTTGCTAAATTCCCTATCATAGTTTTGAATATCAACATTTTAATTTTTTTTAATTTTTTTTGGTTTTGTTTTGTTTTTGGACCCAGATGTCCACAATTGCTAACAGGAATTTCTCAGGTGTAGACTTTAAGTATTTCAAGAAGAAAAATAGAGGAATGTCAAATGTCAATACAAGGAAAATTCACAGGAAAACCACTAGGAAGATCAATGTAAAATTGTTTTCATTGCCCTCTTCATAAACCTCCATAAGACTATATAAGAATCAATACACGTGAGTTTGTATATGTGTGTGTATGTGTTTGTGTGTGTATGTGAGTGTGTGTGTGTACACCATTGACAAATAGAAACAATTTTATATCTAATGGGATTTAAGTAATAAAGGCTAAAGGACTGCAACAGCTGCAGAGAGATTAGATACATTATGTTTTCTCAATGTAATAAAATGTGTCAAGTAAAGCTGAAAAAATCTCCTTACCTTTTTCTGTGCCTTATTTCCTTGCAGTCTCTCTTCTCTCTGTGTTGGCTGCTGGGAATGCCATTTTTCAGGACCAGTTACATACAACAGTTCAATTAGAATCATGTTAGCAGAAGCCACAGCTAATTTCAAGGCGAGAAGGACATCAGGTGACATTTAGGAAGGATAAGGGGGTTAGGAAGAATGCATATAGAGTCACAAATGTCCCGATGTGCCTATTGCCTTTAAGCTATAGGGTGGGGGAAACTTATCAGATTGGGAGTGAATTATTCCTCATGGACATCTGCTGAAATATCTCTACCATCTGTCACTGAGAGGCTGAAAGTTTAGAATTTAAAATTCAAATATTTGAAGGATTGTCCCATGAAAGACAGATTAGGCAGACTCATTTTGTTTGATTGCAGAGGGCAGAGTTAAGGTGAAAGGTACAGAGAAGCTGACTTTTTGCTCAGTGTAAGAAAGGACTTCTTAACAATTAGAGCTGTCCAAAAGAGCTACTTGGGTATTGAGTTCTTTATCATTGGAGGTTTTCAAGGATAGGCTGAATGGCCACCAGTTGGTTGTGTTGTAGAAGAGATTCGTAGTTCAGGAAAGGGAAAGGTAAGTTGACCTCTTATTTCCCTTACTCCTATACAATTCTATGTGGATATGTATGAAAGAGAGGAGAGAGAGACAGACCTAAACAGAGAGAGACAGACAAGAGGAGGAAGAGGAGGAGGAGGAGGAGGAGGAGGAGGAAGACAGACAGAGGGAAAGAGAAGAGAGACAGACAGACAGAAATTTGGAGTGTTGGTTATACAAGTTATTATAGCAGTCCAGGCCTGACTCAGACAAGTCTAATAGTTCAGGTTGGAGACTGGAATGAGCAATGATACTCATAGTCCATTTAACTGTTAACAAAAGGAAATTTAGTTCATTAAAGCATAGAATGTTCAGCAAAGAAACTGCTCTGGTTCAGACAGATATACACTCTATCATCTACTTACATGCATGTCTGGTCAGGAGGGCAGGTATGATGACTCACATGTTTATGGGATAGCCTTCAAGTCTAAGAGTCACTAACTAGTTGTGGGATGCCCTCTTTTAAGCCCTTAGGTGAACAAGAAAATGTCGATGACTTGAAACTTTTGTCCTCTCACCAATCAGGTATCAGGGGAAGCTTCTTTGCTTTTTAGGGGGAAAAGTAGCCTAGCCTCCCATTATGGAGAACCCTGGCAAATATTATTCCTAAAATATAGGGCATAATTACATTGAATTAATTTGGAATTGTTCATTCTTTTGGATAGCTGGGCAACATGTATGCCTGCAGTTATACTGTTTCATAACTAGAAGTTGCTTATAGATTAATATGACAAAACTATGAGCATGTGCTATTATCTGTAACTGTTTCAGAACCATTGACAGAAAGTTTTTAATGAATGAGGGGTAGGGGGAAGTCAAGTGCAAGTATTAATCAGAGTACGAGCAGTGGTAGATGAAACAGGAATCAGCAAATGGCAGGCTGTAGCAAGCCAGACCAATGTGTTTGATAGCTCAGGACGGAGATAGAAATGAAATGAGACATTTGTCCATTAAAGAGTTATAGATAGCCAAAGCAGCAAAAGAAAACCCAGCACGGATCCATAATTGATTTAGCTGAGCAGAGTTTCTTGCCACTTTGCTATCCATGCTGAGCCAGTGGTTGGAAGTCTGAAGGAAGGGGTTATGAGGCTTTTAGCCTTGTTTTTTTGTACCGAAGCTCCCTAGGAAGCTATATCAATAGTTCTAGTGTTAGTCTCTGAGCTAAATCAGTGTTGGGGATCATTTAAATAACTTATAAAGAAAACTAGCCTAGGCTGTGTGTGGTAGGGCCTTAGGGGGGAAAAAACAACTAGCCTAGTCTATCTTGATCATATTTTACCCTATAAGGTCTGCCTATACTTCTTCACACATAGAGACTAAGGTGAGAGAAATAATTTTCATAAGAATTTGTATGGTATGACTATAAAATAAAAATACCCCCATTTAAAAATGGGGTTGAAGAGTCCCAAATGTATTCATTGGTGACAAAGCCTAAATCAATTACTAAGGGAAACTAAGATATTTAGAGGCAAATACCTGGACTTTGAGGTTGACATCAAGGAGGACAACCATGGCCTTTGACATACTTTGCCCTGGTTTCCTGGAGATAGAATCCTGATGTAGATGTATCCTAGAGAAGGCCCAGAAGTGGGTAAAGAGCAATGCATACTGTTCTATAATTAATTTTTATTGGTATATGCCCCATGTTTTCACTTATGTTCTCTACATCTTCTTTTCCTGGATATGAGCACCATTAAACTGGACTTCTAGTCTTCCATTAAATACAATATTCCATCTTCTTTATTTAATCCCTTGCCCCTTATGTCCCATTCACTTCTAACTTTTAGAATCCTTATCTGCACACAACACTCAGTTCTTATGCCATTTCCTACACAAGACATTTCCCTCCAATTTGTACTCTGTCCCTAGTGTTCCTCCCCCAAGAAATTACTTACTATTCACTTATCTATTCACATGATGTACCTCTCCAGTAAAATATAATGTTCTTGAGGGAAGATACCATATTATTTTTGTCTTTGTGTTCTCTGTGACTTGCACAGAGACTAGCACATAATATGATTTTTTTGTGTTTGAATTGAATTGAATCATAATAGTCATTACCAACCAAAAATATTTGTCTATATTTGGGTTTGTACTGGACTGTATATAATATTTTAAACATATACGTCCCCTGCTATCTGGATGATCCAAGTCGGACAGAATAGGACTATGGCTATGATGTCCCTATAGCCTAATTTATCATAGCAATTTATGTTATTTAATTCATTATTAAATCCTGACATTGGGGTGAAACAAACAAAATGCCTACTAATTCCTAATTGAGGATGTTATGAGATCCATGTTGATCTCCATATACCCTTGTGTGCCCAGTTCTACCTTAAAAGCATTCTGAAACATGCCCTGTTTTCTATCTGTCTGTCCTCATCTCAGAGAGAAGGAAAGAATCAATGTGGTTGTCAAGCCTACAAATGGCATAGATTGTATTTTTTTGAGAGGGGTGAGGGAAGCTGACCTAGTTAAAAATTAAAAACCAAATTACATCATGGGATGAGAATAACTGATATTATAACATATGACATCTTTTGTTCCCTAAAGGTATGCCCACAGAAGCTTCTTTTTACACATTGGGCTTTTAGAATGTATTAAGAAGAAAAAGCTGTTTCTAATTACAGGAAAACTTGAGCCTGACCAGTCTTTGACCAGACAAGTGGGATGGACAAATGGTCCAGTGGGGATTGAGAAAGTTTCATTTCCTTTCTCAGTTGTGTGTGTGTGTGTGTGTGTGTGTGTGTGAGAGAGAGAGAGAGAGAGAGAGAGAGAGAGAGAGAGAGAGATAGCAATTCTGTCCATCATTTAGAAAGAGAGAGAAAAATAAATAAAGGGGAAAGAGCAGGTAATGAAAAATTTGTTTGGGGTAGTGGGGGAAGTAAAGGAAGAAAGGAGAAATTAAGTTTATTTAAATGACATAGAACTTGTGTTAAGCACAAATTTTATCTGATACTAGTCTATTGAAATATTTCATGGAGGGCCACCATGAATACTGCCAGTAAGAATGAAAGGAATAAAAGGAATAGATAAAAGAACTTCAAAAATTGAAAACAACAACAACAAAAAATAAACAAATCAAAACAAACAGAAAAATAAATGAGTAGGAGAATAGGAAAGAACCCTAGAAAGAAAAAAAGTTACATCTGAACAAGTCACCTCAATCACACTGGATCTCTTGGGGAATGGGATGCCGAATTTAGGATTACAAGGGAAAAACATAACTAGAAATGCTAAATCAAGAAGTTTTTTCAGAGGTCAGCAATATTTCCATGAGGCTTTGAGCCTAAAGACGCTAAGAATATCCCAGGAGAATGTGTATGAGAATGTAGTACTGGGACATCTCTGAGTTATGAGCTTAAAAAGATGTCTTGGGAGAGTGAAGATAAAATAATGAAAAAGAGGCAGCTAGTTGGAAGTCAGGAAAACCTGACTTCAAATTTGACCTCAGATATTTATTAGTTGTGTGACCCTTGGTAAGTCACTTAATGCTTCCTGCCTCAATTTCCTCAGCTGTAAAATGGGAATAGTAATAGCATCTACCACCCAGGATTATTGTGAGGATCAAATGAGATATTTGTGAAGTACTTAGCACAGTGTCTGGAACATAGTAAGCTGTATATATATAATATTATATATTAATAATATATTATTTATATATGTATATGTTAGCTATTGTTATTGTTAATCATCATCATCACAATTATTAAAAAAGGAATATGTATAGAGTAGAAATACATATATACCTCCCTTTAAAGTCCTATTCTGCTTTGGAGCTGGAGTATAGATTTTGAGGTCTCCTCAGATCTAGGTTTGTGTCTTAATGCAGCAGCATTGAATTAACTCCTTTCTGTCTCATCTCTCTGGTGTTTCTCTTGTGATATACTTGAAGAGTCAGTAATCTATATTTGGCAGTGGCAATGGCAATTTCCTAAGGGTTCAACATCTCTGTGGTGAGAGACAATAACAATATAGGGATAGGAGCACAACAGCTTTTGTGCTCAGTGGCAAGCCACTACGTCTCATCCTTTCCTTTTGACTACCAGAGAAGGACCTATGACAGAAATGACTGGAAAAGAATGATTTGACTTGAATAAAATGGAGAAAAATAATTGAGGCTATTTTGAGGGGTTAGTACTTATTCAAGAGACTTGATATTGAATTTGGAAAGGAGAAATTTTGAACTAGTTGGGGAAAATTTGAAGGATAACAAATAGATATGAAGGAAGAGAAGGGTCAATCTAAAAGAAACCTTCACCTGAAAAAAGAAAAAAAAGATTGAGGAGTGAATATATGAAGAGGTTAGCCAAGATAAGGACAAAAAATAAACTGGCAAAGCAAGAGGTGAATGACAGAAGGGAAATGAACAAAGATTTGATTCCCCAAATGGCAAGGGAATGATAAATAAGAAAAGAGTGATAAAGATGTCCTTAGAAGGGGGGTTGTGTATAAACACCCATAATTACTTTGTAGATAGATAAATATATATATATATGTGTATATATATATATATATATAATATCAATCACATTGAAAATGGGGAAATTTTGCCTTATGTGAGATGTTGACATCTCTGTTGCAGGCAAGTGACTGGCATCAATGATCAAGGTACAGACTTTTAGCCATTCTATAGAAGATGAAAGGACTTGAGATATGCCACTCCACAATCCAGGTTATTAGGGACAAGAAATGTTCCTTTAAAAATGGGAGGGTTTTAATATAAAAAAGTAGAGTGAGTCTCTGAAATATCAGAGAGAAAATCTGACCTTTATCAAGAAAATGGAGAGTGGAAAAATGTCACATAGATGAGGAAGGGGAGAAGGAACTCAACATTCAAATCACAAACACACACAAACACACTTGAGGCTCTTCTGGGGATGTAGACTTAAAGTGCTACCACGTAAAACATCATTTAGGAAAAGTCAGAAGAAAAAGAAGGGAGTTGTTTCATCTAGTGACTGAGATATCTAGTTAACAACAACAACAAAATCTGATTTTTTTTCTAAAGTGGGAATGTATGCAGAGAACTTCATGAAACTTATCACAATTGATGACTAGCACCCAATCCTAATGATTTATGTGATCATAAAGAATACTGCTAGAAAGAATTTAAGAAGTCATGTACAAAGTCTTGGCCAAGAAATAGAAGACCACCAAAGCCCATGTTGTGTTATCTTCATTTCTGCACACTGCAAGCAAGGAATAAAGAAAGGAAAGTTGACTTGGGAAGTGAATGGCTAAGAAAATGATGTCTGAGATTGGGATTTCAATTCCTAGTTCATGGTTTAAAATAAAGACATGACAAACTCTTGGTCAAGCATAAAATATACATAACAAAGTATCATTAAGGTGCATTGGCCTTGAATCTTAGAAATCAAATTAAGAATGCCTTTGAATTGAAAGTGAAAGAAAAAGAAAACTGTCAATGAACATTGAACAAAATAGACCATGTAGTCATGCTACAGTGAAGAAAAAAGCAAAGCATTTGGCATCCAGAAATTCACTGAAGACAAAATCCAAGAAAGAAATCAGTAAATCCTGTATTTTCAAATAACTCTACACAAATACTTATGCATCAAGGAAAATTATTTAGAGGCCCCAATACAAAAGGAAAAATTTAGCCTTATAAGTATCATTGAAAATTGGAGGGATGGTGTACATTGCTGGAATGTGTCTGGATTATATAACTTATTCAAAAGAAACACTTCAAGTAAGAAAGGGGAGTGATAGTATTGTATATTAAGATGATGTGTTCATAGGAAGAAATCTAGGAAGGAAAGGGCAGAAGGATGATTAAGATTTGGGTGAAAATCTATAGGAGGAGGAAAAGAAACAATTTTGTTAACAGGATATAATACAGGTCACCTGGACACAAAGAAGAAAGAGATGAGAAGTTTAGGAAACAGATCACAAGCTTGGCACAGAGGCATAATATAGTAGTGATATGGGACTTCAATTATCAAGACATCTGTTGGCTCTCTCTGCCAAAAGCAGAACTGCTAATAACTTCTAGACTTGCCTTTAATGATAGTTTCATCCTTCAGAAGGTGGAAGAACCAACAAAGGAAAATTCTGTTCTGACATTGATTCTCTCCAGCAGGGAGTAACTGATTGTTGGGATAGAAATTATGGGAATGTTGGATGAAGAGACACTTTGAAGAGTTTGTGATTAAGAAATGCAACACAAGCCAAGGTTGTTCCATTTCACCCCTCTCCCAGGGTTCTCCAATACTATTGAGATTTGGGAAATGGTATCTCTACCATTGGTCCCAGACCGCATTGATTATGTTCCTCCAAGTTTAGGGGAGAGTTCCCTATACCCTAGTTCCATTTAACCACTAACATTGAGATTAGCTTCTACACAGAAATATTTACTTCAGAAAGTATAATGAGAAATATATAAACTTACTCTTATAACTTATGTAGGTTAATAGCCCTCCTGTCTTGTACCACATCAGTCTCTGTAGAGGGAAAGAGGATTGGTTTCATAGTTTAGCTCAGTTCCCATAGAGAAAAGAACTAGTTCCAAGTACAAAACCCCTCTTGGGCCCAAGTTCCAGACATCCTGGCTTCTCAGAGCATCCATAAGAATGGATGGCCTTGCTGGCTGGCTGAACCATCCCACCTGAAATCCTGGCTCCAAGGCTATTGTGGCTCAAACTCCTAGGTTCTGTGTGGAGAATGTTTGGGACCTGAAACTGAGGAGGGGAAACAATGTAAGACAGAAACAAACAACCCTAAAGCCCATTTCTTAAAGTTGAGGTAAAAGAGAAAGCCCTTGCTTTCTCACTGATTCAATACATGGTGACCATGCTGTGGGTGAACTTGTTCTTCAGCCTCTGGACACAATAGGTAAAAATAGCCAAAGGAGAGACAGAAAAGAGTGAAAGACTCAGTTTCTTCAGTTTTAAAGATTCAGGCAACCAGTGAAAGGAAGCTTACCCTACCCACATTGATGCAAAGATATCCATATTAAGCAATCTAGACTGCTCCAAAGACCTCTCAAAGGTGCCTTGCCTTCGTGTTAGGTGACCTGGGTATGCTCAGGAAAACTCATGTTGCAGAAGGATGAGAACCCTGGGCACAATTTGATACGAAATTCAAATTTCAATAGGAATTAAATAAAAGGCTTTAAAGCAGAAATTCTTAACTAGGGGTCCAGGGGTCTCTAGATGAGGAAATAATTATATTTTTTACTTTCATTAGCCTCTAACTATAAATTAGCATTTCCTTGGATTATGAATATAGGCAACAAAACATTATTATGAGGAGTGTATTGGCATCACCAGACTGTCAAAAGGATTTATCACACACACACACACACACAGACACACACACACACACACACACACACATACACTCAAGGTAAGAATCTCTGGTTTAGGGTAAGGACAGGTAGAATGGCATGGATTAAATTCATAGGGGACTAAGTTAGCCTGAGGATGAGAAAGTCTCAGAAATGGAATTCTGAAGACACAAAGAGAAAGAGATCTAAGGAGGAAAAACTATGCATTGTCTGAAGAGACTGCTGTAAACTTATGTTGAGGAAAAGAAGATCACCAAAGATGAGACGATATACATTTGGTATTGGATGATATTGTAATAACTTCCAATAGAGGGAAGTCAGAGATGGAAACTTTTTAAAGTTTCATTTTGCTTCTTATTTCTCTAATGTGAAGAATGACCCTTGAACTGGAAAGGACAGAAAAAATGGATAATAAGAAATTAATGCATGATATAACTAACAAGACAACAAGAAAACACCTAAATTGCCTTTTATTATTTCATGTCACTTGACCTAGAGGAACTATACCCTATGATATCAAAAAACAAACAAACAAACAATCAAACTACTGGATTTGGGTACTATCCATCACTTGGGTTTGCATTTTTGTATTCCCAGTAGTTGCCAGTGACTTGGCACATATTAAGTGATACATACATGCATACATACACACATACACAATAAAAATTTTGTAGAACGCTATCATTAGGATATAGACAAATATATTAATAATATATACTTTATATGCTAAAATATATACTATTTTATATACTAAAGTATATATTATTAGTATTTCTATCTATATTCTAAGAATACTATCATTAGGATATATATACACATATAGAGAGAGAGAGATTTTGATAAATAAATAGATAGACATAGATTTATATACCAAGTTATATATTATTAGTATCTGTGTCTATGTCTAAATAATACTGTTTTTCAATATTTTTATTAGTGACCATAACAAAGGCATAAATAACATGTTTATTAAATTTTGAGATGTCACAAAGCTTGGAAGAATAACTAAAACACTGGATAATGTCAGAATACCAATAGTTTTCAGCTGCTTAGAATATAGGCCAAATAAAATATCTGTAGTGATGACATCTGGAAGATCATGTTCAAGTATTTACATCCTGGTAGAGGGTAGAATGGCTTCAGACACAATCATACTTCTTCATCCATACTTTCATCTCATTAACCTGAACTCAATGGTGGGGAACTTTGAATCAGTCAAAGGACCATACTTCAGGACCTAGAGGGCTACATGGTGGCCTTGAGGCCACAAATTCCCCATCCCTGCCCTAACCCCTAACTTTTTTTTTTTTTGGTCTAGGTGATGGGGTTAAGTGACTTGTGCAGGGTCACACAACTAGTAAGTGTTATGTGTCTGAGGCCGAATTTGAACTCATGTCCTCCTGAATCCAGGGCCAGTGCTCTAGCCACTGTACCACTTAGCTGCCCCACTAACCCCTAATTTTCACCTCTTGTTTTGGATACTGTAATAAAATCAATACTACCTTTGTTCCTGGAAAGAACACATCAATTGACTGCCCCATGTATTCAATTTACTATCCTTGTGACCTCATGAAACAAAACAAAATATTTCCCATGCTACTACTCTCTTATAGATTTTCTTTTTTATTTGGATATTAGCTTTTTGAGAGCAAGGTCTGTCTTATTTCTGCATTTGTATTTTATTCTCTATCTCCATGCTTAGTGAAGTGAATGGCACAAAGTAAGCATCTAATGAATTTTTTTCTATCATTCATTCATTCACTCACTCATTCATTCATTTCATTCATTTATTCCATCGTCCTGTGGAAGCAAACAGAATGGTGACAGGCTTTAAGTTCAGGCCATATGAGGATAAACTGAAGGAGATGGCAATGTGTAACAAAAAAAGAGAAGTCTCCCTGAACACATGACAGCAAGTTTAAGGATTTTAAGAGTTGTCTAATGGAACAGGGATTAGGTGTGTTATCCTTGGCTCCAGAAAGCAGAAACAAACAAACAAAAAAAGAATGGAAACTGCAAAGGGATCAATGGAAGACTGATTTTAGCAAAAGTCAGCCAAACAAAAACCAAAGCTTTCAGATACACAAAAATTGAATTAGATGCCTTAGCTGTGTTCAAGTCCCAGTGATTATCTGAATATTTGAAATACCATTTTTGTTGTTATTTCAAAAATATTATTTACAAAAGATAGTTTCAGATAGCAATGACATTCTATGATTTCTCTCAATCTCTTCTAAAATAGTTGTCATTGGACTTTTCTTGGTCACTGTGACAATTGTGACTGTATTTCATTGAGTTAGCAGTACCAAAAAAGAGTACATATCTTGTGTCTATTAATTCATTGGAACTGAACAAATATTATGTTCAAAGCATTATACTAAGTACTGAAGATACCACGATTAAAAAAAGAAAAAAAAACAACCTATTATCTGTTCTTGAGGAGTTGTGAATCTAACAGGATAATGATATAAAACATGTACACAGGTAAGAATGATGCAATGCAGAATGACAGATATGACTGAGAGGCCTAGGCAAAGGGTTATGGAAAAATATAGAGACAAAACAGTTTCAGCTGGGAATAATTTAATGGAGAAGGCTATTCCTCAGCTAGATATTGAAAAAAGAAAAGGATTTAGACAAGAAGAGATGAGGAGGATTGTATTTCTGGCATAAGGAATAGTATGCATAAATATATATAGTTGGGGGCTCAGGACAAGATCAAAGAACAACTAAGTGCCTAAGAGTCCAGTTTGGCTTGAATTTAAAATATATTAGAAGGAAAAGTGTAAAATAAAGTATGAAAGGGAGATTTCAGATAGACCATGAAGGGTTTTCAAATGATAAACTGCAGGGTAGGATTGTTTTATTTTGTTTTGTTTGCTATAATGCAAACAAACTTTGAGGGGGTCCAATGAGTAGTATGGTATATTCATTTTCATTTGGAGAAAAGTTTACCCTCCAAAACAACATTATTTGTTTAAGTTACAGAGATAATGACAAACAGGAGGAATATAATGAACCTCTTCAAGTTTACATGTAGACTAAAGACAATCTCTCTCTCCCCCCCCCCTTCTCAACATAACAGGAGAAAATGTTAAGCTATAACAGGAGGGATTTAGGTTAACTATTGGAGAAGACTTTCTGGCTGGTAGGACAAGGTAAATGCTGAAATAGGTTACTTAGTGTGCAAAATCTCCATCATTCGAGAACTTTAAGAATAGTACATATGTCCATTTCAATTCAACTAACATTTAAGTGCCTGCTATGCACTAGGTTCTGTGATTATAAAGGCAAAATGAAGTAGTCCTTGCCCTAAAGGGGCTTCCATTCTGCTGGGGAAGACAGCATTATATAAATAAACATATCAAAATCATATAGAAAATAAAATACAAAGCCAAGTAAATAGGAAGGGAAGAGTATCCATCCCAGGGATTTGGCGAGGCTTCATTTAGGAAACAAGGGATTCTGAGAAGTGGAGTTGAGATGAGAATAAGCATGAATGGATAGCTCATGCAAAGACATAGAGATGAGAGATGGAATGCTGTGTATGGAGAAGACCAAGAAGGCCAATATGACTATACTCTACACTGCAGGAAGGGTATTACTATATAACAAAGTTGGAAATTTAGGTTGGATCTAGGTTGTGAAAGGCTTTAAATATTAAATAGGAACTTACATTTGATCTTAGAAGCAATACGAAGCCAATGTAATTTAGAGGAATAATGTGATCATGTCTGTGGTTTAGTAAAAAATATTTTGACAGCTGTGTAGAGATTGGATTGGAAAAGGGAGAGCCTTGAGCCAGATAAATTTGTAAATAAAATATAAAAACTAAAGTCAAAGTCAGAGGTCAAGGAGTGAGTCAAGTAACTGGAGAAATCAAGAACCTCTTATGGGGAATGGCACTAGACCTGAGTCTTGATGGGAGTCAGTTAGGTGATTTCAAAAGAAATTACTGAGAACAGAGAAGGTAAGGAGATATATGGGGAACAGGCTGTGCAAAAGCATAGAAATGAGAAATGAATATCTTCAACTGGGAAGCAATTCAGCCAATTTGGCTGGTCAATTGAGTGTGATAAGTTTGGAGTTATCCTGACTAGATTACCTCTGAGGTTGTCTTCTATATTAAGGTTTCCCTTTCTCCAAGATCCTTTTCCAAGATATGATTTTTAAAATCCTGCCTTATATAAGATATGGACAGGCTAGCATTATTTTAACTTTACATTTGTTTTTTTCAGTTCCTACACTGACAAAGAGAGGTCTATTATTATAGTAGTTAAAATGCTGTCATTTGGTGTCAGAATAATTTGGTTTCAAATCCTTCTTTTGACCCTTCCTAACTATATTACTCTGAGTAAGTCATTCAATTTTTGTGTGCCTTGGACAGATCCTCAGAATTTACATATGTGGTGGGTGAAAGAAGAAATGAGTGAAGAAACAAAAGTTTAAGCTTCTGATCATTTTGATTTATTTTTTGTGTCATTTCTTTGGGAGGTAATGGGGGTTAAATGACTTACCCAAGGTCATACAGCTAGTAAGTGTCTGAAGTCACATTTTAACTCAGGCCCTCCTGACTCCAAAACCAGTGCTCTCTCTACTGAAGCATATAGCTACCCAGAGCATGTTGTTTTTTAAGCAATGTATTCCAATTATTCAATAAACTGGAACCAGACACTTTTAGCTGAGGCCTGGACCCGAAATACAGGAGGAGACAGACATTTATACGTTAAAAACAATTAATCAAATAAGACCAATTAATTAAAAGAAAGCAATTAACCAGGATACAAATTAGGTAATCTGATTTCTAATCAGAGGAAGAAGTAGGTACTTTCCAAGTTGCAAGGGAGAGAGCAAACAGGTGCAGTTCCTTGAAAACAGAAAAAGAGGTATCCCACTACCTTCAGGTCTCCGTGAACAATCAAAGTAACACTGGAAAAAAAAGTGATCAGTGTGGGACCAATTTTCAGATAAAACAGAAAGGTTGCTTGAGATGTACAATTGTAAGAGAACTTGCATCAGTCTTTGGATCTGACTGTGTTTCTGGGCAGTATAATCTACTAGGTCCTTAATTAAGGGTCTGTACACAGCTGGTAGAGGGGCTCCAGCTTCCTAGCCACAAGGGATTAGGTTCAAACAATACAGTAAGGTTTTCTACCAATTTCCACAACTGAATATTTTTTTTTCACAAGGCAGAAGTTGGACTAGACCCATAATTGAATAGAAAGGGAACTGTACTAGCTCCAAGATTGAATTATAAAATGGAGTCAATGAGGTTCACTCAGTTCCTACAATTAACCATTTGCTATGCCAATCACCTCAATTACCTCACATACTAATGAATAAAGAAGAGAATCTGGACCTATGATTTTGTTAGTATAGCAAACTTCTGGATAAGGAAATTATATCAATGTAAATTAGCTTACTCTGGGCATTTTACTGTCTTGGAAAGTTGTCTAGCTCACTGAGATATTAAATGATTTGATCAATGTCGGATATAATTCTCCTCATCCTTTTTCTTTTTGGAGGCAATCAGGCTTAAGTAATTTGTTCAAGGTCAAACAGCTAGTAAGTGTTTGAGGTTCAATTGAACTCAGGTTCTCTTGACTTTAGGGCCTGTACTCTATTCACTGTGTCACCTCGCTGACCTACAGTTCTCCACCCTCTATATTATGCTTTTTTTTCCCATTTTTTTTTTCATTTTTTTTTCCAGTTTTTTTTTTCCATTAAGTCAAAAACCCTTGTAACTGTTGGTAGAGAGGTTTCTCACACTGAGAAATACCCACACTGGAAAAAGAACATATCCATTTCATGTTTGCATTTATTGGCAAAATCTTGACCTTCCTAAAACTCTAAGAATTCTTTCTCACATGAATTTGATGTTGTTGTATACTTTGCTGTTTTAGTCACCTTTGAAATCTGAATGAAATATAAAATCTCTAAACTGGTGATATAGGGAAGAACTTCAACAGGTAATTGAATCTAGCTTCTAACTTACAATCAAAATGAAAACTGAATCAGTGGAAGGATTGAAGTGGAGCTGATTTTCAGTTTCATTTTCTCTCTCCCTTTACTGGTACTTGTTGCTTAGAAACCATGCCTTAGCATAAATGGAAGCTCTGAAAGATAAAGGTAAGAGAGAGATAGAAAGATGATGAAGAAGGGCAGAAATGAGAATAGAGTTAGTTGGAGAAAGAACAGGGAAGAGGATAAATTCCTCACTGTAATATTAAGGTATCTATCTTTTCCTAAGAAATTCAGCCCCAGACTGAGGATTTAAGAGGCTTAATAAATTAAAAACAAACAAGCAAAAAGCAAACAACCACTTTCAACAAAACCAGAGTCATCTGTTTAATAATAATACCTAGAATTTATAGAGCACATTGACTTCCAAAGCACCTTCCCATTTATTTCTTCATTTTTATTAAGAAATTCCTGTAGGGCTGGACATTTTACTTACAGAGACCCTTCAATACAGGGATGTTGAGTGACCCACCCAAGCATATATAGTCAATGGCAGAAATCAGACTAGAACACAGATCTCCTGATTCCCAAAGTCAATGGTTTTTCCATTAGACTTTATTGTCTCTGATCACAGAAACCATCACTTTTGAACTCTGTTCAGTGAGATCTAGAACTTTTAAGAAATAATATTGAGTGTTATAGTACCAGGAAATTGATAGTTTCAGAGTTGTCTTGTGAGTATTTACTATTCTTTTCTATTCATTATTTATGTGTGTGTATGTATGGGGTAGGGTGACCTACTGGATAGAATGCCAACAATATAGTCAGGAAGACTTCAGCTCAAGTCCCCCCTTTCACTCATCCTGGCTGTGTGACTGAGCAAATTATTTAAGCTCCCAGGGCCTCAGAAACTCTGCAATAGTACAAGATGCAGAACCGTTACATATCTGCAGTTATAGCATTTCCTTATTGTGAGAATTCTCTACACCAGATGTGTAAAACACCACATGCTGGTCCACAACATTCCCCAGTGCAATCTGAATGAGACTGAAATATATTTAGGAAACACTTAACAAAATAAATAAAAATACAATGGAATAGGTACAATGGTTTTCTAAGTCAAAATGTGGCATGCATAGATCATTATGTAAAATTTAGTGGCCCCTCATTTCTATTTGACTTTGACACCAATAACCTATAAATAACACCAATGACCTATGCACATGTGCGCACACATATGTATGCAGCATGCATGTGTATGTGCACATGTATCTTCATACAAAACACGCATATAAAACATATATGCATTTATGTGTGTATGTATATGAGTATATACACACATGTATACATATATAATCAATTGAATTGAAGCTCTGATGGTTGTGTGTGTGTGTGTGTATTACCAAAGTGGTGATACAGAGAAAGATGTGTATGTGTGTAAATATACACACTTGTAAAAGTATACATGTATGTATGTATGTATGTATGTATATAAACAATTATTTACTGTTGTACATTCCAGAAAAAGGAAAATAATTTGAGTTTGTAATCATACTTTTTCTGTGGTGAGTGGAAATTGCTAAGGATTTCTCTTCTCTGTTGGCCAACAATTGTAGCATAACATATCTGTCCATTAGATAGTCTAATTCATCCACCTGTATCTAGGAAGTCTGAGCTATTGTAAACCTTCAGAGAGTAGTTCTCTGTAGGTTTGCATTAGTAGGAGAAAGAACAAATGGGGAGTAATTTATTCAATGTGGCCCTATTGTACCTTGTACATTTTTATTTTGGTTTCCCTAGTGCCTAGTCTAGAGCCTTTTACAAAGCAGGCTTTTGATAAATGCTTGTTGAATAGAATAGATATGAATCTTCTGATTCTAAAGTCCTTTAATAATGTAAGCATCAAACTTTGAGGTTTATTTTCCAGGGAATTTTTTTTTTTATGTTTGTCTTGAGTCTTGAGATTCCAAAGCACTCTAACCATGTACAAATTAATCTTTGAAGATGATTTTCAAGGGAATTTTACTGTTTGTACCTATTAACATAGAAAGGTGCCTACAAAAACAACACCACTGAGCTTAATATTAAGAGTGAAGAGCACCGAATTAAATCAGCATTTTTCTTGCCTTCAGCATATATATGAAAAGAGCTAGTGCCCTCTTGGAGCAACCTAGTAAGTTTAAGCAATAAAGTGAATGTACCCTTCCAGAAGTATGTAATACATAAAGACAAAAGCATAAACTATAAATCAATGCATATTGATTTAAGTAAATGAGATCATTGCCCTTAGGTAAAATAAGCTCAAAGCCTGAGCAGACATGCCTGTTGCTCAAAAACCTATTGGCCTTGAATTCTGAAGCAGAAACCCAAAGGGGGATTCCCTCAAACACTTTTAAATTACCTGAAATGTCTTATAATTTTAGATCTTGCCCTAATGGTATTCACATTTAAACCAAAGGAAAACAGATGTATCACACTATTCTAGAGAAAAGCTAAATTTACAATCTGTCTTTCCTGTAAATCTTCAAGATGGATACATGATTAAAGCCTTTCAAGGGAGCCCTGAGCATTTGTCTCATCAATGAATCAAGACACATTCATGAAGCATCTATTATATTTCAGGCACTGAGTTATGGAATTATGGTACAAATATAATTAATTAAACCATCCTTACTTGCAAGGAGCTTATGTTCTAACAAGAGATACAAAAGACACTCAAACACTATTCTACTTCACACCTAGGATATTTGACAGTTTTCTTTAACATGAAATGATCTGCACTATAAGCAAAAGACTCCTTGGGTTGATGAGATTTATATTGTTGCTTACACAAAAACAGACACCAATGTACTATTTTCTTTTAATCTAGAAAATCCCCAGGAATTTTCTGATAATTTTACTGGGCCTGAAGGAAACTTTGATGATTGCATGAGTATTTTCCTTGATGTTCTTATACTCTGAGAATGTTTGGATACAGCGTAAGGTCCAGAGACATTACACAAAAAAAGCAAATTTCCTTGATCTCATGTCTAAAATCCTAGTTTGGTTGACTTCTCTAATGAAGGGTTATACTATGCCTGCTGAATCACATCATTTACTATCATCTTTATCTTCCAATTCATATCTTCTAGGGCCTCATCGATGTTTTCCTATACTCCTTTCTTCATGACTTGTGAGAACATGGATCTCTTTGATTTCTTTACATCAGTCTCAGGTTCATATTCTTGGATGAACTGCCTTATGTCATGTACTTTTCCAAAGTTTATCTTCCCTAAATATATTCATTGATCAAACTTGCAGCATCTACATTTATTGCTTCATCATATTTTCCAAAGTTTTTGTCAGTCTTCTTCCCACTGAACTGAGAAGAGCCATCAGAATTATTTGGATTATATTCATGATCAGGACAGCCACCAGAGCCAGGAATTGTCAATGCAGAATTTCCTCCTGTAAATCCATCTTTTCATACTGAATGGGTAAGGTCATTGAAGTATTTATAATAATGCTTGCTGGACAGGAAGGCAAGTAAAAAAGACCACCTCCACCGCTGTCATGTCTGACATATCAGTAGAGAAACAGTTAGGGAATAGCCTTCTTTCCCTGCAGATATTATATTCAATTTCTAGTCTTACAAAGTCACCAAATTCAAGAGAATGTGGATTTGATGGGAAAAGTACTTGTCATATTAAATCATGGCATAATTCTGTGTTTTCTGCCCATCTTACTGGTCTTTTTGGGGAACAAGCTGAGATTGAAAGCTATCAAACGCCAATCAGAAAAGTAAGATAAACAATGCATTCTCCTTCTCCATGTACTCTGAGAAATAAAACAGAGCTGATTCACAAAAGGAGAATATCAATCAGGTAAATACTTCCACTTCTCAGGACTTCAATCTGGTATCCACTAAAATGTGATGACTTTGCAAAAATTCACTTAAGTGCACTTGTTTAATTGCATTAAATAGTATTAACTGTAACATAATAAAATAATTGGGATCTACCTGTCCATCCTCCTTACATATCTTTTCTGCTGTATCATTTTTCATTGCCTCTGTAATAGGCAACATTTTCTAACATTACACAAGAAAAATAATAGTTAGCATTTAGGTTGAGTTGTGGTTCCAACTCTTTCACATAGCTAGTTTGTCACTTTGGGCAAGTTACTTTACCTGTCCTGGTCCCAATTCCCTCATCTGTAAAATGATGGGGCTGAATTAGGTGATCTCTAAGGTCACTAATACTTCTCTACTCTGTGACTACATATTTCAAAGTATAATCAGAGGAAAAGAAGCCATTTCCCTTTGACTTAAAAATAAAAACATAGTCATTATTTTCCACTGGAAAACTTCATCATTCCTTTATTAATTTCCTCTTTATATTTCATTCTCCATAGCCATGGAACCAAACTTTTCTTTAAATTTTCAAATCATCCCCAACTCAGTCACTCTCAATAAATGACTTCACTTCTTGGTTTACTGGAAAAATTCAGGCCATTAAATATAATCTCTTTCCCTCTCCTGGCCCATACTTCATAATGTATTTATATTCAATTTGAGAAGCCTTTATGTACTTATTTTATTATTTACTTATTTACATACTTTATTTATTGAGTCAGTATGGATATACAAATTAAAAGAAATGACACTGTCCATCCTTTCTTGAGGCTTACATTCTAGTGAAAGAAAAATCCAGACAAAGTGTTCTAGGAATATTTGAAGATTGAAAGAACACTCTAACTGTATGTAGGGAGGTGGGGGTCAGGGAAGGCTTTATGGATAAGGGAAAGTCATACCTGTCTTAGAGAAGGACTGTGAAAAACAGTCATAGGCATGGAGAATCATCTCCATGAATATATGGACATAGTAAAGAGTATGCCAAACAGGAAGGTATTGGTAGATGTTTATTAACTGGCTCTCTGGAGAAAAAAATGTGTATGCACAGCATACTTTTAAGCTTAATTTATATTATTAATATTTTATTCATTAATTTCTGAAGTCTAAACAAGCAACAAAACAAGAAATCATGCCCTGATTTGTAGTGTTTTCTAATTTCTGAGGTATAAATAATCATATTAAAATTTTAACAATCAGCTATCCATAGCAGTACAAGCTAGCTCCAGCACACCCTGATGCCAAGTGTAGGGATCAATAAATACAAGTAAGAGTCAATGTGGTATATTACATGCTGGACTTTGATACAGGAGATTTGGGTACTATGGCTTCCTGATACTTCCAGGACCAAATATAGCATGCCTCTCTTCTGTGACAACCCAATAGATACAGGATAAACTGAGGGCTGTCTCAGAAGGAAGGCAATAAGATTTAGTAGGACTGGGAAAGACAAATAACAGAAGGTGAGACTTAGAATGAGCCTTTTGAAGGAAAGCAAGGAAGCCAAGAGATGCAGATAAGCCAGAGCAAAGGCTCTGAGTTAGAAGGAATGATTTATGCTAGAAAAAGAGGAAACCAGTGTCATTGGATCACAGACTACACAGAGTGACATAAGGCATAAGATGACTGGCAAGGTAGGAAGGCAGCAGTTTATAAAGTGCTTTAAAAGCAAAAGAGGGGATACTGTGTTTGGTCCTGGAAGTATTAGGGAGCCATTGGAATTTATTGAATAGGGGTGATGGGTAACAAGGTCAGACCTGTGCTTAAGAAAGGTCAATTAGCCAAATGAATAGAAGATGGAATGAAGCAGGGAGAGATGTGAAGCAAAGAAACCAATGAGCAAGCTATTACAACAGTCCAGGCATGAGATGATATGGGGCCTGTACAAGTACGGTTACAATGTCATAGGAGCTAGGAGGGTATATCTGAGATGATGCTACAAAGGTAGAAATAAGACTTAACAATTGATTGGATATGGAAAGTGAAAGAGAGGAGTCAGGAATGATATCTGGGCTTTGAGCATTGGTGACTATGAAGATGTTGATGCCCTTGTTAGGAAAAAGGGAAGGTAAGAAAAGGACAAATGAATGAGAATGAATAAAGTATCCAGATGGAGACCTATAGATAATGACGAAAAATATATGATGATATATGTACATTATACATGGAAGTCAACATTAACATGGAAGGCACTAGAAACTGGAAATCCTGCAAAGGATTCCTGCAGAAAATGACAGTTGAGTGAGTCTTGTAGGTGGCCAGTGATTCTAGGAGGATGAGGTAAGAAGTAAGAGCAATCCAAGCATATGAAGAAGCAAGAGAGACAGGAGATGGTAGAGGTAGGTAACAGCAAATAGGCTGGTATGTTTGGATTTCTTAATAAGAAACTGCAGATGTAGAAAGTGGTCAGGTTGGGAAGATTTTAAGGAGTTTTTACTTGAACTAGGATAAAGGGGAGCTACTGAAGTTTATCGTATTTGTAGGAAGAGTGTTGGGGGAAGGACATTGTCAGACCTATTTTTTTAGGAAAATCGTTTTGGCAGCTGTGTGGAAGATGGATTCAAATGAGGAGAAAGTTGAATCGGGGAGTCCATTTAGAAAGCTACTTGAATAATCCATTGAGATGTGATGAGGAACTGAACTAGAATGTGAGCTGTCTGAAAAAAACAGAAGGGGGTCTATAGAAGAGATGTTTATAGAGTGAGAAATCAATTAATCAACAAGGATGTATTACAAACTAAATTGGCAAAGTTGACAAATGGAAAATGAATATGTTGGAGGCGTGCAGGAAAATTGGTATATTGATGCACTGTTGGTAAAACTATGACTTGATCCAGCCATTCTGAAATCACTTTGGAATCAGCCCAAAGTCACCAAATAGCATATACCTGTTGACCAATACTTGGCCTATTCTCTAAAGAGATCAAAGAAACAGGTTTTTAAAGTCCTATTTGAAGAATAATATAACAGGAATATAAGCTGAGGAGGTACTCATTGATTAGGAAATAGCTACAGAAATTATAAAATATCAATGTAATAAAATAGTAGTATTCCATAAGAAGTGAAGAAAGAGGTGGTTTCAGAGATACCTGGGAAGACTCATATCAATTGGTCAAGTAAAGTGAGCAGAACCAGAACAATTTATGCTATACCATAAATATTATAAAAATAAATAAGTTCTAAAAGACTTGGATCTCTAATGAATATAATGATCAGTCGTGATTCCAGAGTACTGAGGATGAAAAACATTGCCCACCTAATGACAGAGATTATGGACAATCAGAGTTCTGGATGTGGCCAATACGTGACTTTTTTTTCTTTTGCTTTACTATGTTTATATAAGGGTCCTCCCTTCCTTCCTGTTTTCCTTCCTTCCTTTTCCTCCTTCCTTCTTTCCTTCCTTACTTCCCTTGTTTAATTTTTTTTTCATCCAGTGGGTGAAGGGGAATAAGAAGGAGAAAAATTACAAATGTTTGATAATGGACAAACACCTATTTCCTGCAGTGCCTGCCCCTTGAGGGAAGAGGAAGAATTAACTAAGTCAGCAGGGAATATGATTTCCTTCTCCTGCCATGAAGGTGTGACTTCTATTTCTTGTTATGCCCTTTGCTGTCTAATCTCAAGCCTTGAGAGGAAAGAGTAGTGAAGCAGAGCCTCCCATCTGACCAGTTGACCATGTGCCTCCTATCTGATCTCTGCTCACTTCGCATTGCTGTCTGGTTTCAAATCTGGGGAGCAAGATAACTCCCAGTATAAACTCATCATTTCTAAACACACCACCTTGCTGCTAATTCAAGTCCTGATTGACCCCACCTCCCACCAATTTGGCATCTATGCTATTTAAAAGGTACTTAACTGAAAGATTTTGTTTGTTGTTACTCATTCACCCATGAATCTTCATGACCCTATTTTGGGGCTTTCTTGGCAAAGATACTAGAGTGGTTTTCCAATTCCTTCTCCAGCTCATTTTACAGATGGGGAAACTGAGGCAAACAAGAATAAGTGACTTTCCCAAGGTCACATAGCTAGTAAGTGTCTGAGGCCAGATTTAAATTCATGAACATGAATTTTCCTGATTTCAAGCCAGTGATCTATCCACTGTAATGCCTAGCTATCCCTTGACTCAGAGAACTTTATTTCAATTTCTAAATCTGCCACATGCTGCCTATATGACCTTGGGCAAGTCACTTAAATACTCTGGGTCTCAATATCCTTATAGACAAAATGAGGAGGTTGCTTTAGATCCCTTCCCTAAATCCTTTGAGGTATATACTCCCATAATCTAGGGTTTACAGCAATATCCAGCTTTGCTCTTCCTTTCTACTTGCATTCTAAAATGGAATTTTTATTTTCATTTCTACTATATCTGACCACCATGTAAGACTTTGTGTGACATTTTCTTGAAATCTTTATTTCCTTCTTCTATTCTGTTTGTATAAAGTAATATAGTCCCTTAACAATATAATTTCTTTCCCTATCCGTTGATCTTCACCTAAATGCAATAGGCTATGGTTATTCCTTCAGGTTCTCAAACTTCTTCATGTGGGTGTATCTTCTTAATATGCCCTTTTATATATTCTATTCCTTTTGAATGAAATAGACTTTTCTAGAGCTCTCCTTTAGTCATAAATCCTACCAGACCAAGTAAATGTTCCATTTACCTCTTTAGCCATACACTGTTTCTAGTCAAGAACTAATTATTCCTGTATTTGAAGCCTTGGTTTGTTTTTTCTCTCACTTGCCTTCACTATAGCCTTTCCTTTGAAGAAAGAGCATGGTTGAAGACGAGGATGATAAATTCTTTTGAGGGCTTTATCTCTGTTTTTTTTTTCCCCCAAAGGGCTCTACTTCCTCCTATTATCTAAATGTAATTGTTTTCAACACTCTGTCCTCATCTTTCTTCTCTTATCTTTTGACATTTTAGCCCTTTTCATTAACTTCTATGACATAAACAACATAAACACTACCTAAAGTCTCAGAATTCAAAACAAATATTCAAGAAATATTTATCAAGCATTTATTATGTGCAATGTAATATGGTTGGTGTTGGAGATATAAAGACAAAATACAAAGCAATACTTGACCCTTAGGAGCTTATATTCTACTGGAAACCTAGAGGTAGAAAGAGTTCAAATACATGTATCAGCTTCAGATGCTCTTAAATAACAAAATTTAAGTTATATAGTACACACACACACACACACACACACACACATATATATATGAATACACACACACACACACACACATATCACAGTCACTTTCCTCACAACAACCCTGTGAGGAATGTAGTGTATGTATTATCATTCTCATTCTAAAGATGAAAACACTGAGTCTCTGTTGGGTTAAATGACTTACCTATGATAGGCAGTTAGTAAGTGTCTCAGTTGATCAAGGGCTTCTGATTCTTAGCTTCAGCCCTCTTTCCACTATACCATATTGCTGCAAATAACACATGATCTTTTTTAGCACATAAAAGCTGTTATCACTGGAGTTAGAAGGTTAGTGATCTGACTGGGGTCTGAAACTGCCCCTTTGCCTTTCAAAATTTCTTCATTTCAATAATCTATTTGTTCTTCTCTTCTTTACTTGTTAAGTGTACCCCTTTCTTGTTGTCTGTTCTGAGAGAGTTGATCCCAGGACAAAATGTGCTTTCTCCATTCCTTTTAGAATGGAAATCCCTTATGATATCTTCCATTTATCTGAGTTTCACTCTGGATATTCAGTTAAAACCAACAAAATTATTAATATGTATATAAAATGTAAGCTCCTTGAGGAGAGAGATCATTTCTTCATTATCCTTGTATCATTAATGTCTAGCACAATGTGTGGTCCATAGTAGATACTCAATAAAAACTTGGTAAATTGAATGGAATTGCATTGAATTGAGCCAGCTTTAATTTTTCAGCATGAATTATGTACAAGGCAACTATTTGGGTGCTTGGGATCCAAGGATAGCACCGCAAACCACCCTTTCCCTCATGAGACTTACATTATCCTTGAATTAGGTTGGGAATAGAGGTTGAGGCTTAATTTAGTCAAATTCCTTAAGTGGGTAATCACATCCTGATTGACCATGTTACAATGGATTGAACCTGGTGTGCCCTTGTCCTTGTCCTTTTCAGCTAAAATAAATGACTTATTTTGGTCATTTGCTTTTTAATGTTTTCAAATTTTCTTAAGACTTCTCATTGTTTCTTTTTTTTTCCACACATAACTCAACTCTCATGCAAATCTCTTTCTATAATGGATTCTTACCAGCCATTCATTTTTATAGACTTTTTTTATATGGAAACATACTGCAAAGGTGTTTTATTTTGTTCCCTATAAATCATAATGGTGGGTTGATGTCTTTTTTTCCAGACATTTTATCTATTCTCATACATTTCCTATTGTCGTTAAATCAAGCAAATGTTTACACTTTTTGATAGAGATAAAGCACAAGAAAACAATACTTTTGTGTATGCTAAGGTAGGCTGACTAAATGAATCATTAAGAAATGGCCTTGAAGACACATTGAAACAGCAGCCAGATACTAGTTGAAGATAAAGTTGGAATATACATATGTAGATTATGCAAATATAACTCCATTGCTGAAATCATATTGTTTGGAGTCATAAAAGGTTAAATACTATTTGTTTAATTTTTTGCAACTTAGATTTCATTGCTTCTGTTGAAAGCTTCCACTCACTCTAAATTATTATAGTTTCAAAATCTCAGGAGCTGTGGTCTACAATTCCCCAAGGCAAAAAAAAATGTATGTTAAGACATACAAGGGGACTATAAGCCAGCCATCAACAAAACTTTCATGTCATTGAAGTCTGACTTCAACCACTCACATTTTCTTTTCTTTATTGTGACACCACCCTATTCCAGGGACTCAATCCTTTCATGTTGATCTAATGTCACCATTTCTCACTCCCATGGTATTGCCCCACCTGAGGTCTCTTCTCCCTGGTAACGTCCAGTGGTTCAGACCTACTTGACCCCCATCATAACTAAGTTTCAGTCAGTGGAAGGATAAGTGAATCTAAATGGTCAGAGAAAACCAGAAAAATAAGTAGAAGTTAGGGGGATTGGGTAGGAGTATTGTAGTAACCTAATTACATCACCCATAAGCCACTTCCATCAACTAATAGTCATCTAGTCAATAGCCTTTCTCACTCAAATCCCAGATTAAACTAAACAACATATAAGTAGCAAGTATTTGCTAATAGTCCAAAGTAGATACTTTATTGGTAGTGCTTAGCATTATACCTGGCACATAATAAGCAGTTAATAAATGTTTATTGATTGATTGATTGATTGGTGAAAAGTGTGTATACATACAAGAATATGTAGTGATATGGGTACTACCTGAACCTTCACCAGACAGGAAATTCATAGATACCACTCCATATCTTAATCAGGGCAACCCAGTGCTGAAATGCAAGTGCAAAACTTTTCTACTTAAAAAGCATGGCTCAACACAAATGTAGCATGGAGCAGATTCATAATAGGGATTGAACATTACTGCTTAGCTAAAAGTCAAGGTTTGAGTGGATCTTGTCTTTAATATTTTATGGATACCAGAAAGCATTCAAGCTGTCCAACAGGAGAACTATGTATTATTACTTTCTTTTTTATAGAATCCTATGTATAAAAAATTGGGCAAGGTATGCAATAACAAAAAAGGAACCCTCCAAATAACAGTTGTCTCATAGTTCACCTAGGCTTCCAAGATTCTATACTAATGATGTCTTCTGGACTAGCACAAGGATGTTCAGAGGGCTATCCATCTAGGTACAGATATCTGGGTATATGAATCCAGAAAGTAGATATAAAGCAAGGAAACAAGTCAAAATGGAAATGATGGGTGAGTCAGGAGTATCACATTAAAAGTTCCTTACAATCCCTTAAAGCAAGGATCATGTGTTCTAAACACAGTAGGTATTTAATAAATGCTAGATGTTATAATAAGGCAAGGTTGATGATTTGTAGGAGAGGAAGTCCAAATGCAAGGTAATTGATAATAGAAGAATTGGTGGCAGTTGATCAGAAATAAACACATACATGCAGATTGCATGAAAACATTGTTTTATTTAAATCAAACTCAGATCTGTAGGAAAATATTACAACTAAATATTTTCTTATCTCTTGTCATTTGCTACTTTGCAAGAGAGTCCCACAAGAGTAATTTAATATCCCTTTAATGTTGGTTTTCATAATTTTCTTTCAAGAGACCAAGGCTGGAGAAAATCTGCTTATATGACTTTTTTATATCAAACGCCTCTGAAGTCTCAATATTTCCTACTGATATGTGAAAACCAGAAGGCCTTTTGTCTTCAATAATTTATTCAAGGTAGTAAGTAAATTATGCTGCCTTGGCATTAGATTAAAAATTGTTTAGAATATTTAGAGTGCTATGAGAAAGATATTTTCCATCTAAATTATTATTAGTTGTGCAGTTCAATATTCCAATGAATCTGTGATCTCTCGGGTGTGAAGATTCTCTCCCCCCCCATACGGACTCCAACTCTCTATACCTTTTTGTCCTCTACAATTCTTAGCCATGCCCTTAAAAAAATTTCCATAGATGATGTGGGTATTTTAATATTACATGTCTGCCATGGACTTCAGCTGTCCTTAAGTCCATTACTCTTTCTATATGATCAGCAAATCTTTTTTTTTCCCGATCCTATATTTTGTGGTTGGTATCTTTCATCCTCTTTCTCTTGTACAAGTCATGGAAGATTATATTATGAAGGCTATTTATACATGCCAGAAATCTATTCAGTACAGGTTCATCTGCAATTTTGATTCTTTGAAAACTGAAATGCTTCAGGATTTGAAGTCATAAAGTATTACCAGATTATTGGTATTAAGAATATGGTTTTTTTTTTATGTCAGGCATTGTGGGGATAGTTTAAAAAAAATGACAAAATTTCCTCAGTGCAATCAAAGTCATTCTCCTCTTCTTATTCAATTCTGAGTCCAACTCATTTTCCATAAGCAATGACTGAAGAAGGCATAAGTATAGAAGGATAAACTCAGTGTGCCATCCAACCAACTCTTTGTCATACTGAGCAGAAATGTTATTCAAGAAAATGAAATCAGGAATAGTGTCTGGACCTACTCTGCCTGTTTTGTTTTTCTCATTTTTTCATCAAGGGTATCCCCAATTTGTAAATTAGTTTTTTTTGTAAACATTTTATAGAACTGAAAAAAATAGGTATATCATTTAGTAATTGCTGATGTCTTCAGTTATCTTTAAATGTATATGTGTATATATCCTTCCAAAAGACAAAATCAATAGATATACCCACTAAGATAATTGGCTTCATTATTTCTCTATCAATATTAATCAAAGTATAAAATAGATGTAGGTCACCAAAGGTATTTGCCACCATCATGAAGAATACCCCAAACTATGTCAAAATAGACTATATATATATATGTATATGTATATATGTATATATGTATATATATGTATGTGTATATATATGTGTGTGTGTGTGCATATATATATATATATATATATATTCTCTATATGCTGCCACATGATGATTTTTTCAAATGATCTTGTGATGCTTATATTGAGCATGGGATACTGCAGAACTTCCTCTAATTCTGTATCTTTTCAATCTACAATGTAATTCTCATGCTATCATATATTTTAACATAAATATCTTAATAAAGTTAAGATTCTACAGAATTGGAGCTAATAAGTGACTACTCTGGTTATGATCCCTGAGTTTAACTAGTTTTACAAATGAGGTCAAGGAAATCCAGTTAGATAATGTAATTTCCACAAGGTCATGAAAGAGATGTGTACTTTTGAACCCTATTTCTTTTTCTCCTAATACAGGAGGTCTTGTCTGATCCCCTGGGTGCTAGTACTTTTCTCTGTGAGATTATATCCCATTTAATTTCTGTACATGTGTGTATACACACATGCATATATGTATGCATGTGTGTATATGTATATATACATACATATATATGTATATACACATATATAGTTATAGTTATTTACATGTTATTTCCTCTATTATAATGCATACTCTCTGAAAGTAGGGACCATGTTTTTGCTGTTCTTTGCACCTTTACTACTTAATATATTGTTAGGTATATGGGAAGGGCTTAGTAAGTACTTTTTATTGAATAATACTACTTATTTCAGTCCATTGACACTACTTTTGAGAAACATAGAGATTTCATATTAGTAGCAAGCCAATTAATTATGCTACTCTTAATTATCCTTTAAAAGAACTGAATAAAGGGGCAGCTAAGTGGCACAATGGATAGACCACCGACCCTGGAGTAGGGAGGACCTGAGTTCAAATCTGACCTCAGACACTTGACACTTATAGCTATGTAACCCTGGGCAAGTCACTTAACCCCATTGTTTAGTCCCCCCAAAAAACTTGAAAATAGCTGAATAAAGTTATGGACTGATTTCCTCCACAGAAGCAATTTTTAATTTAAGGATAAGAATGAAGTCAATGGAGAAGGCTCAAGTATAGATGGAAATAATTTTCATCTGAAAAAAAAATATTCAACTAGATCTTGGTAAAATATAAAGAGAACTAATTCAAATCAGGAGACCAGAATTCAAACCTTCCTAATTCTTACTACCTGTATGACCTTGGGCAAGTTACTAAAATTATCTGGGTCTCAGTTTCTTCATGTATAAAATTAGAGTCTTAAATTAGACACCCTCTAAGATACCTTCTATGTCAATTATCCTATGGTCTTACGATGTCCAGATAAGACAGAATCTACAGAATCTACAATATGAGGATATTTAGGCCCAGGAGGATGAAACTGGAGATCAATGATCTATTCTTCCCTGTCACCTAGTCCATGAGAGGTTTTAGAACACATCCCCAGTCCATTGATAAAGCATGCCTAAATTGTCCAACACAGCAGGATAGAACTTTGATGAGGAAGAGGACCAATTGCTTTATAGAGAAATATAGGCTATCACTCATGATTTTGGAGGAAGAAAGAAGAGAAAGATTACCAGAGTGGAATGGTTTACAAGTGTACAAAAAGTGGCAAGGAAGGTAAGCATGAAGTGGGAGTAATGGGATATCTTTAGAACATAATAACCTTCCAGTGAAATAATATACCTAGTAAACAAAAGACCCTTTTTCTCATGCCACCTTTACACAAGGGAAGACATGCACACCTTAAACATTACCTTCTGTTTGTCATGTAGCTGTTTTCCTTCTTTTTGACATTTTATGAAAGTAATTTTTCCCCTCAGTTGTGCTTCTCTAAACTTGTTTTCATGACATTTTGTTTTTGTCTTGCCTTGATTTATCTTCCTGTCTTTCTCTCTTAAGCGATAAAAAATTCTATATTGTTTTACTGCTAAGGGACTAAAATATTTTAAGACAACTTGTAATTGCCTAGCATGACATTTCCTTTGTGGCTTTAGCTCCTGACTTGAATAAACTAAGGGCTTCTCCTAGATACTCCTTTTACCAAATCTACAAACTAATAGCTACTCTTGAATGATTTTTTTTTTGCCATTATTTTTCCCTATTTTTTTTTCTTCTGTACAATTGTGGAGTCAAACACAAATAGGAGAGATTTTATTCCATAGAACTGTCCATTGGATAACAGAGTTTCAGAGATGTGACCCAACAGCTCCAGCATCTTTACTGGCTTATAGAACCACAAAGACCACTCCCACTTTTCTGGATATGATGGAACTCATCCTTATTTGGTGGTAGGACTGTAATTCTGTCCTTCCTTAATGACAAGTACAATGTTCTCCAATGTGATCTCCCGAACCTACCACTATCCCCTGGAAAATCAGGGCCACTAAGATTTCATTAACTTTTCTCAGGCTTCTGTGGAAAATTTAATAAACTACTTCATCCTTTGGTGGCTAGAAGCATGGCAGCAGATCTCTCTGATACCATTTGTATCCTGCTTAAGCTACTCCTATCTTTCTAGCCAAAAATCCATGGTATTAAATAAGTCTCCTTTCCTTCTCCAGCTTTTACCATGCTGTTTTGCTTTCCTTTCTCTCTGCGGGGAGTTTCCATGGCTGATGCTTTTTAGAGAATAGATTGTTTTTCACTAAAACAAAAAATAAAAATATAGAAGCTCCTTTTAGGCAAGCAGATTGCCAACTCACCCATAACTTACAGTCTAAGAGAATTCACCAGGACAATGAAAAGTTCTGGGGTTCTCAGTGACAACACAAGGATCCCCCCCAAAAATTAGCTCAGTTTTAAGCCATTAGACCTTAAAACTGAACTAACTCTTTTGGGGGACTTCATATATATTGAAGACAGGACACAAATTCAAGACTGCCTGACTATGAAACCAATCTGCTATCCACTACATTATTTAATAATGCCTAATAAATGAGCACTATAAATTTAAAACCAGTCAGATAACAAGAGTAGAACAAAATAAAGCAGGATAAAATATAAGAATACATTGGAAGAGTATTCAAAGGATAATAGAATCACAGAACTAGAGCTAAGAAGCGTTCTTAGAGATGTATACTGCATTGTGGTTAGAATGCTGAACCTGGAGTTTAGAAGACCTGACTTCAAATCCTGCTTTGAAATCTTAATGGCATGGCCACTTCAACTAAATGTCTGATGCTTGACTTCTTTCTTTTCAAAAGGTGTTATTAGTGCCACAATAATAATACTTGCAATGTTGTTGTAAAAATAAGACATTTTTAGGCAAATCTCTTTACAAGTCTTAACAAGTTAAACTATCAGCCATTATTAGTAGGTGAGAAAACAGAGGTCTAGAGTGATTAATTGACTTTGCCTAAGTTCACAGAGGTAACAAATCAGCAAATGAGTGTTTGAACCCAGGGCCTCTGCCTCCACAGACAGTACTCTTTCCATTATGCCAAATGGAACTAATAATCATCTTCTATCTAGGACTATTTAGTGCCTTTTGCCAAGCATGGCATACCTTTGTCATGGCTTATCTCTGTTTTATCTCTAGAATGAAAACTGATGAATTCTGAGGCAGGAAGGAAAATAGTTGGAAAGAGACTTTTCTTTTCACTCTATTATTTAGACCTGAAACATCAACCTTTCCAATTATTCTAGCAATGGCTTTCTTTAACTTCTCTTAATGACACTGATGTACTTTCACAGCTAGGTATAAGCCTAGCAAATTTTAGTAAGACTTTTTCATCTTTTAGCTCTGCAATGATTATGAGCCCCCAAGCCTGGATGCCGCTTTTGTGTTGTTATACATTTGTCCTACTCATGAAGTTAAATTAATATACTACATGACAGGCCAAGTTTCACTGTGATTTTCAAGGCTGATTTCAAAATGAATGAGTTACTATTGCATGTATCTGAGAAACTTTGGGGGTTTTTTGGTGGTGGTTGTTGAATTTTTACAACAAATTCTATTTTTTCATTGGGTTCACATGACGATTAAGTAGGCCATGACAAAAAAAAAAAAAAGGCTTCCATCAAACATAAAACTACACTTAAGAATTTCAGTCAAGTATTAAAAAAACACATTGAATGAAAAAAAAACAATAACAGCTTTCTAGTAAGATATTAACAATGATAACACTTAAATAGTCAGTACTGGTAGCACTGTAAGTACTACATAATATTGGAAGCTATAGTTATGGTTAGTGATATTTGAAAAGACAGAAACCTTAATCCATTTCTAGAATATTAAGTTGTTTATCTTGACCAAAAAAAAAAAATAAAGATAGCTCCTTTGAACAATTCCCTTTTTGTTCAACCTATCCCCTGCACCTTATTCTATTTTCAGGCTTTGCTCATGTAAGATATAAAGTACAATTCAGAGCATAGGATATATATACATATACATTAACACATGCATGTATATATGTATATACATATATGTACAAACATAAATACATGTAAGTCAATAATAATAACAATTTATATTTGTGTAGAACTTTGAATTTTTGTATTCATGTCCATAGTCTTACAATTTGAAGAAAAAATAGAGGTCTTCTAATGTCACTTCTTCATTTAACTGATAAGGAAACTAAGCCCCAAAAGGTTAAGTAATTTGCCCAGATTATAAAGAGCAGAGACACAGTGTGAACCAAATTACAGACACATAGAGAAGGAAATTTAGAAGTCACCTAACCTCCACCCCACCCCCTTATATTACTGTTGAGGAAAAGTAGACTAGGGAGGTTAAGGCCTGAGATGCAATCTAGTGCTCTGTCGTCTCCAGCATGTTCTCTTTCCTTAGAACCACCCTATGAGTTAGATAATATAGTTATTGTTATTCCTATCATAAACATGGGGAAAATGAGACTCAGAAAAAAAAATGGAACTTTTCAAATTTAGCAACTAACAAATGCTTGAGCAAGAATTTTAAACCTAGGGCTCTTGGCCATAAATTCAATGATCTTTTCACTGTATCATAATGAAAGATAAACATAGTAACACAGGCAAAGGCCAGATCAAGAATAATGGAGGGACTTCCATGACAGGATAGAGATTTTGAACTTAATTCAATTGGAATTTAGGATAGAGGAGTGTTCCTAGCTGTGTTCATTCATTGCATGATACGGATAGTTTGTACTCTTTTGGTGTCTAACTGTCCTTTCAGCCTTAGTTATATGAGTCTATGACATATGAACTCAGTTAACAGTAGAGTTTGGAATGGCCAGGACTAGGGATGGGAGAGAGTAACAAAGGGATCTGGAAGAGGGAGGTGAATTGCATTGTGAATAAGGACAATGGAGAGAAATTATTTGGGTCATTCAGGCTAAATATGCTGATCTCTTCTTCTATAGTGATCCATTTTTTTGAGTTAAAATACACACACACACACACACACACACACACACACACACACACACACGCACGCATTGATCTCAGAAACATTCCTGACTAGTTTTGTATGTCAATTCAGAGACATGTAATAATGTTAATGAGACTCTCTCTTCTTTTCCTACTGTGTATGAATATGTGATATGAAATAATTTAAGATGAAATTGGCAAAATATAGTACTACTAGACATTCTCCTCCTAATGGCCCATTTCTAACAAAAAGGAATGTATGAGAACTTTGTTTACCCCAATTTATTCCAACAGCCATGAAGGCGGCTGAAACAACTGCTGTGGAGCACTCAGAGGTTGGTCATACCTTGAAGATGTCAAGGTATCTCAAGCCATTGCTAGTCCTCTTGATTTTTGTCTTGTTACTGGACTTGGATGACTCTGGAAGAGGGAGTGAGGCTAACAACTTTGTGCAACTCTACATCACTTAAATCCAATTTCTGCTTGAGTCAAGACATCACCCTGTGATATCATTGGTCCTCTTTGAAAACAAAGCATGAACAACAAGAAGAATTTATAGCAAGTTGACTCTGATTAGGTAGCTACCTATTTAGAGGCAGAAAGGAGAAGCCACAGGGAGCCTTCAAGTCCCTCCTGGTGCTAGTTTTGCATGGTTGCTTCGGGGAACTTGGAGATCTCCACAGGATTTAGACTCCCATACACCTTTTAATTCAGTGTGTTATCTCCTGGGTTGTCTACAGCCATTGACAAACCATGCTGATTGCCCTCTGGCCATTTTTGTTATCCTCCTCCCAATTAAGCCTGGGCTCTATCCCTGCGATCCTGGGCTTTGATAGGTGAGTTTTCAGATTATCTTTCTGGGGACTAGGTTTCTATTTCACTTCCTGGAAATTTTGAAACCATGCTGCCTCCTTGTCTCATTCTAGCTCCCCTTTATGTGTTCCCTTCCTTCACTAGACTAAAAATTCCTTTAGGGTAAGAATTGTTGTGCTTACTTTTATATGTATTCCCAGTGCTTAATTCAATGCTTAGCACCTAGTAAGCACTTAATATGTGCTTTAAAAATATATATCAACTCATTTAGTCAATGTACAAACAATAGAAATATTTAAAAATACATTTGAGGGGCCAGAACCAAGATGGCAGAGTAAAAGTGATGATTTTTTTGAGCTCTCTCCCAAACACTTCCAAATGCTTGTAAAAATTACTCTGAACAAATTCTAGAGCAGCACAACCCACAAAAAGACAGAGTGAAATAAATTTCCAACCCAAGACAACCTGGATAGTTGATGGGAAAGGTCTGTTGCACCAGGCTGGGAGAAGAGTGCAATTCAGCATGGGCCATGCAGGAAAAGACAGGGCCACAGCAAACCAGGAGCAGGATTCAAGGGACTGAATCATAGGCAACTGTGGTGGTTTCCAGACTTCTCAACCCACAAATGCCAAAGACAACTTAGAAGGTCAGTAGGAAAGGTCTGTTGGACCTGGGTGAAAGAGGAGCTTGGTCTATAACCCTACCTCTGATACAACCCCAGGGTGGCACAGCAGTGGCAGCTAATTCTGGAACTCTTGGCCCACAGAAAGTGGGGGTATTGAGTGATTGATCAGAGAGGGACTGCAGGGATTTCTTTGCTGTTGCTGAGACAGGACTCTCTGACTTTGCCCTTGCTTGGATCTGGGTCACAATTCTGGGTGGAAGTCCTGGGGGAAAGAGTGCTGGCATGGAGAAGCTTGTGGTGGCAGTGGAGAGGGAATCCTCCTCACAGTTCCAAGACAGAAAAGAGTATTTGTGGTCACTCATAGACCAGAGCACAGCCCAGGAAAGGAGTAAATACTTCTCCTTTGATCATCCCCTGTTGGAAGAACTGAAAATTTACAGGTCCCTAGAAGTATTTCTGAATACAGCTGCACAAAAAACCCCTGAAGCTTGGGACAGTAACTCTCCACACTGGAAGCAGACCCCTACATTAACAAACTAGTTAAAAGTCAAGTAATTGGCTGGAAATATGAGCAGACAGCAGAAAAAGAACTCAGACTGTAGAATCTGACTTTGGTGACAAAGAAGATCAACCAGAAGAGGACAACAAAGTCAAAGATCCTACATCCAGAGCCTCCAAGAAAAATATGAACTTGTCTCAGGCTATGGAAGAGTTAAAAAAGGATTTTGAAAATCAAGTAAAAGAAGTAGAGGAAAAATGGGAAAAGAAATGAGAGTGACATAAGAAAATCATGAAAAACAAGTCAACAGCTTGCTAAAGGAGACCCTAAAAAATACTGAAGAAAATAATACCTTAAAAAATAGACTAACCCAAATAACAAAAGAGGTCCAAAAAGCCAATGAGGACAAGAATACTTAAAAAAGCAGAATTGCTAAATGGAAAAGGAGGTCAAAAATCTCACTGAAAAAAAAATAATTCTTTAAAAATTAGAATGGAGCAAATGGAAGCTAATGACTTTATGAGAAATGAAGACATTATAAAACACAATTAAAGGAATGAAAAATTAGAAGACAATGCAAAATATCTCATTGAAAAAAAACAACTGACCTGCAAAATAGATCTAGAAGAGATAATTTAAAAATTATAGGGCTACCTGAAAGCCATGATCAAAAAAGAGCCTAGACATCATGTATCAAGTAATTATCAAGGGAAACTACTCTGACATTCTAGAACCAGAGGGCAAAATAGAAATGGAAAGACTCCACCAATAACCTCCTGAGATTCCAAAAGGAAAATTCCTAAGAATATTATAGCCAAATTCCAGAGTTCCCATATCAAGGAGGAAATACTACAAGCAACCAGAAAGAAACAATTCAAGTATTATGGAAACACAATCAGGATAACAGAAGATTTAACAGTTTCTACATTAAGGGACTAGAGGGCTTGGAATATGATATTCATGAGTGCAGAGGAGATAGGATTACAGCCAAGAATCACCTACCCAGAAAAACTGAATATAATCATTCAGGGGAAAAATGGACATTCAATGAAATAGAGGACTTTCAAGTATTCTTGATGAAAAGACCAGAGCTGAATAGAAAATTTGACATTCAAATATAATACTCAAAAGAAGCATGAAAAGGTAAACAGGAAAGAGAAAACATAAGGGATTTATTGAAGTTGAACTATATACATTCCTATATGGAAAGATGATATTTATAATTCATGAGACCTTTGTCAGTATTAGGGTAGTTGGAGGGAATACACATACACACACACACACACACACACACACACACACACACGTGTAGATAGATAGATAGATACACAGATACATAGATAGATAGAGAGCACAGGGTGAGTTGAATATGAAGAGATGATATCTAAAAAATAAAATTAAGAGGTGAGAAAGGATTGTACTGGGAGAAGGAGAAAGGGAAAGATAGAATGAGATAAATTATCTCACACAAAAGAGGCAAGAAAAAGCTTTTACAGTGGAGGGCAAGAGGGTGGAGGGGAGAGGGAATGAGTTAATCTTACTTTCATCAGATTTGACTTAAGGAGGAAATAACATATACTCAATTGGTTTTGGAAAACTATCTTACCCTACAGGAAAATAAGGCGGAACGGGATATATGAGAGGGGAATGATAGAAAGGAGGGCAGTTTAGGGGAAAGGTAATTAGAAGCAAACAATTTTAAGGAGGTTCAAAGGAGAGAATAGAATAGATGGGGGTTGGGACAGGATGGAGACAAATACAGTTAATCTTTCACGGGATGACTATTAAGTGTTTTGCATGATTACACATGTATAATCTATATTGAATTGCTTGGCTTCTCAATGAGGATGGATGGGGAGGGAGGAAGGGAGAGAATTTGGAAATGAAAGTTTTAAAAATGAATGTTAAAAATTGTTGTTACATACAACTGGAAAATAAGATGTATAGGCAATGCCCTAGAGGAAAATAGAAGGGGAAGGGGATAAGAGAAGGGGGGGTGATAGAAGGGAGGGCAGATTAGGGAAGGGTTATTCAGGATGCATGACATCTTGGGAGGGAGGGGAGAGATAGGGAGAAAATTTGGAACTCAAATCTTCCGGAAGTGAATGTTGAAAACTGAAGATAAATTAATTAAAAAAGAAATAATATATTTGAGGATAACAGATTTTATAAGAAGAGAGATTTATCAGCAGATGTTTTCTTTTTTTTGTAAATAAATTTATTTATTTTTAGTTTTCAACATTTATTTCCACAAAATTTTGAGTTCCAAATTTTCACCCCCTCTCACCCTCCCCCCACCCCAAGATGGCATTCATTCTAAATACCCCTTCCCCCAGTCTGTCTTCCCTTCTCTTATCCCCTTCCCCTTCTATTTTCCTGTACAGCAGGATAGATTTCTGTACCCCATTTCCTGTATTTCTTGTTTTCCAGTTGCATGTGAAAACATTTTTTAAACATGTGTTTTTTAAACTTTGGGTTCCAAATTTTCTCCCTTCCTCCCTCCCCACCCACCCTCATTGAAAAGGCAAGCAACTCAATATAGCTTATACATGTGCAGTTATGCAAAACATTTCCATAGTAGACGTGTTATGAAAAATGAACTCTATTTCCTTTAATCCTATCCTGCCACCCCATTTATTCTATTTTTTCTTTTGAGCCTGTCCCTCCTCAGAAGTATTGGCTTCTGATTACCCCCTTTCCCAATCTGCCCTCCTTTCTATCATCGCCCTACTCTCTTGTCTCCTTCCCCTCTATTTTCCTGTAGAGTAAGACAGATTTCCATAACCAATTGAGTGTGTATGTTATTCTCTCAAGTCAAATCCTATGAGAATAATATTCACTCATTCCCTCTCACCTTTCCCTGTTTCCCCTCCACTGTAAGAGCCTTTTCTTTTCTGTTTTTTTTTGTGAGATAATTTACCCTGTTCCACCTCTCCCTTTTTCCTTCTAGTATAATCCTCTCTCACCCCTTAATTTTATTCTCCACATATGACCCCTTTATCTTCAACTCACCCTGTGCCCTCAATCTATCTCTCTCTCTCTCTCTCTCTCTCTCTCTCTCTCTCTCTCTCTCTCTCT
>NW_020950326.1:13123038-13146077 GCF_900497805.2 Vombatus ursinus | reverse complement strand
TCTCTCTCTCTCTCTCTCTCTCTCTCTCTCTCTCTCTCTCTCTCTCTATCTATCTATATACATACATACATACATACATACATACATATAATTTTTTTCCTTCCAACTGCCCTAATACTGACAAAGGTCTCATGAGTTACAAATATCATCTTTCCATGCAGAAATGTAAACAGTTCAACTTTAATAAGTCTCTTAAGGTTTCTCTTTCCTGTTTACCGCTTCATGTTCTACTTGAGTCTTGTATTTGAAAGTCAAATTTTCTATTCAGCTCTGGTCCTTTCATCAAGAATGCTTGAAAGTCCTCTGTTTCACTGAATGACCATTTTTTCCCCTGAAGGATTATACTCAGTTTTTCTAGGTAGTGATTCTTGGTTGTAATCCTATCTCCTTTGCCCTCTGCAATATTATATCCCATGCCCTGCGGTCCCTTAATTTAGAAGTTGCTAAATCTTGTGTTATCCTGATTGTGTTTCCACAATACTTGAATTGTTTCTTTCTGGCTGCTTGTAATATTTTCTCCTTGACCTGGGAACTCTGGAATTTGGCTACAATATTCCTAGGAGTTTTCCTTTGGGGACCTCTGTCAGGTGATCAGTGGATTCTTTCAATTTCTATTTTGCTCTCTGGTTCTAAAATATCAGAGCAGTTTTCCTTGATCATTTCTTGAAAGATGATATCTAAGCTCTTTTTTTGATCATGGCTTTCAGAGAGTCCAATAATTTTTAAATTCTCTCTCATGGATCTATTTTCCAGGTCAGTTGTTTTTCCAATGAGATATTTTACATTGTTTTCTAATTTTTCATTCTTTTGGATTTGTTTTACAGTGTCTTGATTTCTCATAAAGTCACTAGCTTCCAGTTGCTCTATTCTAATTTTTAAGGAAGTATTTTCTTCAGTAATCTTTTGGACTTCCTTTTCCATTTGGCCAATTTTGTTTTTTAGGGAATTCTTCTCCTCATTGTCTTTTTGGACCTCTTTTGCCATTTGAGTTAGTCTATTTTTTAAGGTGTTATTTTCTTCAGTATTTTTTTGGGTCTCCTTTAGCAAGCTGTTGACTTGTTTTTCATGATTTTCTTGCATCAGTCTCATTTCTCTTCCCAGTTTTTCCTCTACTTCTCTTACTTGCTTCTCAAAATCCCTTTTGAGCTCTTCCAAGGCCTGGGACTGATTCATATTTTTCTTGGAGGCTTTGGATGTAGAAGCTTTGACTTTGTTGTCTTCTTCTGGTTGTATGTTTTGATCTTCTTTGTCACCAAAGTAAGATAATATAGTCTGACTCTTTTTGAGCTGCTTGCTCATGATCCTGGCCATTTACTTGAGTTTTAAATTCTTTGTTAAGGTAAGAGTCTGTTTCCAATGTGGAGAATGTACTGTCCCAAACTTCTGGGGTTTGTACAGCTGTTTCTAGAGATCTTCTATAGACCTGTAAATTTTCACTTCTTCCAAGGTGGTATGATAAGGGGTGAGGTGTTTCCTCTCCACAGCCACAACAAGCTCCAACATGCCAGCACACCTCCTCGCCCTACGACCACCCCTTAATTGTGACCCAGATCCAAGCATGGACAAAGCAAGAGATTCCTGCCTCAGCACAGGCAAAGAAATCCCTGCAATTCCCCTCTGATCAGCCACTCGATTCCCCCTCGGTCTGTGGGCCCAAAGCTCATGAGGGAACCATGGCCCTGGCAGCGGCTGAGACCTAGCTCCTTCTCTCACAGCAGTCACAGACTTTTCCCACTGACCTTCCAAGTTGTCTTTGGCGTTTGTGGGTTGAGAAGTCTGGAAACTGCCATAGCTGCCTGTGATTCAGTCCCCTGAGGCCAGCTCCAGGTTCGCTACTGTGGCCTGCACGCCCATGCCAAACTGCACTTCTCTCCCAGCTGAGCACGATATACCTTTCTGATCAACCATCCAGGTTGTCTTGGCTGGAAATTTGTTTCACTCTCTCTTTTTGTGGGTTCTGCTGCTTTAGAATTTGTTTAGAGCCATTTTTTTTTACAGGTATTTAGAGGGGTTTGGGGGAGAGCTCAAGCAAGTTACTGCTTTCACTCTGCCACCTTGGCTCTGCCCCTGAGTGTACTCAGCAGATGTTTTCTCATTGAGTTTTCAATTCTGATATTATAGGCAAGAAGCTACCCATTAGTGAGCCCCAAACTTCTATCAGCAGATTATAGATATAGGAGACTTAGAAAAAAAATACACATCATGTGAATACCTGACCTCTGGACAGGAGGAGAGAGTAAATAGGAGAGCCAGGATCAAACCCATGTCTTCTGATTGTTAATTTAGTTGTCTTTCTTCTATAATGTCCAATTTCTTTTTATCGCTTACCCCATTTCTTTATTGAGCCCGCCCTTTCCCTCTAGGAGAGAGGACTAGGGTCCAATAAGACCATTCAGACCTCAGAGGATGAGGTTTTTGATCCCCCCCCCAAATCCATATATTTTATATAAACAAATCCTGAAGGCCTCTCTAACCCTCTGATATTATTTTGTATATTTTAGGGAGATAAAAAGCAAACTATCTTTAGGAGAAGGAGAAGCAAGAACCAAAAATTCTCTGTGTCTGGGAATTGCCTTTTCCTATCTTAAATTGCTGCCTGCTAAGCCACAAGAACCTCAGGAGTCTGGCTCAGTTAGTGTCTTTTCAATGATGGCAAACCCATAGGTAAACAGAGGATTGGCTGAACATGATAAGGTGGGAACAAACCTATGGAGACATCATTTCCTAGCCAAATAAAAAACAAAGCCAGTCAAGTAACTGAAAGCGGCACAGTGACTGGTCCTGTGGCTGAACATTAACTCTTTTGGCTCTTTCAATCTCTCTCTCTCTCTTGCTCTAGTAGAAAGAATATGGATTTGGGGTACATGGGAATCAAAGTTCTACTTGTCACTTACATGATTTGGGGCAAGTCATTTAATCTGTTTTGTCTTCAAGTATCTATATTATAAAATGAGAGGTTTATTTCCCTCAGTTCTAAGGTCCCCTTGGATCTAACAGGCTGTGAAACCATAAAAGAATACAATCTAAAAGAAAGCAGTTAGATTTGAAGCAGTTTGGGGGTTTTGTCAAAGTGAAGGCCTATTATTTTTAAAAAAGACTTATTTTTTATTCTGACTAAGCAATCATAAATATACAGATATGTAAAGAACAAAAAAGAGAACTTAATATGAAATAGAACTTTTTAATCCTAGTTTTTTTCTTGCAAATTTTCCTCCTTAATAGTTTTCTTTCAATTACACATAAAGATAGTTTTCAACATTCACTTTTATAAAATTTTGAGTTCCAAATATTTTTCTCCTTCCTCTCTCCTTACCCTCTTCCCCAAGACAAAAAGCAATCTGATGTAGGCTACACATGTACAATCATATTAGACATATTTCCACATTAGTTATGTTGTGAAAGAAAAATCAGAACAAATGGGAAAAATTATGAGAAAGAAAAAAATCAAAAAAATGAAAATAGCATGCTTCAATCTGCATTTAGACTCCACAGTTCTTTGGCTGTGGTTAGCATTTTCTGTCATGAATCTTTTGGAATTGGCTTGGATAATTGCATTACTGAGAAGGGCCAGGTTTATCATAGTCAATCACTGCACAATGTTGCTGTTGCTCTGTACAGTGTTCTGGTTCTACTCACTTCACTCAGCACCAGTTCATGTGAGTCTTTGCATGTTTTTTCTGATATCTGCCTGTTTATCATTTCTTATAGTACAACATTATTAGGACACATTCATATACCACAGCTTGTTTAGCCATTGTCCAGTTGTTATTACTTTATTGTCTATGGTACCTTTTTGCAAGATATAGTTACCTTCTTTATCTCTTTTACTTAGATCTAGTTTTGCTTTTGCTTTGTCTGAGATCAGGATTGCTAACTCCACTTTTTTTTTCCCTTCGGCTGAAGTATAATATATTATGTTCCAGCCTTTTATCTTTACTCTGTGTCTCTCTCTGCTTCATATCTATTTCTTGTAAACAATATATTGTAGGATTCTGGTTTTTTAATCCACTCTGCTCTCCACTTCTGTTTTATGAGAGAGTTCATCCCATTCACAATCACAGTTATGATTACTAACTGTATATTTCCCTCCATTCAATTTTCCCCCCTGTTTATATTTTTCCCTCCCCTTTCACCCTGTCCCTTCTCACCAGAGTTTTGCTTCTCACCACCACCTCCTTCAATCTGCCCTCCCTTCTATCAGCCCTCCCTTTTCTTTTCCCTTTCCCCTACTACTTCTGCCATCCTTTTGGTCCTCCCTTCTATCACCCCCTTTTCTTTTTTCTTTCCTCTTTCCCCTCCTACTTCCCTATAGGGTAAGATAAATTTCTATACCATATTGATTGTATGTGTTATTCCCTCTTTGAGCCAAATCTGATGAGAATAAGGTTCAAACAATGTGGACCCCCTCACTTCTTTCCCTCTACTATAATAGGTCTTTTGTGCCTGTTCATGTGATCTAATTTACCTTATTCTACCTCTCCTTTTCCTCTTTTCCCAGTACAATCTTTTTGATCATCCCTTACTTTTTTTTTTTTATATCATCACGTAAAAGTCAACTTAAACCCATACCCTCTGTCTATGTATACTGCTTCTAATTGCCATACAGTTCTCAAGAGTTATAAGTAGCATCTTCCCATACAGGGAAACAGTTTAAAACTTATTGAATGACATTTTTTTCTTTCCTGTTTACCTTTTCATCTTTCTCTTGAGTTTTGTATTTGAAAATCAAATTTTCTGTTCAGTTCTACTCTTTTTGTCAGGAAAATTTGAAAGTCCCTTAAATCATTGACTGTCTATCTTTTCCCCTGAAAGATTATGCTCATTTTTTTTCTGGGTAGTTGATTCTTGGTTGTATTCTGAGATCCTTTGAACCTTCTGGAATATCATACCCATGGTCTCCTATCCTTTAATGTAGAAGCTACTAAGTCCTGTGTAATCCTGACTGTGACTCCTTGATACTTGAACTGTTTCTTTTAGGCTACTTGTAGTATTTTCTTCTTGACATGATAATTCTGGAATTTGACTACAATATTCCTTGGAGTTTTCATTTTGGGATCTCTTTCAGCAGGTGACTGGCAGATTCTTTCAATGACAATTTCACCTCTGGTTCTAGTATATCAGGGCAGTTTTCTTGATAATTTCTTGAAGATGCTGTCCAGGCTGTTTTTTTTTTTTTAAATCATGGTTTTCAGGTAGTCCAATAATCCTTAAATTATCTCTCCTGCCTCTATTTTTCTGGTCAATTGTTTTTCCAATGAGGTATTTTACATCTTTTTTTTATCTTTTGATTTTGTTTGACTGATTCTTGATGTCTCATAAAATCTTAGCTTTCACTTGCCCAATTCTAATTTTTAAGAAATTATTTTCTTTAGTTAGGTTTTGTAACTCCTTTTCCATTTGGCCAATTCTAAATTTATTTTTCCCAGTTATGTAAATATTTATTTAGTATTTTATTTTCCCCAGTTACATGTAAAAACATTTTTAACATTCATTTTTAAAACTTTGAGTTCCAAATTTTCTCCCTTCTTCTTTCCCCACTCCTTCCCCTTACTGAGAAGGCAAAAAAAAAAATTGATATAGGTTATATATGTGCAGTCATGCAAAACATATCCATAGTAGTCATGTTGTGAAAGAAAATATAGACCAAAAAAAAAACCTCAAGAAAAATAAAATAAAAAATAAAGTTCTTCAGAGCTGTCTTGGATTGTTGTATTGCTGAGAATAACTAAGTCATTCATAACTGATCATTTTACAATATTGTTGTTACTATGCAAACAGTACATTTCACTTTGCATCAGTCCATGCAAATCTTTCCTGGTCTTTCTGAGAGCATCCTGCTCATCATTTTTTATTGTATAATAGTACCCCATCATAATCACATACCACAACTTGTCTATCCATTTCCCTACTCATGAGCGTATCTCTCAATTTCTACTTCTTTGACCCCAGAAAAGACCTGCTGTGAATATTTTTATACATATAGGTCTTTTTCCTTTTTGTTTTTTTTTTATCGTTTTTGGCATATAGATCTAGTAGTGGTATTGCTAGGTCAAAGGGTATGGATGGTTTCCAATTTTACTTGAAAAGGAGTTCTTTTCTTCAGTGAATTTTTCTTCCATTTGGTCAATTCTATTTTTAAGGAGTTGTTTTCTTCAGTCAAATTTTGTGCTTCCTTTTCCAAGCTGTTGACTCTTTTTCCTAGAATTATCCTATGTAATTCTAATTTCTTTTCCCAATTTTTCTTCTACCTCTCTTGATTTTTAAGATCCTTTTAAAATTCTTCCAAAAGGACTTTTTGGCCTTGAGACCAATGCATATCCCACTTGCTGGGGCTAGCCTAGCCTAGTCAAACCTATTGTGTTGAGATTACTAGGCTGACAATTTCCCTTCTTTGCTGGGGCTTGAGGCCTCACTGTTGGCCTGCTAAAGTAGGATTAAGGGTCCTCCATTTCTGATTTGTGCTGCAGCTAAGAGCCTCCTGCTGGCTTAGCCAGATACCATCTACACTGGGCTGCAGTCCCCTTTTACCCAAGTGAGACAGGTCTTTCCTGAAGTCCTTCTAAGTTATCTTATTATTTCACTCAGTCTTTTTGTGGGTTCTGTTGCATCAAAATCTGTTTAGTGCTTTGATTTAACGTTGTTCCCAAGAGAAACTGGGAAGAGCTCAGGGAACTTCCTGGCTTCTATCCACCATCTTGGCTCTGCCCCTTGCTAATCTTCTAATGCTAGTTTTTTTGTTTGTTTGTTTGTTTTTTAAGCATGAATTCCATGTGACAAGGTAGGAACAGAATGTCTTTGTTTTCGTCCCCTCTAAACTTTTTTTTCTTTTATGTATTTTAAGTGTTATATTCATGCTCTTTTCCTCTTTCCTTGCTTTCTATTTTTTCTTTCTTTCATTTTTTTCTTCTTTTCTTTTTTCTTTCTTTTTCTTTTCTCTTTTTCCTACCTTGTTTCTATCTTTCTTTCTCTACCTATCTTTCTTTCTCTACTACTTATTCCTGCCTACCCCCATAGGAGTCCTCTTTTGTAAGAACAGGTACAGTCAAATTCTCATTATCTTCATCTCTGTTAGTGAAGCCTTTGGGAATGGTAAATCATTGATGAAAATATTTAAATATTTTGCATGCAAAATCAGGCTTTGCATATGGCTAGATCATTTGCTAGGGACCGGCTCATGTTGGAGATGAAAGTTCTATGCTTCAAGGAGAAGACATCATTCATTCCCCTACCATATGTATGGTACCAGTCTCTTTCAATTGACTGGTAACTAGATCAGGCTACATCTTTATAAATTGCCAGCCCAGGACACTCTCCCTCTCTTACCCCTTTGTATCCAGAAAGGGTGAAGGTCATATTCATCAACAGCAAAAACTCCATAAACTAAACTGGGGGGCGCAGTTTGGGAGTGGGAAGTTATCTTTACCTTCTCTTCCCTTTTACTCTTTGGTGCAGAACAATCTATTTTGGTTGGTTTCATTTTTCCTTCTCAATTTTAGTTGCTGATGGTGGAATCCTTACCAGATCAAGAATCAAGAGCTATGGAGATTTTATTTTATTTTTTCCAAGTCAACAAGCATTTATTAAGCACATACTATGTGCTAGGCACTGTGCTAAGAGTTGGGGATACAAAGAAAGGCAAAAAGAAAACAAACAATCAAACAAAAAGCTAGACTGATGAGTTCACAGTCTAATTGGGGAGACAAAATGCAAACAACATACGCACAGAAAAGTTATATACAGGATACCTTGGAGATAATCCTCAAGGGAAGGTACTAACATTAAGGAGGACTGGGAAAGACTTTTTGTAGAGGATGCCAGGAAAAGAAGAATTGGAGAGTATGATGCTGTCACGGTCCATAGCTCTCAGCAGAGTGTAAAGTGCTGAGTGGCCAGCCCTGCATTTCTTTCTTTATTTTATTTTTAATTTTTTTTATGGTGATTTTAGAGGAAGGATTTCAGGACTAATGTGCAGCCAGCCTAGTAGGGTAGCCCTGAGAAACCAGGGCTTAGCTAGAGCTGAAGCGGAACTTTGGACTTGGAGTTTGGTGGGATTGTCCTATATAGGAACTGAGCTAAATTGTAAACCTAATCCCTTCCCTCTCCTCAGAGTCTGAGGTGGGAGAATTGTGTCCTCTGATGTTGGAAGGAGTATTTGTATGTTTATACTTGTTGTACTTTTGAGGTAAATATTCCTTTGTAAATGTTAAACATTATTAAACAGTTAAAAGGAAATGAGGAACAGGGGGCCATATACAGTTGGGAAAACATCATCTGTAAGGGCTAAAGCCAATGGCAGAGAGCCTATATGCTCCCAAATCCCTTCAATGAATGGGATGGGGTTAGAGAGACATGAAATGTTACATACTTAATCTTTAGGCAAGGGGGACAAGGATAATCACTGCTAAAAAGAGGAGTATTTCTCCCAAGCCAAAAGGAAATATTTAAGTATAACAAAGTCCCAGAAGGTAGAGTGACTGCAACAACAATTTTTTTTTAATCTGTCAGATTTTGCACAGAATTCTATACTATATTGCCTGTGATGTGAGCAAAATCACTTCCTCTTTCTAGTCTTTGGTGCACTCATCTTTAAAATGAGAATGCTGAATTTCTAAGATCCCAGCTCTTAATCTTTGATTCTATGATTTCACGAATTGCCACATGCTTATAATCCTAGGGTGGGAAGAAAATGATAGCAGCCATCTTTCCTATCTTCCTTTGTTTTGAAGAGGTTCCAGGGATACTGAGAACAAGTAAAAAGACAATTGAGTGAAATTACAAGCCCATTTTTGTTTGCTTTTTTTTTGCCTTAGTTGTTGCAGGAGATGGAGCTTCTGAGCCACACACATGGCAACTTAGCTCTCAAATTTATAGGGTAATTTGCCTGTATGATTTCAATAATTTTCAGTCATGTCTGACTCTTTGTGACCCCATTTTGGGGCTTTCTAGGCAAGGCTATTGGAGTGGTTTGCCATGTTCTTCTCCAGTTCATTTTGTAGATAAGGAACCGAGGCAAACAGGATTAAGTGACTTGCCCACGGTCATACAGCTAGTAAGTTTCTGAGGATGCATTTAAACTCATGAAGATAAGTGTCCTTGATTCCAAGTCCAGTGCTCTATCCACCATTCCACCTAGTTTCATGATATAGATAAGTTTTACAGAAATCAATCAAAATTCTTTCAATCTAGTAAGCCAGGTTACCCCCGGACCTTACTAAGGTATAGCTAAAAGTTATTCTACAGTCTGCTATGGCCTAATTGCAGTCACCTAGATCTTTTAAGTATCATAGCACTGTTCCCTCAATTAGGCCTGGGCTTAACTGTAATTTATCCAAAGACTTCTATGCTTTTCCTCCAGGCAGAAGCACAATTGAGCTAGCCTCTTGGATGTTCAACATACAGTAAGAAAGAGGTTTTATTGACAATTATTGAAATTTGGAGTTTATTGTACATTCTTTTCTAATCATTGTTTCTTATGATGGATAAAGTTTAAATCTGGCATATGATTTTGCCCTATGACTTCATTAATGATTTATTAGTAAGCTGGGCATGTAGGTACTGGGTGTTCCCAAGGAGTCACATTTCTTTTTTGTTTGTTTCTGGAACACTGAGTATTGGAATGTCATCCCGTGTCATGGCCAATAAGTTATAAGTTACTAGACTCTCACCTTGGAGAGACTTGGTGTTGATTTATTCCATTGAGAAAAGGTAATAGGCAATTTGTCTCAGTAGGTGTTTTATAACCACGAATGGCCAGATATTAGAATTTTGATTTGCAAAAGAATAAATGAACTTTTAAGGAAGAGTTACTATTGGACAGGAATGCATTTGAAATATGAAATAAGTGGCTTTTAATTAGGCCATTCCTATGAAAAGTAAAATCACTAAGTGGTGCCTGAGAGACTGATTCATGGCAGCCATATAATAGAGATCACAAAGCATTTTGACTGATTTTTGTAAACTTTGTCTGTATCATGTAGTCTGTCAATTGATTATATATTTTCTTGTATTCTTCCCTACTTGTGTTATGTTTGTGAGTAATTAACTGTTATTTTCCTCAACCAAATAACCTTCTCTAGGACAGTGAGTATGTCTCATATTTCTCTTGCAGAGCACATGGGGTGATCACAGTGCTGCATGTGTAGTAAGCTCAGTGACTACAGTCCCAGCATCCTCATTTATTAAAAAAAAAAAATCAAGACACTTTGGGATTGGGAGAAGGGAAAATAAATAAGTTGACAGCATTATGGTGATGTATATGGGAAGATAATTAAAAATTTCAGAGACAGTGTAAAGAAAAATTGTGATTAAGTTCCCTAGGGGAAAATTTAGGTCTACTAGCAAGTAACCTTGGAGCCAAGAGGGCAGAGTAAAAGCAGTGACTTGCTTGAGTTCAACCCCAAATCCCTCCAAATACCTGTAAAAAATGGCTTCAAATAAATTCTAGAGCAGCAGAACCCATAAAAAGACAGAGTGAAACAAATTTGTAGCCCAAGACAACCTAGAAGGTAGACAGGAAAAGTATGTTGCACTGGGGTGGGAGATGAATACAATTCAATGTGGACCACATGGGCTGCATAGGAAAAGATCAGACCAAAGCAAACCTGGAGCAGTGCTCAGGGGATTGAATCAAGGGGAGCTGTGGTGGTTTTTAGACTTCTCAACCACAAATACCAAAGACAACTTAGAAGATCAGTAGGAAAGATGTGTGACCATTGTGAGAGAGGAGCTCAGTCTGGCTCCAGTCCTGGAGTAACCCCAGGGCAGTAGCTGCTTCCAGAGCTCTTGGCCCACAGACAGAAGAGGGAATCAAGTGACTAATCAGAGGGGGATTGCAGGGATCTCTTTGCTGGCATTAAGGTAGGATTCTCCTGCTTTGCTCATGCTTTGAACCGGGTCACAGTTCTGGGTGGCAGGCTTGGGGTGAGGAGGAGAACTGGCATGGAGAAGCTTGTGGCAGCAGTGGAGAGGGAATCCTCCTCACATTTCCAAGGCATAAAGGAGTGTTTGTGGTCACTCATACACCTCACCTTTGATCATACCACCTTAGTAGAACTGAAAATTTATAGGTCCCTTCAAGTATGTCTGAAAACAGCTGCATAAACCCCCTGAAGCTTGGGAAAATACATTCTCCACACTGTAAGCAGACCCCAACTTTGACAAAGAGTTTAAAACTCAAGAATTAGATGGGATCATGAGCAAACTGCCCAAAAAAAGTCAGACCATAGAATCTTTCTTTGGTGTCAAAGAAGATCAAAATATACAACCAGAACAAAACAACAAAGTCAAAGCTCCTACATCCAAAGCCTCTAAGTAAAAAAAAAATAAAGATTAATAGATTTAATGTGAGTGAGAGAAATAAACTTAAGAAACTGTGCATTGGTATATAGGAGAGGACTTTTGAGAGTACCTTGGCCAACAAGGAGGTCAAACCAGTCAATATTTAAAGTAATTAATATTCACTGAAAGATCAAATACTGAAATAGAAGCTTAAATACTTTGGCCATATAATGAAAAGATAGGACTCCTTAGAAAAGACCTTAATGTTGAGAAAGATAGGGAAAAGGAAAAGGGGATGGCAAAGGATTAGATGGATAGAGAGTAGCATGGAAACAATGACCATGAACTTGGACAAACTGAGGGATAGTGAATGATAGAAGCACTCGGCATGCTGTAGAGCATGGGGTCACAAAGAATTGAACAAACTGAATGACTAAATAAGGGCATGGAAACTAGAAGAGGGGGTAAGAGTTCATGAGAGAGAATTAAGATCAAATTGGTTTAAGAAAAGGTAAATTATTAAAAAGTAAAAAGGGAGAATTTTTTAAAATAAATGGACAAAAATCCCATCTAACAATTGCAACTTTATTCAAGTTCATATTAATCCTCAATAAGATGAAAGAAAATAATAAAATGGTCAAGAAATAAAAACTACAAATTTCTATATACAAATTTTTTTTAAATAAGAAGGCATTCCAAAGAATGAAAAAGAGGATTTGAAACTGTATGCCTTAATTCATTTATGGAAATATCTTGTATTCATTCTTGGAAGTATTATAAAACTATAAGAAATTTTAGATAAGAATTCAGAAAAAATATAAGAAAACCTCTAGTGTAAGATACAGAATAAAGAATGCAGAAATAGGGGCAGCTAGGTGGTGCAGTGTATAGAGCACTGACCCCGGATTCAGGAGGACCTGAGTTCAAATCTGGCCTCAGACACATAACATATATTAGCTGTGTGACCTTGGGCAAGTCACTTAACCCCATTGCCTAGTCAAAACAAAACAAAAACAACAAAAAACAAAAAAAGAATGCAGAAATGACAGCAATATATGCAATGTCTATAATAATACAAAAAATAAAACTATGTAAAAGTCCACTTCAGATTATCATGAACAATCCTAGTCTTTGAAAACTTATAAGGGAACACACCTTCTTCTATGTAAAGAGGTGGAATTAAATGTAATGTGACATACATTTTCAAAAAAAAAAATTGCTCTTCTTGTTGTGTTTTCTTGCATTCTTTTTCTTTGTCCAGCAGGAACAGGGGATAAGGAACATGACAGTTATATAAAAGTGAAAGGTGTAATTAAAACAAAACAAGCATAAATGTAAAACTGACAACATCAACAGAGATGTTAAAAGGCAGAAAGATAATCATTTTTTCAGATGTTGTCCAGAGAATTCTCTGCCAACAGTTTTAGAAACAGTTGACCCCTGGTGCTCTTCCAATTCAGAGATGCTAGAACACTAAGAAAGAAAGAAAAAAGAAAAACACCAATTCAATTGGTTTCAATGAAGGTGATGCTCACTATTCAATAACTTTTTCTCACAAATATTTATTTGCATTTAACAATGTTTGCTTTTCCCAAAAGTGTGCATTGTCTGCCTGCCTACTCTATACCACTGAGAGGAAGGGTTAGTGAGTTCAAGCTCAACTAAATTTCAATTGCATCTTATTTCTTTGACCTCTTGCTTGTTTGGCTCTTTGACCCAAAACAGCAGAAAATGAATCAAAACTTCAGAGGAAGAGAACATTTATTTAACTGTGGCTTTGGCTTTTAATGCATTGGCTTTACCAAGACGCAATGCTATTGACATGAATAACCCCAGTCTTTAACCTCTGAGAGCACCTTAGATGACTTTCAGTGGGCAGCCTGATACATTAGAAAACATGGTTTTGGGTCCTTACCTGAGGGATTTAAAAAAAAAAAAGTTGAAATTCAAGTGTATGACCTTGAAATCCTGTGACTTCATAGTAATCAGCCTCTCCATGCCTATAGGTTTAAACAATTCATGCTATGACCAGGAATTGAGATTCTCAACCGATCATCTAGAAGTCTGTGCTTGGTAGTAAGATTCTTGTATGCAAAAATCTAAGCCTCACTCATCTTGCATAAAGTCCTCACTCACCTTGTATCTACTAATCCCATTACCTACCTGTACATGCTTTCAAAATCCACTGCACAGCCATATTGGCATAAATATGTTTCCTTTTCTAGTTGCCTCTTCATAAACTGAGAAAATCTTCCTGTGTAAATTGCCAATGTATAGTGTCTTCCCCATTTAACTTGTTGTTTATGGTAGGAAAAGGCTTTGAAAACTTTCAGGCCTCTCCTATACCACCTTCTGTAGTCTCTAACATTTGCCCTTCTTTCAGTAATATGAATGGATTGCTATATAGGTAAAGCATTTATAAGCACTTCCAATATGCCAGGCAATGGGCTTTATGCTAAGGATACACATATAAGCAAAAAAAAAAAAAATCTATTCCTACTTTCAAGGAGCTTACGCTTAAATGAGGGAAGACAACACATCAATGGGGAGCTGGAAGTTGGGTGAGGGAGATATACCCACAAGGGGACAAAAATGCTTACAAGGAGGTAGAAAAGTCTACATTGGGAGTAGTGGAACCAAGAAGGAAGTGAGCATAGTCTAGAAACCTCATGAGATGTCAGTATGGAGTATGCTTGGTATCACCCACTCATTCTCTCCATTCAACTTTCTTACTGAGATCTGTCTACCACAACAGGGGGAAGTCCTGAAGTTAGAGACAGCTAGGTGGTATAGTTAAAAAAATGATGGATCTAAGGTCAGGAAGATCTGAGTTTAAATTTGGCCTTAGACCTTTATTAGTTGTATGACCCTGAACAACCCATGTAACTTCTGTCTGCCTCAATTTCCTCAATTGTAAAATGGAGATAATAATGGTAAGGATCAAATGAGGCATTTGTAAAATGCTTAGCACAGTGCCTGGCACATAGTAGATAACAGAGAAATGCTCATTCCCTTCCCCACTTAAAGATGCTATAAGCCAATGTTTCTCCTTCATCCTCTTCCATAAGATCTATCAGAACTCACTCCTCATGATGTCAAGGATGTCATCACCTTTTTTCCAAAACTCATTTAAGCCCCTTGCTGCATTTTCTCACAAATGACTATATTTTATCTCCTTGATCTTGGTCTTGCAAAGGAGTAATGTACAGATTTCTTAATAAGTTACAGAGTTCTATCAGCCAGGGATCCAAAAACCCATTTTGGAAACTTAGACTCACAGTGGACTTAGTGGTCTCACACTCTGGGGAACTAAATTTATAGGCTGAACTACAATGACTTTTCCAATTCAATTCAACACATATGTATTAGCCATTTATTAAGTACAAGACGGGGTAGCTAGGTGGTACAATGGATAGAGTGCTGGGGCTAGAGTGAAAAAGACTCATTTGCCCACGTTTAAATCTGGCCTCAGATACTTACTAGCTGTATGACCCTGGGCAAGTCACTTATCCCTGTTTGCCTCTGTCCCTCATTTGTAAATGATCTGGAGAAGGAAATGGCAAACCACTCCAATACTTTTTTTCATGAAGAGTCAGACACTACAGAAAAATGAAGCATCACATATACAAAGTACTGAAGAAATTGTTCCAATTACTGATGTCTTCCCTTGTATCCTTCTCGGTGTTCCTGGTTATGATCTAGGTTAGTAACCCTCCAGGATCTGATGAACCATATAACAACTCCAGGAAAAAAGGCTTTTCCCCTAATAATGGAAATAACATAGGTATTTACAACTCTGGTCATACAGGACAACATCAGGGAAGATATGAGGGGAAATATAAAAACTTTGAACTATTCCTTCCTGCCTAGCACAGTATCAAACCAGGATAAAGACTAGATTCCCTTTGTGATGTATTCTGTGCCCTGACTTCTGACATGCAGATGAATAAACAAATTATATAGCTTATCTGTCAGTTTATATATCTTAGACAGACATTACTGTGCAGATGAAACATTAGTTGTTCCTAGCATGAACAGGATGAAGAAAGACGATTGGATTATCTTTGGGAAATTAAAAAAAAAAAGTCTTTTAATGGCACCAAGTAGCTCTCTGCATAATGATTTCCATTTATTTTTTTTATTTGCTGAGTTGATGGGGGTCAGTGGGAGGCACAGATAATAAGAAAAAAGACCTATCTTTTTTAAATACCAGTATACTTTCATTGCTGTTATAGGTTCATAAGTGATAGAACACCACAGTATAGGAAAGACATTGAAGATCACTCAAAGATAATAGAGAAGGTCACAGTAGAAGAGAATACACTGCAACATATTATAAATAAGGAATAATGAAGAAAGAAGTATCAGTGTAAAATATATATGAATGAAAAAGAATATAGACTGGTCATATGGAAAGAGCAAAGTTATGTAAAGAACAGAACACACAGTCCATCAGGATCCTTGCCCTACCAAGAGAAATCAGGGAAGGTCCCAATGAGTGGACCCTGTATGGTAAACGTAAAGGAGCATAAGAACACAAGTTGTATGGCATTGGTAGGCTCTGGTGGGCTACACTACTTATCATTCTAAGATGGGCCTCCACAACCTGTGGCCTATCAAGGGATTTCAGGTGGCTCACAAAACTGTAAAAGAAAACATCCCCTACATTTTTTATTGGCTGCCCAAAATCCTTTGGCATTCCCATAGAGCCACTTATGGCCTGAAGGCCGCAGGTTGTATAGACCTATTCTAAGGAATGCTCACTTCAGTGAGATAGGAGATTCATTTAAGTACTTCTCTATGTGAGTTCTCTATGCCTACACTTGTCTTCCTTCACCTTCTTTGCCTATTGATCTCCTGATCCTCATTTAAAAACCAATTAAATGCGACCTCCAAGAAACCTTTCCTTCCCCATCCCTTCTCAGTTATTAACAGCTCCACTTCTCCTAGCCCAGATCTCATGCGTTACTTTTTCCCCCACCTCTTTCTATACATTATCTTCAGATATTTTTCTCCCATAGAATTCATGTTTTCATCAATGTGGATATGGATAGCTCCTACTAAGTATTATGACTCCACTAGATGCTACAGATACAAGTAAAAAGAATTGAAAAATTCTTACTTGCAAGGAACTTATCCTTTAATGAAGGAGAGAACATGCACACACAAGTGTATATATAGCATAGACATGAAGTGAATGAATACAAAGATATATAAAGTAGTTGAAAATGCAAAAGAAGTTCCTTTAGTTTCATCTTAAAGAAAAAGAGAGATTCTAGGAAGCAGAGATAATGTTGGAATTCACTCCAGTCATATGGGTAGTAAGGACAAAGGAACAGATAGTAGAGCATGGAGTGTTGGGGGATGAGGAGCAGAGATGATGAGTAGGGTAGTTTGACTGGAGCATGAAGCTGAGAAAGGAGAATGATTTCCAACAAGTCTCAAAAAATAGCTTAAGAAAAGATTTTGTAAGGTTTTTAAAGCCTAGACAGAAAAGTTTATATTTTATCCCACAGGCAATAGGAAACTTCTGGAGTTTGTGGAGGAGGGAGGCCACATGATCAGATCTGAGCATAAGAAAAATTCTTTGGAATTAGAATAGACCAGGAAGGTAAAAGATAATGCAGAATAATAAATTAAGAAGCTGTGTTAATAATGTAAGGTAGAGGTGATTAGGTTTGAACTAATGTGTTACCAGCATAAGAAGAGGGAAAGGATCAGATATGACTTGTTATAGAGGTAGAAATGACATTTGGTGAATGTTTGAACATGTCACATTTGAGAGAGGTAAGAGTTAAAGATAATGTTGAAGTTTTGAACCTGAGAAACTGGAAGAATAGTCTAAAGAGATGTTTCATTTGAATGATGAAGTCAGAAACCAGACTACATAGTGTTGAATAACGAAAGGGGAGGACGCAGAGGCAGATAGGTTTGAATGATAAAGAAAAATAAGATGAAAATTTGAATGGTAAGGTAAAGTGTTTATATAAGAGGGACAGAGAGACAGAGAGAGACAGAGAAAGACAACCAGAGAGACAGAGAGAGAGAGAGAGACAGAGACAGAGACAGAGACAGAGACAGAGAGATTTAGTTTGAGGAATGTCTGAAAGCAGCACAGAAGAACCAGTTTGATAATGAAGCTGAAAGTTTAAGATAGAAAGGCAACACCTGAGGATAGAATCCACTGAACAATGTGGGAAAGGATGAGATCAAATACATATTTACAAAAGTTGATCTTGGTAAGAAAGGATATCTTTTTTCTTAGAGATTGGGGAGAAAAAGATGAGGAGGGATAATGTCAAGAGGTTTTGAGATGAACAGAATAGGGGAAAAGCCAAATGGCCTCAATTTTCTCAGTAAAGAGGCAAAATCCTAAGGTGGGGATGAGGGATGGAATTGTGGGAAGCATAAGGAAGGAAGATAAAAAATTGAAATAGTTTCTTTGGGAAGTGAAATAGACATTGAATTAGGGAGGAATGAAGGAAGTGCCTTGCTATAGTAAGGCCAGGTTCAGAGGGGTAAATGAATTTGTCATGTACCTAATAAGCATTGTAAGACTAACTCCAAGTGGGTGTTCAGCACTTCCTGAGTAGGAGCACAGAAGGAAGATGGGGAGAGTAATCCTGGGCTAAAATTTGATAAACAAAGAGTTCGGGGATAGAGGAAAACAGGGGATTCAAAAGCAAAGAGCACATATATTTGAAATGGTTAAAAACTACATTGACCCTTTTCTCATTCTCTGACTCTTCTGTTTCAAAGGAAAAGTTTGAGGGAAACTCAAATATGTTGATTAAGCATTATTGTGAATTATTGTTATTTCTGCTAATGCTTGACACTATATTGATTTATAGGCAGGGACTATATCTTGCCCAAATATTATATCTCTCCTAGTGCCTTTCACAGTGGTCTTCACATAGTTGGCATTCAATAAATATTACTGTTTTTTAATTAAATTGAAAAAAGTATCATACTTAATATCAAGGAAAAATTTAGAAATAATCCAAAATACTTATTAAAAAAATCCCAGCACAAACAGAGATTCTCACTTTCAATATAATCTGTCAATATAATTCCTTTATCTGCTATCATTCTGAAGATAGAGTCAAATTGAGTCATAAAACCATTTGACTCAAACCCAGAATTAATTATCTTAAATTGCTTCTTGTTTAAAAACAAACTAACACAAAAGAACACCCAGCCAGCAAGGCAAGATGGTGCAGTAGTTAGAGAACTTGCCTAAGAAGAAAAAAAAACAAAACACTTGTGTCCTCAATCTGCCTCTGTCATTTACCAGTTACATGACCCTGGAAAAATCACCTAACCTCAGTACAGGAAGCAACTCTCTAGTCCAGTGGCAGGGAACCTATAGCCTTGAGGCCACATGTGGCCCTCTCGGATTCAGTCAAACAGCCACACTTGAGAATCTAGAGGGCCACATGCAGCCTCAAGGCCTCAGGTTCCCCACCCCTGCTAGTCTATCAGCTGAAGAACAGGAGCTGTTCTTCTGGTACAGGGAGTTTTATCACTGGGAGTTCTCTATACCAATAAGATCAGAAGTGAGGTTCAGAGCAAACAGAAAATCAAACCAGACAAGCTGGATGTCCAGGGACAGAATACTTGATCCTCTTTTATAATTCATAAATAGATCAACAAGGTGCTATACAATGGAGTTTCTTGAACATAGAGGGCATTTCCAGACTTGATTCTTACTATCAATCAATTGGTTGATTGATCAATTGATTTATAAACTTGATTCTGACTAGTCACTGTTTTGCTAAGTTAAAACCTCTCTTCTTCCCAACAAGTGAAAGGAAAAGGGGTTATTTCAATCAAGAAAATACAAATAGACAATATGATATTCCCAACACCTTAGAAATAAAACAAAGTTTCCTAAAAGTGCCCAAACTTCTTTCTTCATGGCATGTATTTTTCCACTGCATGAGAGCAATGAAATAAAATAAAACTTACAGTTACAAAATGACCATTTTACCAAGTAAAAATTTCCTTCTCTGGAGGTTTTCAGGCAAACACTTAGATAATCATTTGATATGGATGTTATATGGTGGACTGAAGCCCAGCACAGAGGTTGAAAAATTTGGAATCTATCTCTCAACTTCCCTCCAATGCTGGGATCCCTTCATATGATGCATTTCTGTTTAATTTCCCAAACTAATGATTTAGAGAAAATAGTACTTTGATATTAAAATAGCAATACAAGTTCAAACTCCACTAATTTTTGTACTGGTGATATTTCCCACCTGCTAGTGGATATGACAAATATATATGAAAATACCTCCTTAAGGAAAGATAATAAGGTAATACATGCACTCTTCTCACTGACTAAGATCGTATACATCTGAACTGATAAACATATGCTTATGTGCATGGAGAATACTTTTTTCCTACCTTCCTCTACAATATCAGGGACTTCTCTAAGCTTGGCTAAGCATATTAAAAGATCATTTATTCCATCTTCAAAAAGTTTCAGGCATATGTGACATTTACCTTCATTTTACACTTTGGATATTCAAGGTGAGCACTCCAGAAGCTCTTTTATCCCCTTAATACTCTGACTGCAAATTGGATCATTGACACCAGGAGGATAAAAGTGCCTTAGGTTCTTTGGGTTTTCTCAGTTTTAACAGATGGCTAACCTAGGCTAAATAATCTCTATCATGAAATAAACAATGCAATAACTCACATGTACATAGCACTTTGAGGGACACAAAGCACTTGTATCATAAACTCATTAAGTGGTTGTAGAAGTCTTAATATTCCAATTTTATAAAACACAAAACTGAGGTTGAGTGAGTCTAAGTGACTTGTCAATAATTATTCAGCCAATGACTAAGGAGAAATTAAAACCCAGACCTTCTGTCTCCATTTCCAAATCTTTGTTGCTGCTGTTCAATAATTTTAGTTGTGTCCAACTCTTTGTGACCCCTTTTGGGTTTCCTTGGCAAAGATACTGGAGTGGTTTGCCATTTCTTTTTCCAAATCATTTTACAGATGAGGAAATTGAGGCAAATAGGGTTAAGTGACTTGTCCAGGGTCACACAGCTAGTAAATGTCTGAAATGAGATTTGAACTCAGGAAGATGAGACTTTCTGATTCCAAGCCCAGCGTTTTATCCACTTTGCTAACTCTCTGCCCCCATTTCTTTACAGAACACTATACACATTTTAAAGAAATATGAACATCTGGGTGTAGTTAGCTACACTTTTCTTTAACTGTAAGCATTATTAATCAGTACAGACCCCCATTCGGGTTCTATGTATAGCTTAAAGAACAGTTGTCCTTGTTTATCACTCTGGGAACCCTGGAAAGATCTATTTGAATAAATTTATAGGTAGCCTCCATTGGCCTTGCTATTCCCTTTTTCCTAGCTCTCACCTCTAACTTTGATCTGGTTTAGCTTGGAGTTAAAGGACCTGTCATCCTGTAAATTCTATCATACTTGAGAGCTGTATCTTATTTATGACTGCTTTATGCTTTTCCAGAGAAGATCACCTTCCCTGCATCAACTCAAATAAACTTTGAGCTCCTGAATCTATTTTTTTTTCTTTTATAGGCTGAAACAGAAAAGTAAATTATAGATGGACACTGGCTCTTATTCTGCAGCATAATATCCTTATGACTGTCCTTTTCCTATTCAGGAAAATATGTTTCTACTTGATTGATTCCCTTAACCTCAGTAGCTCTTTGACCTTTGAAGCTGGAGATGTGCAATATATTCTTAATTTGCATATTATGCTTCAGTTTACCCACAAGTACGCAGCTATAGTTCCCAGGAAATAACTTGACCCCTAGTTCACTCTATTAAAATGATTGAAATCCCATTTTACAACCAAACTTAATTTTATAAACATTCCTCCAGCAAATAGTGCTGGATGTGAGGTCAGAGATCCTGGTTTCAAATACTTACTGTACTACTAACTACCTGTGTGACATTGGGCCAGTTGTTTGGTTTTCTGAGACTCACTTTCCTTATCTCTGCAATGAGAGAAATGAACTATATCAAGTCTGAAATCCCTTTCAGCTTAAAATTTATGCTTTTACAATTTAAACTATAACTAGAATATTAAGTACATATACAAAGGGATTTTTCCACAGACTGAGCATTGTTCTTTTCAATACATTTTCATGATTTGGAAGATCATTCATAATATGTTGAGTAGCCTTTAATTAGTCTTATTTTCTCAGAAAGGAGCTTTATAATGATAAACATATACCATGAACAAGTCAGTATTTCAGAGCAATTAGATAAAAATACTAATTTGAATTAGAGAAAATTGAAAAGCCAAACCTCTTCAAAGATCTGTGGTTTTATTAGTTGAACACATATTCAATAATATGACTAGGTGACTAATAAGATCATAGGCAAGTAGAGGTCCAATAAAACCTTATTTTATGAATAAATGAAAACAACATTTGTAATTAAAACTTTACTTATATGTGATTAATTATTGTAAATCATATTTAAGAAATTTAAAATACTTTCATTTTTTATGAAATTACAAAGCCAGTCATGGGAAGGTTAAGTCACAGTGAAGGGCCCACTTCAGACTCAAATGATCTCAAAGAGATGGTAGAGAGCTGAAGTCAAGATGGTGGAGTAAAGGTAGTGATATACCTAACCAAATTTCCCTCCAAACAACTTTAAAATAATACCTCAAAAGAAATTTTGGAGCAGCAGAACCAACAAAAGATCAGGTTGAAACAATTTTCCAGGCCAAGACAATTTAGAAGGTCAACAGAAAAGGTCTGTGTCACTGAGATGAAAGTAGAGCTCAAGGTAGTTCAGGCCACAGCTCAGCAAGTCAACAGTAGGCCTTGGGGGCATTTGCAATGGCAGAGACAGTTTCTAGAGTTCTCAACTTGCAGAAGGAAATGGAATGAAATAACTGGTCAGAAGGAAATTAAAGGAAACTTTTTTGCTGGAATAGCATGTAGGACCCTGTTTCATTGCCTGTACATGGTTCTAGGTCTCAGTCCCAGACTAAGGAATAACTCTAGTGCACTAGGACTTGGGGCCACAGGAGAACAACAACCATAGTAATAGGTCTGAAGTAGAAAAGACAATATGAGGTTACTCACACTCTACAGCAGAGGCCAGAAGGGCAGTGAGCACTCCTCTCCTTAGGTGATACCATATTGGAAGGACTAAAAACTGACAGACCCCTAAAACTAGCTCTGAGAACAAGAGAATAAAAAATCTGAAACTTGGGACAGTTCTCCTCAACACCCTGGGAGCAAAGCACAACTTTAACATAAAGTTAAAAGTCAAAAACTGATCTGAAAATGAACAAACAAAACAAACAAAAAAATCAACCAAACTGAAAAAAAAAATTAAAAAAACAAACCTTACCATAGAAAGTTAGAGGGAATATGGTGGTGAGGAAGATCTAGACATAAACCAGGAAGAAGATAATGAAATCAAAGCAACTATATGCAAAGTATAAAATTTACCCAAAAAATGTGAATTGGTCACAGGGTCCCAAAAAAGGAATTCATGAGTTAAATAATCAAATAAGAAAGACAGAAGAAAAAATAAGGAAAAGAAATCACAGCAATGGAAGCAAATCATGAAAAGAGAGTCAGCAGCTTTATGAAAGAGGCATAAAAATTCACTGAAAAAAAGAACTATTTAAAAAGTAGAATTAGCAAAGGTAGAAAATGAGCTATAAAAACTCACTGGCAAAAATAATCCCTTGAAAACTGGAATTGGGCAAGTGAAGGTAATGTTCCCATAAGATATCAAA
>NW_020950326.1:13078533-13123028 GCF_900497805.2 Vombatus ursinus | reverse complement strand
AAACTGGAATTGGGCAAGTGAAGGTAATGTTCCCATAAGATATCAAAAAATGCTAAAACAAAATCAAAAGAATGGGAAAAATGTGAACTATCTCATTAGGAAAAAAAAATCTGACCATTAAAATAGAACCAGGAGAGATAATTTAACAACTTTGGACTACCTGAAAGCCATGATCAAAAATGGGGCTAGATTGGGAGGGATAGAATAGGATAAATTATCTCACATAAAACAGGCAAGAAAGAGCTTCTATAATGGAAGGAAAGATAGTGGAAGTGGCAGAGAATGCTTGAATCTTACTGTTATCTGAATCGGCTCAAAGAAGGAATAACATACACACTCATTTGGGTATAGAAATCTATCTAACCCTATAGGAAAGTAGGAGAGGAAGAAGATAAGAGAAGGGGAAGATGCTGATAGAAGAGAGGGCAAATTTGGGGAGGTGGTAATCAGGAGCAAAACACTTTTGAGAAGGGACAGGATGAAGGGAGAAAGAGAATAGAATAAACAGAGGAGAAATAGGATGGAGGGAAATAGAGTTAGCAATCATAACGTGAAAAAAATGGCAACTTTTTTCTGATAAAGGCCTCATCTTTCAAATATAAAGATAAATGAGTTAAATTTATAAAAAAGAGCCAGTTGATAAATGATCATAAAATATGAATAGGCAGTTTTCAGATAAAATAATCAAAGCTATCTATAGCCATATTTTTTTTTAAAAAATGCTTCAGATCACTATTGATTGGAGAAATCTAAATTAAAATAATTCTGATATATTACCTCACACCTATTATATTGGCTAATAGGACAGAAAAGGAAAATGACAAATGTTGGAGAGGATTTGGGAAAACTGAAACACTAATGTACTAGTGGTGGAGTTGTGAACTGATTCAGCCATTATGGAACTATACCCAAAAGCCTATAAAAGTATTTATTCCTTTTGACCTAGCCATACTACTACTAGGTCTGTATCCCGAAAGGAATTAAAAAACATAAAAGAAAAGGATCTCTGTGTACAAAAATATGTATATCAGCTCTTTTTGGGGTGGCAAAGAATTGGAAATTGAGGGGATACTCATTAATTGGAGATTGGCTGAACAAGTTGCCATATATGATTGTGATGGAATACTGTTGTACTATAAGAAGTGATGAGCTAGATGTTCTCAGAAAAACCTTTAAAGACTTACATGTACTGAAGCAAAATGAAATGAGTAGAACCAGGAGAACATTGCACAAAGTAACAGCAAAATTGTAAGATGATCAACTATGAATGACTTAGCTATTCTCAGCAATACAATGATCCACGACAACTCTGAAGGACTTATGGTGAAAATGCTGTCTTTCCCCAGAGAAAGAATAGATATAGTCAGAATACAGATAGAAGCATATTTTTAAATAAAAATCTTTATTTTTGTTGTGGTTTTTATTTTGGTCTATATTTTCTTTGACATGTCTAATATGAAAATACATTTTGCATGATTACACATATATAACCTATATCACATTGCTTGCCTCCTCTGAGGGGAATGGGGAAAGAGGGAGATCATTTGGAACTCAATTTTAAAAGTGAATGTTGAAAATTGTTTTTATATGTAACTGGGGGAAAATAAGATACTATTTTTAAAAGAGAGCTTAGATATCACATTCCAAGAAATTACTAAGGGAAGCTGCTCTGATATTCTAGAACCAGAGGATAAAATAGAAATTGAAAGAGTCCACCAATTACCTCCTGAAAGCAATCCCAAAATGAAACCTTCCAGGAATATTGTAGCCAAAATCCAGAGTTCTCAGGTCAAAAAGGAAATATTTGAAGCAATCAGAAAGAAACAATTCATATATTGTGGAGTTACAATCCAGATAAAACAAGATTTAGCAGTTTCTACATTAAGGGATCAGAGGGCTTGGAATATGATATTCATGAGGGCAAAGGAGCAAAGATTACAACCAAAAATAAACTATCCATTAAAAGTGAGTATAGTTCTTCAGGAGAAAAACAAATATTTACTGAGACAGATGACTTTCAAGCATTCCTGATGAAAAATTAGAGCTGAATAGAAAATTTGACTTTCAAATACAAAACTTAAGAGAAGGATAAAAAGGTAAATATGAAAATGAAATCAAAAGGGATCCAAAAAGTTTAATCTACTTACATTCTTACATGCGAAGATGATACTTATAACTCCTAAGAATGCTATCATTGTTAGGTCAGTTAGAACCACTATACATCGACAAAGGTCGTGAGTGTGAATTGACTTGGAGGGATAATTTCAAGAAAAAAAAATGAGTGAGAAAGAGGGATGCACTTGGAGAAGAGGGAAAGGAGAGGTAGAATGGGATAAATTATCTCAAATAAAAGAGGTATAAAAGGAAGAGCTTTTACAGTGAATGGGGGAATGGGGCAGTGGCAGGCAATGCTTAAATCTTACTTCCATTGCAATTGGTAAATAAGAGAATAACATACACATTCATTTGGGCATATAAATCAATTTTGCTTTACAGAGAAGTAAGAGAAAAGGGAGATCATAGAAGCAATGGCTGGTAAAATGAAGGTCAGATTTGGGAAGATGGTGGAGAGAAGCAAAAGAGTTTTGAGGAGGGATAGAATGAAAGGTGAGAGAGAAATGGATAAATGGGAAAATATGGTGGAGGGAAATACATAGTTAATAATTTTAATTGTGAATATGAATGGGATGAACTCACCCATAAAACTGAAGTAGATGATTGAGACGATTTTTTTTCCCACCTCTGGGGGGGGGAGGAGACTGATGGAGTCTGAATGCAAATTCAAAGCATACTTTTTTAAAACTTTCTTTATTTTTCATGTTTTTTGGGGGGTTATGTGTTTTCTTTCATATTATGTCTAATACTTGAATGTTTTGCGTGGCTGCACATGTATAATCTATATCAATTTGCTTGATTTCTCAAAGAGGGGTTAGGGGAGGAAGGGAGGAAGAAAATTTGGAACTAAAAAAATTAAATGTTAAAATTATTTTTATTTCATGTAATTGGAAAAAATAAAATATAAAAAATTAACAAAAAGAGGTAGTAATATCCTCAAAGCAGAATTTTTTAATTCAATCCTGATGAAATCAAGTTGGTGGTGACTTACCTGAGTCCATGTATAAAGATCATTATAAGAAAGTCTAGGCTAAGGTTGGAATGGGAATATGAGGTGTATGAATATAGTTGAGATATTTATCTGTGGGTTGTGAGGTCAAAAATGGGTCAAACTGAAATAAACAAAATTGGATAGGAGATTCCAGAGTAACATTTCAGGCTACAGTTTCTAGATAAAACAGAATGGGAGAAAGAGAAATTCCATCGCGTTATCACAAGATGTCCAAATTGGAAAGGATTTCAGAAGACATCTACTGCAACTCATATCTGAAAAAGGATCCCCTTGAGAACATAGCTAGAAGGGAGTCATTCAGCCTTTACTTAAACACTTCAAAAGTGATATAAGAAGCAGTGAGTATAATTAATATGAAAAAAAAAACATAGGAAGACTTATTCGAACCAGGAAAATGTGAAGTAAACAGAACCAGGAAAACCTTTTCTCTTTCTCTCTCTCTCTCTCTCTCTCTCTCTCTCTCTCTCTCACATCTATCTATACAAACATGCACACATCATTAACAACCATTAAAAACAATTTAATGAAAATAAAAACAACAAAGCGATGGAAATAAAAAGCTTTGAAGTTGTCATGACCAAATTTGATCCATTCTATTTTCAAAAACTTTAATTATTAAGGAGTTCTTCCTTAAGTTCAAATGAGACATGTTATCCTGTAACTTCTACTCTTTGTTCCTATCTGCTTTCTGAGACCAAGCAGAATAAGTTTAATCTTTTTTTTCCATGTAATAATCATTTAAATATGTTAAGACTACTATCATGTTCCCCTAAGGTTTCTCTTAGGCCAAGCAAGCTTAATGAGATACACAATTTCTTTAATCATCTTGGTTATCTGCCTCAATTTGGGCCCCAATTTGTCCATGCCCATCTTAAAATATGGCATTGGGAGGGGTGGAGCCAAGAAGGTGGAGTAAAAGCAGCGACTCACTTGAGGTCTCCCCCAAACTCCTACAAATACCTATAAAAATTACTCTAAACAAATTCTAGAGCAGTAGAACCCACAAAAAGACAGAGTGAAACAAATTTCCAGCTCAAGACAACCTGGATGGTCAACTGTAAAGATCTGCACCAGGCTAGGAGAGGAGCATGCAATTACAGGCCTGGCCCGTCAAACCCAGAGCAGGCCTCAGGGGACTGAATCCCTGGAGACTGGGGGTTTCCAGATTTCTCAATCCACAAATACCAAAGACAACTTTGGCAGTAGGAAAGGCCTTTCAGACTTAGGTGAGGGAGAAACACAGGCCACCCTTAATCTCAGCATAGCCTTAGGGCAGTGGCAGTTGCAGAGGCAGCAGCTGATTCCAGAATTCTCAGCTCACAGATGATAAGGGGATAGAACTGATGAGAAGGAGATTACAGGAATATCTTTGATAGCATTGAGGCAGGATTCTGTTGCTTTGCCCATAATTGGATCTGGGGCAAGGAGGAACACTGGCATAGAAGAACTCTCCTCACAGTTCCAGGGCAGAAAAGAGCACTTGTGGTCACTCACAGACCTGAGCAAAGGCCAGGAGAGTAGTAGATACCTCTCCTTAGATTATAATACCTTGGAGGAATGGAAAACATATAGGTCCCTAGAAGTATCTCTGAAAAGAGCTGCACAAAACCCCTGAAGCTTGGGATAGTATACCCTCCATACTGGAAACAGAGATCTATCTTAACAAAGAGTTAATAAGTCAAGTAATTGGCTGGGAACATGAGCAAACAGTGGTGGGGAAAAAACTCAACTTTAGAATCTTGTTTTGGTGACTAGGAAAATCAAAACATACAACCAGAAGAAGACAACAAAGTCAAAGCTCCCACATCCAAAGCCTCCAAGAAAAAAAAAAATTTGAATTGGTCTTAGGCTATGAAAAGACTCAAAAAGGATTTTTGAAAATCAAGGAAGAGAATTAGAGGAAAAAAGGGAAGAAAATGAGAATGATGCAAGAAAATCATGAAAAACAAACTTGTTAAAGGAGACACCCCAAAAAACTTAAGAAAATAGCATCTTAAAATAGAGTAACCCAAATGGCAAAAGAGGTCCAAAAAGCCAATGAGGAGAAGAATGCCTTAAGAAGCAGAATTGGCCAAATGAAAAGGGAGTTCCAAAAGCTCACTGAAGAAAATAATACCTTGAAAATAAGAATAGAGCAAATGGAATCTAGTGACTTTATGAGAAATCAAGAAATTGTAAAACAATACCAAAAGAATGAAAAAAAATAGAAGACAATGTAAAATATCCCATTAGAAAAACAACTGACCGGAAAATAGATACAGGAGAGATAATTAAAAACTTATTGGACTACCTGAAAGCCATTAAAAAAAAAAGGAGCATAGACATCATCTTTCAGGAAATTATCAAAGGGCAGCTAGGTGGCGCAGTGGATAGAGCACCGGCCCTGGAGTCAGGAGAACCTGAGTTCAAATACGGCCTCAGACACATAACACTTATTAGCTATGTGACCCTGGGCAAGTCACTTAACCCCAATTGCCTGACCAAAAAAAAAAAAAAAGAAAAAAAAAGAAATTATTAAGCAAAACTGCCCTGATATTCTAGAACCAGAAGGTAAAATAAAAATTCAAAGATTTCACCTATGTCCTCCTAAAAGATATCCCCAAAAGAAAACTCCTAGGAATATTACAGCCAAATTCCAGAGTTCCCAGGTTAAGGAGAAAATATTGGAAGCAGCCAGAAAGAAACAATCCAAGTATCATGGAGCCACAGTCAGGATAACACAAGATTTAGTAGCTTTTACATTAAGGGATCAGAGAGCTTGGAGTATGATAATCTGGAGGTCAAAAGAGCTAGGATTAAAAACAAGAATAACCTACCCAGCAAAGCTAAGTGTAATTAATGAGGGAGAAATGATATTCAATGATGTAGAGGAATTTAAAGCATACTTGAGAAGCCAAAGGTAAATAGAAAAATTGACTTTTAAATACAGGACTCAAGAGAAGCATGGAAAGGTAAACAAGAAACAGAAATAATAAGGGACTTATTAAAGTTGAACTATTTACATTCCTACATGAAAATATGATATTTGTAACTCATGAGACCTTTTTCAGTATTGGGGTAGTAGTAATATACACACATACATACATACATACATACATATATATGGAGAGAGAGAGAGAGAGAGAGAAAGAGAGAGGAGAGAGCGAGCACAGGGTGAGTTGAATATGAAGGGATGATATCTAAAAAATAAAATTGGGGGTGAGAAAGGATTGTACTGGAAGGAGAGCAAGGGAGAGGTAGAAAGGGGTGAGTTATCTCACATAAAAGAGGCAAGAAAAAGCTTTTACAGTGGAGGGGAAGAGGGTGGAGGTGAGAGGGAATAAGTGAACCTTACTCTCATTGGATTTGGCTTAAGGAGAGAATAACATGCCCACTCAATTGGGGATGGAAATCCACCTTATTCTATATTAAAGTAGGGGCAAGGGAATAAAAGAGGGAGGGATGATACAAGGGAGGGTAGATTGGGGGAGGGGGTAATCAGAAGAAAACACTTTTTAGGAGAGACAGGGTCAAAGGAGAGAATAGGATAAATGGGGGCAGGATAGGATTTAGGAAAATAGTTTGTCTTTCACAACATGACTATTATGGAAGTGTTTTGCATGACTACACATGTACAATCTGTATCAAATTGCTTGCCTTCTCAGTGAGGGTGGGGGGAGGGAAGAAGGGAGAAAATTTGGAACCCAAAGTTTTAAAAACGAATGTTAAAAATTGTTTTTATATGCAACTGGGAAATAAGATACACAGGCATTGGGGTATAGAAATCTATCTTACCCTACAGGGAAATAGAAGAGTAAGGAGAAAAGAGAGGGGGGAAATAGAAGGGTGGCCGGATTGGAGAAAGGGGCAATCAGAATGCACACTGTAATGAGATGGGGGGAGAGGAGAGATGGGGAGAAAATTTGGAACTCAAAATCCTGTGGAAGTGAATGCTGAAATTTAAAAAAAGAAATTAATAAAATAGAAAGAAAACAAACAAAAATAAGTTTTGGCATCAGGAGAATTCAAAACAAGACTGTTTTCAGATATTACTAGATTTTAGGCTTCTTTGATAAGAGTGTTATTCATTTTATTCATCGCTAAAATCATTCCTGGAGTTCCTCTTTGGGAGCTGTTGTACAGTCTTTTGGATTACCTACTTTTTGGAGTAGATTATATTTTTGAAAGAGCCATTATGTATCTTTGACCAAATAATTCCTGCATCATATATGTAATCAAGCTTGTTCATGCCCTTCATGAACTCTAAAATACTAGGAAGGGCATTCCCAAAGAGAAATTCAAAACATTTTAAGCAGTGGAAGCAAACCTGGAATGAGTATGGAACTTCTCAAGGATATAAAGAACAATCTTCAAATTCTGGCAGGTTTTTTAAAAAGTCAAATATATTATTTCATTGTCAAAATCTCTTTGTGGGACAGACTGATTCCTTAATTAAAAAAAAGAAAATAGAACTGGTAAGAAATTTGAGTCTCATCTATGCCAAATCCTCTTTTTCATTCAAGGAATCAGGTACCAGAAGTGATTTACCCAAGGCCACACAGATAATAGGCTTTAAGTGAAATGTAGGTTTTTTTTTTTGACTCCACATACAGGTTTCTTTCCATAACCCCATACCATATGAATAAGAATTTATCTATATTGAACATATTAGGGAGTCACTTTGGAGTGTTTATATGGTTTGTGCTCATTTTACCCCTGAAGGTAAAATCAATGGAAAGAAAGACAGGAGTAGGACCAAATATCTTGGCAGAGCCTAGTGAATGAGTCATTGGCAGAATGGGGAAGTGATTAACCTATTTGCATGCTTGTTGTATGTTACAAGAGATTTGCCATACGTATCCCATCTGAACATGAGAGGAGGACATGAGAGGAGATAAGAGACAAAAAGAGGGGGCAAGAGGGTATGAACACAGTTCTTGGTTTTGTCTTTTCTTGGATCCTTAGCACTTAGCCCAGTGCTGGGCACATAGTTTTTATGTGATAAATGCTTATTGATTGATTGCCTTTTCTCAGTCCTCACTATAGTTTGATCTCTTGGTGGGTTTTTGACACTTGTGACCACCCCTTCTACCTGTATACTCTTTCTTATCTCGGATTCCATGAAACTTTTCTTTCTTGATTCTCTTAACAGTCTGCTCATTATTTCTGTTTCATTTGTTGGAGCTCATTGACTGTGGGTCATACCCAAGGGTCCATACTGGTTCATCATCACTCTGTATTCTTTCTCTTGGTGATCGGATCAACTCTTAGGAATTCAATTATTTACACAAAAGGGCTTCCAAGGCCTATACATGGTATAGGTTTGATTAACATTATTCATCAAGCATCGTATTTGCTTAAAGACAGGAAAGAAGAAAACCAGTCAAACAGAGAGACAGAACTAGAGACAGAGAAAAAGAGATAAAGACATAAACAAAAACAAAGATAGAGGGACAGAGAGAAAGATCCTTACAAATTAAACACCAAGATTTGAACAGTTTAAATATTCAAGAATGTAGTTTTCCATATATAGATAAAAAAGAAAAAAGTTAGTAACAGTCCAAATATTTCTAAATAAATCTTTTATAGTACAAAAAAGTCCAAAAAATAAACAAAAAATAGAATATAGACAATGTATCTTCAGAAATTCAATGTTTCTGTGGAACAGCATTTACAAATGAAAGACCTCTGCCAGGGAAGATTGCTTAAGGTATAACTTAAAAGCTGATTGCTAATTTTAAAAAAAAAGGATTTATTTTCCAAATTGATTTAATAGTTTGAAGGTTTAAAAGATTTATTTGCATCTGAACAGGATAACAAATCTGACTCATTTGTTAACATCAACTAAGCCCTTAAGAATCACAATAAAAATAGTACCCGTTACATTGTATACCAGAACCAAAAACAGAATTTTAATGGAAAAAATAATTCTGTCCTTTGAGTCTCTTTAACAATATAAGTCTTTTTCTCATGTAAGTCATGTGAGTACAGAAAACATCTGGATCCAAGGGGAATTACTTTGTAAGTATATCCTTTACTTTTTCTTTGCTTTAGATTTAACAAATCCTTCTTCAACACCTAAAGTGGGTTCAGACTGCTGATGAGCAAAAAAAAAAAATTATAATAATTTAATAGTTCCTTTTATTGACAGTTATTTTGAGGAATTAACGTTTACTCATAAAAGGAGAAGCAGTGAGGCATATGGGAAAGCATGTGGTACCTAGAGAGAGTAGAGCTGGGTTCAAATCGCACTCTTGACACTTACTGTGTGATAATGGATAAATCAATTAAATTCCCAGAGCCTGTTTCCTTTTCTATAGAGAAGGGATGCCAGCTTTTGTCAGGAAGACCTTCATTAAAGTCTTGTTGCTGACATGAATCCTGCATCTGACTTTGAGGCACCTAACAGTTATTTAGCTTTTTCAGTACTCCCAGGCAGTTTTCTAAAATTGTAATTCTCACAGGATTCCCTGATCTGCATTGTTAGAGGACTTTTAATCTAAACCAAGGAAATCACAGGTCTGAGTACAATGTATGAATACGTATATGGATACTTAATGATAGCTAATTCCTAGCATTTATGAATGTTAGCTATTTGAATTTTGTAAAGCTCTTTGTAAATATTATCTCATTTCATCCTCGTGAAGCTCCTGGATTGTAGCTGCTATTATTATCTCCATTTTACAGATGAAGAAACTGAAGCAGATGGAAGCTGTCACTTTCACAACCAGTGAATATATGAGACTAGCTTTGAACACAGGTCTTCTTGACTCTAGGTTTAGTCTCTACACACACACATACACACACACACACACACACACACACACACACCAACACACATACATACCCATATGGCTGCATGTATACTGGCTTCCATGAAACTGTTCTGTCTTGGTTTACCTTCTAACTGATCATTTTTCTCATTGTGGTATGCAAATTACAACTCTGTGTGTGTGTGTGTGTGTGTGTGTGTGTGTGTGTGAGCTGAGTTCCATAGAGGTTAAGGGATTTTCCCAGGGTCTTACAGCCCATAAGTGTCAGATAAAAGATTTGAAATCAGGTGCCCATTTTGTCAGTTCCAGTGTTCTTTTTACTTTACCACACTACCTCCGACTAAACCTCCTATGGCTTATTATTAGTCTTCTTCATAGCGCTCTATGGGAAGTACATTTCATTCACTAAAGTAAATTATTATAAATGAGTCAGTGTGAATTGATATATGCAAGATATATCATATCTACCAAAGGCAGAAAAATTCCTTTAACCCTGTTCACATGCCCATCAGGCTATACCACTGTCTTTTTATGATTTTTCTCCCCCTGACATGTCCCTAAGGCTTATTTTATCTTTAGCTCACATTTTTTATCGTCAAATGGAAGGTTGCTGTGTTAGCTTATGTGAAGTCTCCTATTTCCTGTGTCTTTTTAGGTATGCCCTTCCACCTCCAGGGGATACCTGCCCCTGACTATATGAACAGACATTTACAAGGTGTTGGAAGTAGAGTTTCAAGGAGTTGTTCTTAATTGCTGGGATGAAATTTAGAAATTAGGGGATTTGCTGTCCTGGCATATCAATTACTTAGGTGCTTTTATTTATTCCAGTAGGAAAGTTTTCATATATTCTAAGCCCTATACATTCATCACTTCAAACATTGCTCCACTCTTCTAGCATATTTCTGTTCAAATCTGAGGTTTCTGGGTGGCTGTGTTCAAAAACTCACCAGGACCATAGCTCCTCTGTTTTAGCTCTCTCATCTTCACTTACACTTCCTCTGGGAGAGAGCTCTGATGCTGTCAGCATTCTGGAGACATCTCCCCACCTCCACCTCCTGGCTTGCCAACAATGCTAATATGATCTTAGGCTGCATTTCCTAAAATAACCGCAGTATCCAGAACATGGGAGAGGATAGTTGTTCTGTTCCATACTTTGCTCTGGTCAGACCAACTCTGGAGCATTATTTTCAGTTCTGGACATCATATTCTGGAAAGGACATTGACAAAATAGAGTGAGGGCAAAGGAAGATGAGCAAGGAAGAGAGAGAGAATTCAAAATCATGCCATGTTTATAAATTGAATGAAGACCTACAGGATTTCATTCTTGTCAAGGATACAAAGCTAAAATGGTCCTGTGGTCTCATTAAGGTGAATGTTCTAATAGTGTAGGTCACAGACTATCTATGCCAGTTCATCCTGTAAAATTTTTGTCCATTTTCTCCCAAACAGTTGCCCACAGGCATCCATCCCACATGGAGAGGATTCTTAGATTTTCTTTTTTTTTTTTCCTTTTTAGGCAATTGGGGTTAAGTGACTTGCCCAGGGTCACACAGCTAGTAAGTGTCAAGGGTTTGGTCTGAGATCAGATTTGAACTCAGGTCCTCCTGACTTTAGGGCCGGTGCTCTATCCACTGTGCCACATAGCTGCCCCAGATTTTCTTTACATTGAGTGGTATCGCTAAGGTATCCAGGCTGTCCGTTAGTTATCCCTTGACCTTGTCACCTGACCAGCTAGTATTTTCATCAAACATTTCTTTGATGGAAGCTTTTATATTTGTCCTTAATAATTCATTATTTGGGGGGCAGCTAGGTAGTACAGTGGATAGAGCACCAGCCCTGGTTTCAGGAGGACCTGAGTTCAAATCCAGCCTCAGACATACAACACTTACTAGCTGTGTGACCCTGGGCAAGTCACTTAACCCCATTGCCTAGTGAAAAAAAAATCGTTATTTGTTATGTGTTACAGCTGGGTCATGGCCATCATGGACCACTTCATCCTCACTAGTGTCATTGGATTGCTTAGTATGTGGAGGGGAAAAAGATGCAAAAAGACTAAAAATATAGAGGGGAGGCAGATAATGAAGCTTCTTGAAACCAGAATATTTTTTATTTGATGCTTGTCATAATAGAGAGCCAGTTTTGTTTGAGTGAATGGAGGAAAGGGAGGACATGGTCAGACCTTGCTTTACGATGACCATTTTGATGCTTGAGTGGAATATGGAATGAAGTAGTTAGAGACTTAAGCAAGGAGAATATTAAGAAGGATATTTTAATAATCCAAGCATGAGATGCTGAGGGTATACACCATGGTGATAATAGTATCAAAGAGATATACAAGGGAGAGATTGTGAAGGCAGAATTGACAGAAATTGGCAACATTGGATGGGGTAGAGTTTGAGAGAGTAAGGAATCAAGAATTCACTTAGGTGACTGGTAAGATGAAGAAAAGTGAGGAATATGGGTGTAGCAGGCCAATTATACAGTATAAACATGATTACACATACTCTCAGAGGTACAATAACCTAGTGGATAAAAGGCAGGGTATTAACGAAAGCAATTAACATATGGAATATTGATTTTAGGAACTAAGGCCCATTAAATAGCAGTATGTCCATGTTGGTTGCTTAGTTAACTTCACAGTATTTCTTCAAAATGTATTCCTCCCCCTAGGTTTTCCCAATCTGTTGACAAGCATTTGTTAAGTTCTTAATATGTTTGAAGATCTGTGCTAAACACTAGAAACATAAAAGCAGAAAGAAATACAGTCCCTCAAAGAGTTTGTTATTAATCCTTCATACTTGAAGAGGACCAAAATGACACTACAATTTTGGCATCAAGATATAGTGTGTTTGACTGTGGCTGATCAGACCAATATGAGCTTGGAAGGCTTTATCACGGGTCAGGGACAAATAGTACATTTGAACATTCTAATGGGGGAACATAACACATAAAAGAGAGATAAAAAGAGATGAAGATATTCACTGCAGGGGCGTGGTAGAGTTTTCCAGTTGAAGGTGTTGCCATTTTCCTATCTATCTCTTTTAAGAGACAAATGACTTTTTCTCATTTAAAATGATGAAACACTAAATTTAGAGTTACATGGCATGTCTTTGATTCAAAATTTCGTTACTTTACTAAGTGTGACAGGGCAAATCTATTAAATTCTCTTTTAACTCAGTTTCTTAATCTATAGTATGGGCCAATAATAATAGGGCAATTTGAAGGAAGAAATGAGATGATGTAGGTAGAGTGTTTGTAAGCCATAAACCATTATATAACTACTTTAAATCTATTTTCATGTATATGATGCAAAGTAAGTGTATATTGAATGTTGAATGAGTGAATGAATAAACAAATAGATTTTCTCTCCCTAACTAGATTGTAAGTTCCTTGACAGCAAGGACTGTGTCTTGCATTTTACTTTCCTCTTTCATAGTATTATCCTAGGTCTATGAAAATAGCAAGTGTTCAATAAATCCTAGATTAAATAATTAATGAATTAAGCTTATAGAGCAGATTCAAACAATACTGAAATAATCACTTCCTCAAAAATTGAGATAGCCTAATTGAATTTAAAAAAAAACTGTTTTTTAGCTTTTTATTTACCATTTTATTCTTCCCCAGTTACATGTAAAAACAATTTTAACATTCATTTTTAAAACTTTGAGTTCCAAATTCTTTCCTTTCATCCCTCCCCCCATTAAGAAGGCAAGCAATTTGATATAGGTTATACATGTGTAGTCATGCAAAACATATCCATAATAGTCATGCTATAAAAAAAACATAGTCCAAAAAAAAACCTCAAGAAAAATATTCTTTTTAAAAGGTATACTTTAGTCTCTATTCAGACACCATCACTTCTTTTTCTGAGGATGGATAGCATTTTTCACCATAAGTCCTTCAGAGTTATCTTGGATCCTTGTATTGCTGAAAAGAGCTAAGTCATTCACAGCTGATCATCTTACAATATTGCTGTTATTTTGTACACAATACATTTCACTTTGCATCAGCCCATGGAGGTCTTTCCTGACTTTTTTTTTTCTGAGAGCATTCTATTCATTGTTTCTTAAAGTAAAACAGTATCCCATCATAATCACATAGCACAACTTGTTCAACCATTCCCCAATTCATGGGTTGACCCTCAACTTCTAATTCTTTACCCCCAGAAAAGAACTGCTATAAATATTTTTGTACATATAGGTCCTTTTCCCTTTTTTATTTTAAATCTCTTTTGGGATGCAGACCTAGCAGTGGTATTGCTAGGTCAAAGGGTATACATGTCTTTATAATCCTTTGGGATAGTTTCAAATTGCTCCACAGAATGGTTGAATCAGTTCATAACTCCACCAAAAATATATTAAAGTCTCATTCTTCCCACATTCCCTCCATCATTTGTTATTTAACTTTTCTATCCCATGATCCAATATAATAGATATGAGGTAGCACTTCAGAACTGTTTTAATTTGCATTTCCCCAATCAATAGTGAGTTAGAGAAATTTTTTTTCGTATGGCTATAGATAATTTTGATTATTTCATCTGAAAACTGAGCATATATTCTGATCATTTATCAGTTGATGAATGGCTCTTTTATAAATTTGGCACAGTTCTCTATATATTTGAGAAATGAGGCCTTTATCAGAGAAACATGCTTCATTTTTTCCCCCACAGTTACTATTGCTAACTGTATTCCTAAGCTATCTGCATCTTAAGTAAAACTAATTGCCAGATCTGTGCTAACCTAATCAAGTTCTACTATTTACATCATTGCAGCTACCAAGGTAAAAGAATAATGCTATAGAGGAACTAAATTATTCTAAAGGACTTGTCTTTCCATGTCAACTCCATTTGAGTGACTAAAATATAAGATGTGTGTAACAGTATATTTTTAAATTAATTGTATGTATTATATAAATCCAGCATTAAACTTTTCTGATAATTAAAAAAAACACAAACATTTATTAATCATCTTATATATGCTTGTGCCTATACTAGGCTTTGGAGATATAAAAATGTAGAACAATATCTGCTCTCAATGAACTGATACTCTCATCATAGTGTGGAGGCGAATTCAGCTTTTTGATGGCTGTCAGCACAAGCACTGCCAGGTGCCACTCACCTGAAAAGGCTCCTAGAATAGGCCTGAGAATTGACTTTTGTTCAAGGACTAGCTTAGTTAAATCTGAAGCGGTTCAACACCAGGAAATTGGCCAACCCATGGTATTTTTACTTTTTTTTTAATGGCTTTAGCATCTGAGGAAATGTGTCTACTGAGGCATTGAAGATTTATTATCAATGTAAATTTAGGGATCTATGGAGATCAATGAAATCAGATCTTTTGCTAGAGTTTTTTAACCATTTGTTTCTCTGTGTATCATGGATCTTTTTAATGGTCTGGTAAAGCCTAGGGACATCTCATAAAAAATTTAAATAACAGAAGGAAATGTTAAATTTAACTTTTTAATTTTTTTCATTAAAAAATATTTTACACTTCCTGAACATCAATTTCTTTTAGTTGACAGTTGGGTGTAAGAATCATGGGAGGTGTCCCATACCTCACTTAGGCAGAACTGAAAGGAGAAAAACTTCATTTTTAGGTTTAGGGGCAGCCTAGTACAATTTTAGCATTTGATCTTGTTTAAGACATGGGTAACTGAAAAAGAAAGTAATATACAAATTAATATGCTACCTAATTTTTTATAAGAAAATTGCTTTGTTTCATCACACAGATTAGTTAACTCTACTTTTTGCTGACCAACTGTGAAATATTCTAGTTGGAGCTCTAAGTTTCTCAAGATACCAAAAAAGGACAGGGCAACTTAGGAAATAACATGCCACAGAAAACAAATGGGAAAAAACAAAAAAACAAAAACAAAACAGACTTTCTCCCTCTAGGCCTACTTCCTTCCATCTCTTCAACAGAACCCTAGAGAGTATAAGCAAATCTTTTCCTATTCTTATTATCAAATAGTTTTTCCCATTGTCAGCAATTCCCTTTAGAGTGCATCTCAGACATGTGTCAGTTTTCAAGCCCAGAATGGTCAACTTCATCAGTTCCCTCACAATTATGGAAAAATGCTCTTACTTGTGATGGTCAAATTCAATTGACACTCAACAGGTTTGGGAATTGAAGAATGAGGGAGTGTACTTTACAATTATCATTCTTGACACCATAACTACATTCTTAAATGGTGCAGTGTAAATTATATGTATACAAATCTTTAAGATTTCACATATACTACAGGAGATAAATATCTAAAGAAATCCATGGTGTCAAATTGAAGTAAGAAGAGTTTTTCTTCTCCCTTCTCCTCACTCTCTCTTTAAAAACAAACAAACAAACGAACGAGCGAACAAAAAACTTTTTATTGCCTTTTGCTCAGTGCACTCTTGCAGACCAAGAATTGTCTAATGTTTTTTGCTACGTCCTCCAACTATTGATTAGCTATCTCATTCATTAGGCAGTCATGAGCTCATCCCAAAATCTCATGGAATTTAGAATTGTGAATTACGTTAGGGTTCACATAATCCTACTTTTCTATTTTGCAGACAAGAAAATCAAGGCCTAAAGAGAAATGACTAGCTCAAGGTAGTAAATAACAGAGCTTACATTCAAACCAAGCTCTTCAAAATCTAATGTTCTTTCTACAATACCATTTAACCATTTAATATATTTTCAGTTAGGTTTTTATGTGGATATAAATTATCTATTCAAGAAGATAATATATGCCATGAAGAAACATGTCATGCAATAGTCTTTGGCATCTTTTGTAATGAATAACATAGTCAAACACATAGTGTCAAATAAATATTCAATGGTTGTTCCTTATTCTCCGGAAATACCTCTTCCTTTATTATTTTTCTATATTGCTCATTCAACACTTATATTGGAGTTCCTTCCTCCCATGTCTTCATTTGTTGAAATCTTATTCATTCTTTAAGGATCATACTTTACTTCCTCCATGAAATTTTTCCTCCCCCAACCTCATTTCCCATGCTTTCAGGCATGGTTATACCTCTCTGATATACTGATAATATTTCATATTGTATGCCGGGGGGGTGTTGTCTCTTGTAGACTGTATATTCTTAAAAGGCAAGACCTCTCTGTTTCCTCCATACTGCCTGGCCCATTGGCTTTTATGTGGCAAGTACTAATAAGTGTTTATTTTGCTGTATAAAATTAAAGTGATTAAATCTTCACTGGAAAGAGTTTATATTTGCTAATATACAGAATTTACTCTACATCTGAACTAGAGGTGAGCTGAACTCAAGAGGACACTTCCTCTTTGCACATCACAAAAACTTTGCTCCTGATTAGTTTTGTTATCTTTACCAGCAGGGCTACAGTGAGACAAATGCCATTTGAGTAACAAGGGGGTCAGGTAAATCAATATGCGTTGCTATCAGTATTCCTAGCTGCAGCAGGCCTACTGCCCTGACTGCAAGGCATTCTAATGGGAAGGAAGACATCTGAAAAGGTTAATTAACTTACAGTTGGCCATAATTAGGATCAAAAGGATGAAAAAGGAAAGTAGGTAATCATTTATTTTTAAAAATCCAGGCATAAAATATGTGCAAACATGGAACAGCAGTTTGAGTAAATAAGGATATTTTAACAGTTTTTTGGGGTGGAAAGTTTGGAAAATGTCATAGAAAAATACAGAATGGGCACCAAGAGGGAGGAAGAACAAAATGGATGCAAAGAAATTGAAATGGGATAAAGAATGGAGAAATCTATGGCTGTAATTAAAAAAAATTACATTCCGTGTTGGATGGAATATTAAAAATAAAATAAAATATTGAGAAGGTAGCTGTAGAAGAGGGTAGAAAGGCCTAACCCAAATGACAAAAGAGATCCAAAAAGCCAATGAGGAGAAGAATACCCTAAAAAGCAAAATTGGCCAAATGGAAAAGGAAGTCCAAAAGCTTGCTGAAGAAAATACTTCCTTAAAAATTAGAATGGAGTAATTGGAAGCTAGTGACTATTTGAGAAATCAAGGCACTGTAAAACTAATCCAAAAGAATGAAAAAATAGAAGAGAATGTGAAATATCTCATTGGAAAAACAACTGACCTAGAAAATAGATCCAGGAGAGAGAACATAAAAATTATTGGACTATCTGAAAGCCATGATCAAAAAAAAGAGCCTAGATATCATCTTTCAAGAAATTATCAAGGAAAATTGCCCTGATATTTTAGAACCAGAAGGCAGAATAGCAATTGAAAGAATCCACCAATGACCTCCTGAAAGAGATCCCCAAAGGAAAACTCCTAGGAATATTGTAGCCAAATTCCAGAATTTCCAGGTCAAGGAGAAAATATTGCAGGTAGACAGAAAGAAACAATTCAAATATTGTGGAATCACAATCAGGATAACACAAGATTTAACAGCTTCTACATTAAGGGACCAGAGGGCATGGAATATGATATTCCAGAGGGCAAAGGAGATAGGATTATAACCAAGAATCACCTACCCAGCAAAACTGAGTATAATCCTTCAGAGGAAAATTGGTCATTCAGTGAAATAGGGGACTTTCAAGCATTCCTGAGGAAAAGACCAGAGCTGAATAGAAAATTTGACTTTCAAATACAAGACTCAAGTGAAACATGAAAGAGGTAAGCAGGAAAGAGAAATCATAAGAGACTTATTAAGGTTGAACTGTTTACATCCCTGCATGGAAAGATGATATTTGTAACTCATAATCCTTTGTCAGTATTAGGGTAGTGGCAGGGAAAAAATTATATATATGGATAGATAGATAGATAGATAGATAGATAGATAGATAGATAGATGGATAGATGGATGGATGGAGGGCACAGGGTGAGTTGAACATGAAGGGGTGATATCTGGAAAATAAAATTAAGGGGTGAGAGACGATTATACTGGGAGAGGGAGAAAAGGAGAAGTAGAATGGGGTAAATAATTTCACATGAAACAGACAAGAAACGGCCTTTACAGTGGAGGGAAAATAGGGGAAGGTGAGAGGGAATGAGTGAATCTTATTCTCATAGTATTTGGCTTAAGGAAGGAATAACATACACAATGAGGTATGGAAATCTATCTTATCCTACAGGAAACTAAGGGGGGAAGGAGACAAGAGAGCAGGGGTTTGATAGAGGGGAGGGTAGATTGGGGGAGGGGATAATCAGAATCAAACACTTCTGAGGACTGACAGGGTCAAAACAGAGAATAGAATAAATGGGGGTAGGATAGGATGAAGGGAAATATACTTAGTTTTTCACAACGTCACTACTCTGGAAGTGTTTTACATGACTAAACATCTGTACCCTGCATCAAGGTGCTTGCCTTTTCAATGAGGGTGGATGGGGAGGGAGGAAGGGAGAAAATTTGTAACTCAAAAGTTTTAAAAACACATGTTAAACATAAAAAAAAACCAAGAAGAGGGTGGAAGGAATCAAGCCCACAAAGTCAGAAAACCTGATATCTAGTCTCAGCTTTGTAACTAACTTCAAGACCCTGGTAAAGTTACTTCTGCTGTGTCTTCTTACCAAAAAAAATGAGGTAAATGAACCAGAACTCAGGCCCCTTTCAGTTGAAGATTCTATAAGTCAAATACTGACTTGCAGTCTAGCTGTTAGTGTTAACGGATATTTGTGTTTAGTGTGAAGTTTGGGGGGATATAATTAGGACTTTGAAAATATATGTGTTTGTGATGATACATTGTATTTACATGGTTCTTTATATTGTAAAGAGCTTTCGTATCAAGGGAAGGTTTGACTTCCTTTTTATAAATAAACAAACTAAATCAGAGAAATTTTAGCTAGTTAAAGTATAAAGTGTATATGGCAGAGAAGGCCCCAGAGCTCATATCTCCAAACTGTCACTCTTTGCTCTATAATACATTGTTTTAATCCTGTCTAATTTTAGGCTAAACACTGCCTTGGTCCAAAAAGGACCTTAAGCCTTGGGACTGGTATAATGAATGGAATTAAGCTTCGATATTTATATGTGGTTCTTACTTAAAGGAAAAGTTCTCCCTTAGTTCCAAGGATAACTTCTCACCAAGGATTAGTGCCCAGAAAATGAAAAGTTACCTTTAGCACAGATCCACAAACTCCAAAAAGTTTGGAACCACCAGTCCTTTGAGTTTTAGCTCTAAAACCAGTAATTTAAGTCTCAGTGAATTCCTCAAAGTAAATCTTGCGGTTCTCTTATCAATAACATAGGAAACAATGATGTTTAAAACAAAAGTTAGGCCCCAATGCCAGGAAGGGAAAATTGAGGGAAAGTACTTGATCCATTTAATCTCCTCTTTCAAATTTAAATTATATGTAAATTGAAATGTTCAGTGTTTCATTCTGTGCTGAGAGCTCCCTCAATTGGCAATGTGAACTCAAGCACAATATGTATGCCATTGTTAGGGAGTATCTGAATTAATGGAGCAGAGAGATGTTATAACTAAATTAAAATGAGAGGCAGGCTGGCCTGAGGCAGGGGGCAAAGGAGAGGAAGGCTCAAGGGGAAACACAAATCAATTTGATAGCACTGAATTCTGATTAGAGAATCTGGGATCATTGCCTCCAGGCGCCTTGCAGAATACTTCTCTACCAGTGTGGTCCTCAAGTTATTAGATGCCATTCTTTAAACTCCATCCCCGTAAATAAGAGCATGCCAGGCAGCATGCATAATTCGGTGCCAAAGAAAGATTCCATTACGGGGAGGTACTGATCCACGGAATGACAATAATACCTAGCAAAACAGTAACCATAATGGTTTACTACTATATAGTTGCCACAGGATCCCCAGGAAAGAGCAATATTGAAATTATAAGCAACAACCTCAGCAGCTCATTTTCTAGGTAGATTCTATATTTTCCTGTGATGTATTTGGGGGCATCACCTAAACACTGTGTTGGAATAAAAAAAGGGACTGATAAGCAAATTCTCCTGCCTGAGCTAGGGTTGAACAACGGATAGTGAAAGAGAGCACAACACCTTTACCTTAACTCCTCACCCATAGCCAATAGGGGCTACCACATATCCACTAGAGAAACATTTATGCATGACCAAAAGTAAATATGTATATAATCTTTAAAGGAGAGGGTAGATAGGTATATAGGTAGATAGGCAGAAAGGTAGATAGAATTCAACTTGCCAGTAAATATAGATAACTGTAGTCACCAATGGTATTATAAAAAGAATAATGCATGGATCTGAAATACTGAAATATAAGACTTGAATAAGGGTTTGCTAAGGAATTCACTGATGATTAGGACTATCATCATTCAAATAGTACAAATAAGATTGAGACAACAAAATCTTGGTAAAAATCCTTTGAGTTTTCACTCAGTCTCATAGGTTTCTCCCCTCTTTCTTCTCTTCATTTAGGGCACATTGTTGTTGTTCAGTTGTTTTAGTCATGTTCACATCTTCATGACCCCATCTGGGATTTTCTTGGCAAAGATACTGGAGAAGTTTGCCATTTCCTTTTCCAGCTCATTTTACAGATGAGAAAACTAAGGCAAAATAAAACTGAGTGACTTGACCAGGGTCACATAATTAGTAAATGTCTGAGGCTGAATTTGAACTCATATATTCCTGACTCCAGGCTTGGCATTCTATCCACTGGGTCAACTGGCTGTCCCAATACTTCAATAGTTGTCAAAGATTTACACACATACTAATGCATGATATGGAAACACATTACATATATGTAAACATATGTTGTACATATAGTTGTGTTTATAAATGTACATGTATATATATTTTTGAATATGCTTGCCTACATGTATGTATATTGTTGTATATCCACAAATGTAGAAAAAGAAACAATTTCAGTACAGGTACTGGAATGAAGCACAAAAGCCCCCAGCTCTATCTTTGCTTTTCTAATGCTACTGAATGAAGCTTCTGGGTAATCTGCATAATCTTGCTGCTAGTAAACAGGGACATTGTGGGGGTTAAAATAATTTATTCACCCCAAACAAAAGAGGAAATGGGCCTGGGAAAGTGAATAAGAAAATGGATAGAATTGACTTGATAGACTCTTTACTACATTGACTATGTATGGCTCCAGTACTGACTTACAAAATAGTTGTTATATCCCTAAGGCTATGCAATGTCTCATGAATGAAGAAAGAGGCAGAGATAAAATGAGCAGGTAACCTCTTCAGAGACACAGAATGTGAACTTCTAAGCTGTGAATGGGAAAGTATGCATGTATGCTTATGGTAGGGATTGTGAGAGGCAGATTTTTTTTTATTTATTTACTTTGTTATTCTGTTTCATTTAGTAATTTTGGTTTTCCTGTATGTGCGCTATGGTTTGGATTGATAAAGATAGATGGATAGATAGATAGATAGATAGATAGATAGATAGATAGATAGACAGACAGATGAGTAAATAAATAAATAAATAACTCCCAGTTGGGAGGAAGATGTGTGAGTGGCGTGTTTAAAGAAATGAGTGATTTTTTAAAAAAAAAATCTATGAACCTGTGGATAGTTTTAATGGAACCATATAGCATGTCCTAAACATTATTGGTTTTTTATAACTTTTTTGTATTCATTTGACTGTATTCAAATGAACTATTCATTTCAGTCAAAAAGCACTAAACTATTCATTCAGCTACGGAGTTAGTTTTCAAATGGGTTAGAAATTAGTTGCCAGTTAGTGTTGGTAAATTCAATAAAAAAAAAAAATCAAAGGGCTTTCTGTATGTTGCTGTCTCCATAGTCACTTTTCAGAGTTATTCATAGTTACTGCTTCTAATTCTCTGATTGGTTTTTCAATAGAAGTGTTGCCTGTTGAACTCAAGGAAAAAAATATAAAACAGAACCAAAGGAATAAAATCAGGAAATCTACATCATAAAATTGAGTTTTATGTAAACAATACTTTACTACATGTATATTAGGTGAAGCAAATTCAATATCTTTGAAATTGACTCTGACAAAGCAAGGTTGCTCAATATAAGGCCATTAAATTAGTACAGGGCCAGACAGCTTAAACATAGCAAAGCAGGAATAAATTGCAAAGAACAAAACTGTTAAAATGAGACCAGAAAGAATTTGGCCAATGGCAAATGCAAATCAAACCTGACCTCTCAGACCTCTATAGAGCAAATGAAGAAAGACTGAATGTGATCTTTTAAGTAGTATAATCCCTGAAATGAGGCAAACAGGAACAATTAAAATAAATATACTGTGGTGTTCAGAACTTTATTCTTTTTTCAATATTTCCAATTATATATTCTAGCATTTATAACTAGAAGCAATGGATCAGTGTGTTATCTGGGAGTACAAAGTAGGATTACCTAAAAACAAGATATTAAATAGATCATGTGAGTGAAAAAACAAAGACTATGGCCTCCAAAATATGTCATTTATATCATCCTATTTATAAATAATCTTTAAAATAACCTTTGTGATGACCTTGAAAATATTATAAGAAGTGAGGAAATGTTAACAATAGTAGACTTTTCACCATTATAAGGGCCTTAGGGTTCATCTTGTCAAATTTCATCATTAAGCAGATGTGACTAAGGCCAAAAAGAGGAAAAAAAAATTTAAAGGTGCAATGACTTGCCCAAGTTCACATGGCTATTTTGTGGCAGAGACAAAACCAGGAAAAAAAAATATTGTCCTAAATTCTGTTCTAATGTTATTTGTACTACATGCTTATCTTAGGACTTCCTTTCCTTCCAGATATTTTCAGTCAGTGAATTAGCTTTTGCTAATTGTCTACTATGTGACAGGAACTCCGTACACAAAGTAAAGCAAAAAAAAAAAATTAAAAAATGGAAAAAAGCCTCTACTCTCAAGGAGATCATAGTCTGATAGAGGAGAAAGTGTGCAAATTATGAACAAACAAAATAAATAGAAGATAAATTGAGGGTAGTCTCAGAGGGAGAATTAAGGAGGACTGGGGAAGGTTTCTTACAGATCATGGAACTTTGGCTGAGACTTGAAGGAAGCCAGAGAAATTAGGAGGCAGAGATAAGGAGGGTGAGCATTCCAGGTATAGGCAATGGACAGTGAAAATGCAATTAACTGTGAGAATGAACAGCTTGTATGATCAATAACAAGGAGACTGTTGTCAATTTTTCACAAGATATGTGAAGAGGAGTAAGATGTAAGAAGACTGAAAAAGGAGAAAGGAGCCAGGCCATAAAGGCCTTTAGAAGCCAAAAAAGGATATTTATATTTAATCTTAAAGGTAAGAGGGAGCCATTGAAGCTAATTGAATGTTTTTTGGAGAGTGACATGGTCAGACTTGAGCTTTAGGAAGATCAATTTAATAGCTGAGTGAAGGGTAGACTAGAATGAGGAGAGGATCAAGGCAGGGATACCACCAGCAGACTTTTGCAAAAGTCCAGATGTCAAGTGATAAAGATCTATACCTACATGGTGGCATTGTCAGAGGAAAGAATGAATGTATAGGAGGATTTGACAATGATTCATTACAGAAGGTGAGAGTGAGGGGCTGAGGATGATACGTAGTCTAGATGACTGGGGTGATAATGGTATCCACATTAATAGTGAAATTAGGAAGAGTGGATATCTCTAATCTGAACAGAGACCTCCTTTGACTCTGATGACCGCTACAGCACTTAATATTTTACTTAATTCTGTGGACATTAGGACAAATGTTTAGGCCATCCAGTTGTCCTGGGGATGGTGATTAATTTGAATGAAGCAAAATCCTTAACTGCTCTCTAAGGACTGCTGCCCTTCTTCCTCCCTGCCCCCCACTCAATGGGTATTCTGGAAACACTACTGCCTGGTGCCAGAAAAAGCATGAGTTAGAAGTAATGACCATCTTTTCTCATCTGCTTCAGGAACTTCCTTCCTCAATCATCATTATACTTTCACTCATTTCCAGGCTATCCTGAATCACCTCTGCACTCCCAATCACCAAAAAATATGTCTGGGTCTCCTCTATTTCATTCCAATATCCCTCAGGCTTTCACTCTTTTTCTCATCTTCCTTACACAACACGATTCCAAGAACTGTCTATGCTCATTGTTTCCATCTAGTAACCTCCTGATATCTACTGAACAATTTGCCATCTGACTCCCAGCTTTACTACTTGCCTGAAACTTCCCAAGTTTTTTATCACCATCTTTCATCTCTTAAATTAAATCAACTTTTTCCAGTCCTCTGTAACTTCTTTGTACATTTTGCCATTTGGTGACCTAGATAGCCTCTTCTGACCTTGATAACTTTTCCTGGATTCTCTCCCCTTCCTTAGTTTCCATGATACTGCTTTCTGTTGGATTTCCTTCTACATTTTTAATGGTTCCTTCCTATTCTTTCTCAGATCATTGTAGTGCAAGAATAGTGTACTGGCTCCTATAGGTCATAAAGACCTGAGACTAGTGAGGAAAGCCATGGGCAACAAAAAGATGTTGGCTTGTTTGTTAAAGTGATGCTCAAAGAAAGGAACACTTGAACTTAGTGTACTATATATAGCCTCAGGTACTGAAAAAAAAATGGTAGCAATTATTGATGCCATTGCCAGTGATATTTGAATGATTGTGGGAAAAAAAATTAAAGGCATGGAGAAGATAAAGTATTCTCCTAATTTTTTAAAAAGTGAAAGTAATTGGGGCAGCTAGGTGGTGCAGTGGATAGAACACTGGCCCCGAAGTCAGAAAGACCTGAATTCAAATCCGGCCTCAGACTAAACACTTGACACTTACTAGCTGTGTGACCCTGGGCAAGTCACTTAACCCCAATTGCCTAAAAAGAAAAAAGAAAGTGAAAGTAATACCATTTACTGGCTATGTGCCAGTCAGTTTCTCTTTCCTTCCTGGAAAAATTCTAGAATGTTATATCTAAGGGACGCTTAATTAAAGTCAACAAATAGAAGTAGTAATAACAAAGAATCAGGATGGCTTTCAGGAAGTACTGCTGATGCCCCATACATCTTCTTTTCTTTTTTTTTTTTAAATAGGGTGATTATACTAGTAAATCAGGGACATATTCTAGATAGTTTACCAAGATTTTAGTCAACTATTGATAATATATTCCATGCTATTTTTGTGAAAAAGATGAAATGATGCTAGCTAGATAATAACATAATTAGATGTCTTTGTAAATTAATAATGAGCATGACTAAGAACAGACATTAATAATTGCATGTCAACTTTGATGACAGCTTCCAATGGAATGGGGAAATATCTATGACTGTCCTTGTGCCATATAATATATCTATATCTATATCTATCTATCTATCTATCTATTTCATTACTGGTATAAATAGTGTAGCTGTCAAATTTGAAGATGTCATAATCTGGGAGAGTTGTTGTTATATACTTTCTCTATTTCTGTTTTGCTGTTGTTGTTGTTTGTTCTTCATTTTCTAAGAGGGCCATTACATCAGGAAGGTGCTGTCTTGACTTGCAAGTGAATTGGATTTAAGTGAGGCAGGGTTATGCAAAGTCACCGCCTCATTCTCTCCTCCTCTGGAGCCATCTGGGACCAGTGGCAAAATATAGATCAGTATGACTGGATATGACCCTAGATGAAGTGGGAGACCTTGGCCTTTTTAAGCTAAGGTATTTCCTAGGTCTCAGTTTGTCTGAGGCAACATTCAATAAATGATTACGGCTACTTAAGAAATGAGGCAAAAATGGCCTCTTTTACCTACTCAAAAATATATTAAAAAATATTACAAAACCCAAAAGTGAAATGGGCTGCCTTAGCTACCCACCCTCATCCCATGTTCCCGCTCTCAAAAATAAATCCATCTGGGAGGGGAAGACCCTCAGGATTTCTAGCTAGAACAGAAACAATTGCTATTTACACTCACTCTGAGTCAACAAAACCCAAACAAATTATTTTTTCCCTGATATTAAATGTTAATTTGCCTTGCCCCCCTTCCCCAGAACATTAGTATTATTTTTAGTTCTATGCTGTGGATCAAATAAAACAAATCTAATTCCTCTTCTAGATAAAGGCCTTGAAATATTTAAAAAAAACTATCTTCACCACCCCCACACCACTTCCAAGTTTTCCTTTCCATGGTCTAAACAGTTTTCTTCGATGAAATCTCATATGTAATAGTCTCAAGGGGATTTCTTGTTGTGGTAGACCTCATCTGGACATTCTCTAGTTTATTAATAACCTTCCTAAACTGTTTCAAACTGAACATAATACCTGAGATGTGGCCTGATTTAGATAGAATAGAGCCAGGAACTATTGCCTCCTAATTCCTGGTATCTAAACCTCTTTTGATACAAAGATTATATCAATTTTCTTGGTCACCATATCATGACTTTTAATTCAAATGGAAATAGTACTTTGCTAACCCCCTGGATATTTTTCCTTCTTAATCATGTCTTCTCTCATTTTTGTATTTGAAATGTCAATACAGATTACAGGCTTATTCCTGTTAAATTGCATATTCTTACATTTGGTCTAATGGTCTAACTTACCAGTAATTTGTTATTCCCTAATCCCCTAATCCAGTGTATTTGTTATACTTTGAGGAATGTAAATGAATCAGTATTGCTTACTACAGTAAGTTTATACTTAGAATTTTGATTGTTATAGAATACACACATGCAAATATACATTTATATTTTCTTTCTCTTGTTAGGATCTCTGTGTATTAATAATTTATGCCCTCCCATCTGACTTTGCCTTTAACATGTAGAATATCAAGAGGAGAAAATGAAAACAAAACATAAACAGCTCTGTAAAGCCTTTGATTTGTCACTTGAAAGAATAACCCAAAGCAGTTCCCATGACACCATCCTGATAATTGGCATGTGTCCTGTGTTAATTGTTCTTTGCTTTTTACTTTTACCCATTAAACCTTCCAAGTATGTCTTTCCCTCTTTTTATAATGATAACTTCAAAAATAATGTGCCCATCTGGGCCAGATGAATCCATATCACCTATCATCATAAGATGCTCCATATCCACCATGGTAGTTGAACTTGAGTATTAGGAAGTTAAAGAATATTTGAATCTTATATTTTTATACCCTTCCCCCCCCAAAAAAAAAGCTGAGGTAAAAATTATGCCTTGTTCCCTGCCAATCCTATCCTGAAATAGCGGTAAAGGAAGGAATATCTCTACTCTAAGTAAGAGAAAGGATTTTTTTTATATACAAAGAGATAAAACTGGTCAATTATCTTTGAAGCTGCCCCAGTGAGGAAATGCCACACCATCATTGCTAGCCAGATGCAGATTTAGAGGCCTATAGCATGCCACTCCTATCTCTAGCTATCTACAAAGAATTACTTTTAATATATCCTTATATATAATTCTTTTGTGAGAATTCCCTTTTCTTCTCCCTAGTGAAGATATTTGAGTTACTAAATTATCACTAATTTGAAGAGAAAATTGCCTCTAAATGAAGAAATGGAAAGAAAATTATTTTAAAAACTGATTTTAAAACTCTCCAAACTCAAGGAACTCAAAGAATTATAGTTGCTACAGTGAATGACCCTAATTCATGTACTTCTGTAAAGTCAGAGGGAAAACAATCAAAACAACAACATTATTTTTTCTTGAGATTTAAACACTTAGAAGTCTTTGGCTAATACCAACATTAGTAAAATAAAATTCTTATATTATATCTCAGGGCATTCCAAACCTTGGTAATATTTGGAGTATATAAATCCAAACTGGAATCAAAGCATGGTAAAAGAAAAGGCCAAAATGGCTTGGTATCAGTTTTTTTTTCCCTTTCTTTTAAATTCCAAAATCTAAGGGTTTGAGAAAATAGTAGCATAGTACTTACACGACTGGATATGTAAGCCAGAATGTTAGTATGGATAAGGAGGCAAGATATAAAAAGATCTCAAAGAGATGACTATTTTTATGTCTCAACTTGTCTCCTCAAACACCTTTATTTTTAATAACATTGATTATTACCCATTCTCAACCTGATCTAACATACATTAGTATGTTACTGTCATGGATAAGGTCTACAATGCCCATTGTTGACTTAGACATGGAAATCAGGCTATGAATTTAGATCCCATTAAAATGCCCCTCTAGAATTTCAAGTTGAGTGCATGTTGGTTCCTGTACCACCTCTGATATTTAGTACTTGTGTTCTCTTTGGCAAGTTACAACCTGTTTGAGTCGAGCTTCCTATTGTAAATTGTAAATTGTAAATGAGGGGTTATTCTTGATAGCTACTAGACTTCTTTTCAGTTTTAAATGTATAATCCTATGACTTGAGTGGAATGGCATTGGTGAAAGACTCATAAAGAGTCTGGGGCCTGCATATTGTGTCCTTCTCTCACCCTATTACCTGCTGCAGACAGATCAACTTTGATTGATCTAGTTGAGTTGTAGTGCCTGCAAAACTTACATTCAATTGGAGGCCTTGTCAGGTTGATTCATCTGTTAGGTATCTATAATAGGTTCTAATGACAGTAAAATTGCCAGCAAATTGGGATTCCCAGGGATAAAATTCAACCTATTTTGTTTTTGTTTTTGGTTTTGGTTTTGGTTTTGGTTTTGGTTTTGGTTTTGTTTCAACATATCAGACAAGTCAGTTGAGTTGTCAGACTGAAGCTGTTCTAGATCTTATGTCATGTCATATGGAGAATTATGGGTACCATACATCCTTGAGAGGCTGCCATGCCTGATCAACTGAAGTTTTGACTTCTCCCAAAATATGTATGATTGCTGGTTCCCCTCAGAACTCCCATTTTAAGAAAAAAGACTAAGCTAGCCATGGCTTCATTCCTCTCCATACTACACTCTAGATTTTTTTTTCCTATTATGTTCCCATGGGGAGTACCTCCCCACCACTTTTAAGCTTTCTTTTCTGTGTTACTTCCCCCCACTTGAATGTAAACTCATTAAGTCAGAGATCACCTTTCTACATTCTCAGCACTTAACTTAGTGCTTTTCACATAGTAATTTCTTAATTGATTCTTTTTGGCTTTTTGACTTGTCATGAGAATATACTGGAGGCTAAAGCATGGAAGAGGCCTATATGTAATGGAAGGAATGAAGGAATATGAACTATCTGAAAAAATGGCCAAACAACCACTAAAAATGTGAGTTTTGCTACATGCAACCTTGGTGTACTGGAAGAAGGGGTGGTTTTGAAACCAGGACTACCTGGGTTTAAGTCCCACCTTTGACACATGCTGGTTATTAAACCCTGGGTAAGTCACTTTAATCTCTCAGTGCTCTAGGCAATTCTAAAGGCAATTTGCAGAGGAGCCAAACTGCACTGGTAATGGGAGTTTTTTTCATACTAAAATTCTCATTATCAATGAAATCACAAGTTCTCTATGCCCATCCTTTACTACATGGTGCAGATACTTTTTGGTTTCTTCATGTCAGAGACTATTGTTCTATTGTTCTATTCTATTATCTTTTGGCTTTATTCCAGAATCCTTTGAGTCAGTCTAAGTTTCTATACATTGCATTGGATTACATTTTTTACATTTTGTAATGAAATATCCCAGGGAGTAAGACTATCATCATTTTAAATATGAACAGAGAGCCTAGAATGGCACATGCAAAATGAGAGAGATTAACTAATACTAGCTAATGATGAAGTGACAGATAAATGGCTTAAAATAAATCTATGTTCTCCAAGACTTCTTAAATAACGATTGAAATAATAGTAAAGTAATTTGCAACACTTATTAAATTATTTAAATTTGTCTTTGGAACTCTAAAGCATTGTTATTAAGAGTAAAAAATACAATAGAAGAATCCTCTAATTGCAGTGTTGGAAGAGGGTTCAGATGTCAACTCTAAGAGGTCAATCCGTATCTAAAGAGAAATTCCCTCCAAAGAACACTGAAATGTTGTCTTCTTTGTTTGTTTTTAATGCACAGAAGATAACAAAAAAATTCAGAATACAATCAAGACAGTTTTGCATGTAATATGTAAATTTTATTGTATACTTTGGGGAAAAAAAGCTTGTCAGGTATTTACTCCAAAGAGGTTACTGATATAAAGAAAGTCCCCATATATGCCAAATATTTTTATAGCAGCACTTTTTCTAGTAGCAAAAACTAGAAACAAAGTAAATGACAATGGGGAATGGTTATTAACTGGGGAATGGCTAACCAAAATATGGTATATAAAATTAATGTAATATTAATGTGCTATTAAGATATAAATATAACAAATATAGAGAATCATGGAAAGACTTGCTCAAACTGATGTAAAATGAAGTAAGGAGAGCTAAAAAAGTATTATATGTAATGACAACAATAGTATAAAAGGATATATATATATATGTATGTATGTATCTATGTATGTATGTATAAACACTTCCCACATTCCTAACAAATAGGGCATTCTCAAAAGGTCCCTTAAGGGTGTCTTCATGTTAGAACTGGGCATGACTAGAAAAGGTCAGATTTTACATAGATTTCAAAGTGAAAGAAGCTTTAAAATTCATGTAATTCAATTCCCTCATTTTACAGATAAGGATTCTGAGCTCCAGTGAGGTAAAGCAACTTCCCCATGGTGACAACAATAGTAAGAGAGAAGAAGAATGTGAAAAAATTCCATTTCCACTGCTTCACCTGATTTACAACTCCCGTTACCCATTTTTTTTCATAGTATCTTTACCAAGGAAATCATTCTTCTTGGTTGAACAAGTAAAAAGAATGAAAGCTGGGCAGTTCTTCTTTGTCCCTGTTATCTATTTCTGTCATTCCATCCAACCTGAGGCACTAGCTCTATCCCTTCTTTGATCTTCTTCTTGTCCCAAAATAGTTTTTTTAATCCCTTGTTGACAAATTCTGATATATATATGCATGTATGTATACATATACACATGTACATATACATACATACATACACATACATACACACATACACACATATGTAGTGTTCAAAGCATCACAAGTATATCTACTTTGGTACCATTAAGCAATGTCCTCTTTTTTCTCATTAAAAGTTTTTCTCCTTCCGATTTCAGAATTTCAGCCTTCCCATTCTGGGCAGATTTTCTATGTGAGATTTTGGTCCATGTGATTCTTCCTATTATTTATCAGAATGATCAGAAATCTAGTGCCCCTCCAAGTTCAGGGTGCATGTCAGGTTAGACCTAACTTTCAATTTCTTACCTATCACAAAATACTAGGTCTTCAACCCAGGATTTCTAACTTTTATATTCCAGTAATCAATTTCCACCTCATCATGAGTTTTATAATAACAATTCCATTCATTATGTCTTCCAACTTTTGAAGAATGAAATTATTAATAAGGCAAATCAAGAAAGAATCAACTATTCTTCATTGGTAGGAGAGGGAGAGAAACAGAAACTGAGACAGACAGAAAGACAGAGGGCAACAGAGACATCTAGAGACAGAGAAGATGTCTATATAGACATCTTTTGGCTCCACCTTCTCCACCCTCTCTGCTGAGAATATCTGGTGCATATTTAAGAATACTTGATTTCCCTAATATTTTATTGAAAAATAAATAATGTTGTTTGTCATGAGCTCTCTCTTCTCCCCTCTTCCTCATGTCATATCACAACATATGTCTTCTGCCAACGTCTTCTCCTTCAGCCTTGTTTCACTTGATAAAGTGGCTTTACTCTTTAACAAAGTTATCCTCTCTACTCACTCAAGCAATCTCATCAATTCCCTTCTTTTCCAATAGATTGCCCCCTGTCATGCCCCTACTTTCACTTATTTTCAATTTCTCCCTGTCTACTAGTTCATTCCCTATTGCCTACAAGCATGCTCATGATGCCCTCATCCTCAAAAAAAACCTTCTTGATCCTTCTATCCCTAATAATTATTGTCCTCCATTTCTTCTGTTACTTGTAGCTAAACTTCAAAGAGGTCGTCTACAATACATGCCTCAACTTTCTCTCCTCTGAGACTCTTGTTGATACCTGATAATTCAGCTTCTGACTTCCTCATTCCACCAAAATCACTTTCTCCAAGGTTATCAATGTCTTCTTTGTTGCTAAAGCCAATGGCTTTTTTTCAATCATCATTCTCCTTGACCTCTCTGCAGCTTTTGACTCTATTGATCATACTCTCCTTCTTTATACATTCTTTTCTCTAGTTTTGTTTTGTTTTTGTTATTTTTTGGGGGGGATACCATTCTGTCCTAATTCTCACTGTACCTATCTAACCTCTCCTTCTCTGCCTGTTTTGCTGCAGCCTCATTCAGAGCATGTCCTTTAACCACAGGTGTCTCACAGGGTTCTATCCTGTGTTCTCTTCACTCTTAAGACTACTTCACTTGGTGATCTCATTAGCTCTGGAGTATTTAATTACTATCTCTATGTTGATAATTATCAAATCTATCTATATTGCCCAAATATCTCTGCTGACCTCCTACCTTACATTTATAGTTTCCTTTCTGACAACTCCAAATGGATTCCTGTAGATATCTTAAACTAAACATACCAAAATGGAATTTCTTTTTCCCCAACATCCCCCCCCACTTCTCTATTATCTAAAGAGGGCATCACCATCCTCCTAGTCCCTCAGGCTGGCAAACTAAGAGTTATAGTTGACTACAAAACATTTCTCACCACCATAACCAATCTGTTGCCAAGGGGATCCATTTTGCCTTTGCCATATCTCATGAATATCCCCCCTCTTCTCTCTTCTGAAACTGCCACCATTATAGTGGTGCTCACATACTTTCAGGCCCGGAGCATTATTATATCCTGCTGATAGATCTGCCATCTCAAGTCTTTCTCCACTCTAATTCATCTTCCATTCAGCCACTAAAGTGATTTTCTTAAAGCACAGGTCCAATCATGTCATATTCCTTACTCAATAAACTCCAGTGACTCCCTATTGTTTCCAGGATTAAATACAAAATGCTCTGTTTGACATTCAAAGCCCATCATAATCTAGCCCCTTCCTATCTTTCCAGTCTTGTTATACTTTACTCCCAATATGTACTCTTTGATCCAGTGACACTGGTCTCCTGACTGTTCCATAAGCAAGGTACTCTATCTCTTGGTTCCAAGCATTTTCTCTGGCTGTCCCCATGCTTAAATTGTTCTCCCTCCTTATCTCTACCTGCTGACTTCCCTGGTTTCCTTTAAATTCCAACTAAAATCCCATCTTCTAGAGAAAGCTTGTTTCAACCCCTTTTATTCTAGTGCCTCCCTTCTCTTAATTATTTCCTTTTTATCCTGAATCTAGCTTGTATGTCCATATTTGTTTACTTGCTGTATCCTCCATTATATTATGAGGCCCTTGAAGGCATAGCATCCTCAACACTTAGCACAGTACCTGGTACATAGTAGGTGCTTAATAAATATTTATTGACTAACTGAGTAATTGAAGTTTTCCAATACTATTATGCATCTATCTATCTATCTCTGTGTACATATTTATATATGTGTGCATGTAGGTGTATATGTATATGAATATGCACCCATATATACATATGCAGACATATGTGTATGTTTGTGTATAATAAAATCAAGTCCAGGTTATTAAATTCCTTAAGTCAGTAGAATATCACAACTTTAGGGCTGGAAGAAACCTTAGAGATTGCCTAGTCCAACACCCTTACTTTACTCAGAGGAAATTGAGGCCCAAAGTTCTTAAGTGACTTCCCCAGGGTCACATAGGCAAAAATAATAGAAGTTGGATATGACCCCAGGTCCTCTGAGTCTAAATCCAGTGTTCTTTAATCTGAACTATCTTACCTCTAATCTATCCTTATGGCCAGCTCTTCAATACTGCTACAGATGTTTTATTTGTATATTGGACACATATATGACTATTTGAAAAGATTTCTCAATGACTGATTAAAATGGTTGTCATTCATGTGGATTCTTGGCATTGTGATGTAGACTTTAAGAAAGAGAAGGATTATTAACAAGGCTGTATCTGATTTCATGTTCTTAGTTGTTATCCTTTGTTTTTGAAGACCAAAAGGACATCACTACGTTGGAGTCAAAGTACAGTGTTTCTGGCTGAGGCTGATCAGACCGATATGAGCTTGGAAGGCTCTGCCACAGGTCAGGCACAAATAGTCTATATGAATTTTTTGAGTAGAGATGTCTCTAAATTTGTACCTCTTCCATTTCTTTTGAGCTACTGAAATTCTTTTTTGCTAATAGAGCACCACACCTTCTTTGATTCAGGAATGCCATACTGGGTGGTCCTGTACCAGTGTCTCACATGTCTCAAAATCAATTCCAAAGTTTTTCAGAGAGACCTTGAGCCTGTCCTTCTATCCCTTCTTCTGAATGTCTTGTGAGTGCCTGCTTTGTATGAGTTATCTGTAAGATAGTCTTTTAGGCAAGTGTAGATTTGACATTTGAACAATCTGCCCAGCCCATCAAAGCTAAACTCTTTGCAGTAGAATCTGAATGTTTGGCAATTCAGCTTGAGAAGGAACCTCAGTGTTTGGTACCTTATGTTGCCAGTTGATCTTCAGAATCTTCCTAAGACAATTAAAATGGAAACAATTCTGTTTCCTGGCATGGCACTGGTAAATTGTCCAGGTTTCACAGGCACACAACAATGAGGTTAGCACTATGACTCTGAAGACGCTGAGTTTGGTAGGCACTCTAATTGGGTCTGATCAGCCAATCAGACTCACTGTAACTTGACTCTGACATAATAATGTCATTTTGGTCCTCTTTGAGAATGAAGGACAACAACCCCCAACTCAATACCTCTTCTCTCTCACATTTTCCTTTGGAATTCCCAAACACTGAATTAGCTCTGGCAATGTGTGCATCAACCTTATCATCTTTGTGTACATCCCTGGAAAGTATATTGCCAAGGTTAACATGTACAATATTCAAAATTTGTTGTAACCAATGGTTCCAAGTATAGGTGGTACAGTGCTGACTGGTGGAGAAACTCTGTTTCTTAGTGTTGTCAGGGTCAAATTAACATAATTGGCAGAGAATTAATCCACACACTGTTGCATCATAGCTTCAGAAACTGTATTGCACACACAATCATCTGCAACAAAATGACATGCAACAATTCTTCTTCCACTTTAGTCTTGACTTATAGCTTCTTCAGGTTAAACAATTTACTGTCTGTGTGGGTAGCTGACCTTGATGTCATTTTCATCCACCATGAAGGTGTCCAAAACATTGCTGAAAACATCATGCTAAAAATTATGGGAACAAGCACACAGCCTTGCTTTATTCCATTGATGACAGGGAAAGCAGGAGAGGATTATCCATTATCCTGAACCCAAGCAAATACACCATCATGAAAGTGGTATACAATATATATGAACTTCTCTGGGAAAGCAAATTTTGAATGATCTTCCACAAGCCCTCATGACTGACAGTATCGAAGACTTTGGTCAGATCAATGAACATTGTTTACAGACCTCTGTTCTGCTTCTGGCATTTTTCCTGGAGTTGTCAGGCAGCAAACACCATGTCAGCCTTTTCTGAAGCCATACTGGTTCTCAGATGGGTGACCATCTTTCAGGTGAAGGATCAGTTTATTAAGGATGACTCTATAAAGAATCTTGCCAGCAATAACTAAGAGAGAGACCCTCCCCCAACCGCCATGATTATCACAGGTCAACTTATTTCCTTTTTTTTTAATAGAGATGGACTTTGGAGGCACTCCTGGGGGATATCCTTCTCTTATATAGCCTGGAAGATTTTAGTCAACTTTGGTATGAGCAGGAGACCCCCTGCCTTATCAATCTCAGTTGGAATAGAATCAGGCATGTTGCTAGTCTATAAGGGTATAACAGCATTCCAAAATCTCTTCTTCAGTTGGAAGTTCAGCTAGTGAAGGATTGATTTCAACCTAAGGTATATGCTAAATGGTTTTAGCATTTGTTAATGATGGTCTGTTGAGAACACTATGGGGGTGGTCAGCCCATTTCTCCAGGATCATGTCCTTCTCACAATTCAATGTGGCTCCATCAGCACTGAATAGTTGAGATGTACCATAGGTCTTTGGCACACGAATAGCCTTCAGGGCATCATAAAAGTCCTTTGGACTGTTACAATCCACAGTCAGACACTGCCTTCTTAGTGAGCCAAGAATGCTGCATCCTAAGCTTCATATGCATTTTATTTTTGTGATAGAGTTAAACACTTTCTTCTCAGAGATGGATAAACTATCCTTCTGGTAAACCCTCTTTTTTTTTTTGTTTAGGAGCTTTTGAATTTTCCCATCATTTTCTTCAAACCAGTTTTGATGTTTGCGAGTGTTCTGGCCCAGATGAGTAAATGCAGTGCAGTACACCAAATCTTTGAAAGTTGCCCTCTCCTTTTCTGCTCCACTATTGCCAAACATGGCTCAGTTTTTTTCTCCAAGTTAACAATAAACTGTTCCTGCACAGAGAAGCATGCTATTCTGTTGACATTAAGTCTTCTAGTATTCCTCTTGCCTTGGGGCTACAATTTTTGTTGAATGTGAATGTTTAGCTTGGAGAGGATATATCTATGATTAGTCTAGTACTCTGCACCACACATCACTTTTGTCATTCTCACATCCTTTCTGTTTCTTCTTTCAAACATAATCTATTAAATGCCAATGTTTGCTATGAGAGTGAATCCACAAAGTTTTATTGCATTTAGGTAAATAAAACAGTATTGGTGGTGAAAAGGTCATGAGACTCACAAGTCTTCAGTAATATGTGACAATTGCTATGACTTTTTCTGACTCCATTCATCCCAAAGATTCCCTGCCATGTGTGATAGTCTGTGCTTACTGTGGCATTAGTCACCCAGAATCATAAACATGTCCTCTTTCAGTACATGGATGGTGCTCTCCAGGTCTTCATAATTTTTTTTTCTTTGACCTCCTCAAGGTCCATAGTGGGGGAGAGACACATTTAGTGATGATGGTAGCATGACACTTTCCTGCAAGTGGCAATCACTTTGTCATGAGCCTGTCATTCTCTCCTTTTGGGATACATACAAGCTTGTTGACTAGAATAATTCTGATTGTGAAACCTACTCCAGCTTCATGGTGCTCCCCAACACTGCATCCATTCCAGAAAATCATGTATCCAGCTCCAAATTTGGTAGGCTGACCTTTATTTGTGAGCTTTCTTTTACTCTGGGTTGCTATTTGAATGTGATACCTGCTGAGTTCTGTTGCAACAAGAGCTGTTTATCTTTCAGGTCTGCTGGATTTCCTATTGTCCACAAGCATGTGCATGTTCCATGTACCAATGATGAGTGGAATCATCTTCACAAAAGTTTTTGTACATTTGTGTGTGTGTGTGTGTGTGTGTGTGGTGTGTGTCTGTGTTTTGACTGCAGGGTAGGATCCCCACCTATCCTGGTATGCAGACTAGGGTTAGGTTAGGTGAAGCAGACATTTTTGGGGCACCTTTTCTAGCCCCTAACTCACTCCTGAAGGTAAACAGTGTGATCCTTAAAAAAAAAGCCTGCTCACGGGGCAGCTAGGTGGCGCAGTGGATAGAATACCAGCCCTGGAGTCAGGAGGACCTGAGTTCAAATCCAGTCTCATACACATAATACTTCCTAGCTGTGTGACTCTGGGCAAGTCACTTAAGCCCGATTGCCTCACTAAAACAAAACAAAACAAAATAAAACAAGAGCAGCTAGATAGAGCACCAGCCCAGAAGTCAGGAGGACCTGAGTTCAAATCCAGCCTCAGACCAAACACTTGACATTTACTAGCTGTGTCACCCTGGGCAAGTCACTTAACCTCAATTGCCAAAATAAATAAATAAATAAATGAATAAATGAATGAATGAATAAATAAATAAATAAATAAGCAAATAAATAAATAAATAAATAAATAAATGGAAATAAATTTAAAAAGGCTGCTCAGACCCAAGGGGCTGCCAAATCTCACAGCTGCTTCAGTCCAGTAAGAAGATGATGCTATGACGTAGACCACCTGTATGCAGGGTCATGACTATAGCTCCTAGATTATCCATACTTTCTGTTTCATCATTTGTCCATCACCAAAGGACTCTGAGGTAGGTAAAAATGGTAAAATAGTATGGGTGATGTCTTTTGATTCATGCACAGATGGGATTTAAGTTAGGCAGAGTTGAACAAAATTGTCAGCCTTATTCTTTCTTCCAAAGTCATTGAAGTCCAACGGCAAGACAAAAGTCAAGATGACTGGTGATGACTCAGAATTCAGTGGATGACCTTGGAGTCTCCAATATCTAACCAAGCTGTAAATGCTTCACAGTGCCTGCTTCTTCCACCTTGATGGAACAAATTGTTCACACCTACTTATTCCACTGGAAAAGTCTTCACATGCTTGGAGTAGACACTCTTGTAACTCACTTATGGATTTGAGGCCCCTCAGTTACCTTTAACCTGGTTTAGCCTGTCTGCCAAAGTGGTTTACCGAGGTGTGGTCACTGCACATTCTACAGCTTCTTGGAGCCACAGGTGAGGTTTGAGTGAAAGGTGGACACCAAAGGTGGATGAGTAGCCCTGAAAAGGGTTCAGCAATCCTCACACAAGAGGTACCTGATACCCTTGTTGTAATTGGAGGCTTTCTGAGGGCCCAAGTGTTATGTCCCAAGGAGCCTAACAGGGACATACCAAGGGACAGTGGTTAACTATAAGATTCTTCCTGGGTCCCAAGTCTCTTCATCAAATCTTGCCATGCATGCAAACACCTCAGAACCTCTTAGATAATGGATTTAGCACAACAGAGATGTTTTCTGGACCTGAAATGGCTGGTACCAGATAAATCTGTTGAAGGGAAACCTGAGCCAACCTCAAGGGAACAAGTTCATTTCTGAGCTGTCACTAAAGTATTCTTTGACTGTTCCAGCCTCTAGGAATATCTTTCTATTCTCAACTCAGAAAGTACTAAGATTGTCTGTATTAGAGGTTCATAGATTTAGAAGAGGAAGATACCTTGAAAGTCATGAAATTGAAACTGCTCATTTTAGATGTAAGGGAGGTGAGGCACAGAGAGTTTGATTAACTTACCCAAAGTGACACAGGTAGCAAGTGGCCTAGCCAGAGCTCAAACCTAGTTTCTCTAACCTCACATTCATCATTTTAAAAAATTGTACCACCACTACCTTATCTGATGCTTATCATTAAATCCTGTGTATTAACAGTTTCATTTTCCCACATATGTTTTAGATCTGCCCAAACTCCTTAATATCAAAGATAACATACAGTTTTTTTATCTATTCCTCATATAATGCATATCAATCCATAAATTTTAATGTAATGATTCCCAGATTAGAAACAGCCTGTCTATAAGACACCTAACCAGTTGAATTTTGCCCTGAACTCAAAACTTTCAGTATTTTGAGCCAGGCATCCCTACACTGAGACTGTCATTAGAGAATTAATGTCATGCTGCCCAGATGCCCTAGACTAACATTCTTGTTATTGCAGGAAAAGTATGTCCTGGGAAAAGCTCAGCCATTGAGCATCTGTGATGCATTCTTTTTCTTAGTTACTGTCTCTTTTCTGACATGTCACTGCTTACATATGATACCTCTTGCAATAATGACAGGAAGAAGCTCTTCAGGCCCTTTCTCAGTGTTTGGCAAATGAGTGTAATATTAGTGATGCCTGTATCAGCTTCTTATAATTTTTCCTCCTCCTATAATTGCAGCATAAATCTTTGATCACTTGAGTTCAGTGAAAGTTCTATTAAGCTCAGCTTGAAAGAACATTATCAGTTTCTATGATTTCAGAGGGGGAATGCATGTTTATACTTCAGCTTTAGGGTCCTCTTAATAATTATAAACTCTCCTCTGTACAGCTGTTCCTTGGATAAACACCCTGGTTCACTTCAATGATAAAACATCAAGCAAATACCTTTTATATTCCCTGTTACTTCAGAAGACCATTTGCCTCCCTTCAGGGTTAGCCAGTGGTTGGTATTTTTTTTCTCTTTCAATTTATCCCACTTTAAGTCAACTGATTAGATTTCTTCTCAGTGACCTGAGTTCAGTGAGTAACCAAAATATCATATTAAGCCAAAGCTTTTGGTAGGTGAAGCCTGCATGAGACCAGCAGCGATGAAAAGCCATGCAAAGACTTGAATAAAAGTATCCCATTAAAATAAGATGAACCTGTCAGTCACTACATCATCATTACAGGATGGCATGAGAAAAAACCTTCATATTAACACTCCATCAAGCTGAGGCTTTGACTTATTTTTCACGTGTCATTCACTCAACTAATTTACCTTCTCCCTGTTGCAGGAAACCAAATCAGTTCCCTGCTAGAGTCAGACAGCAGAAGCTGCTCATTATTTCAGGAGGAGTTCACTATTGGGTGGCTTGAAAAACCACTGAGTTACAGGGGACCTGTCATGTCAAAAAAAAAAAGCAGGTACCTTAATATTTTATTAATAATAATTACTGATTTGTTACTGACATTCAGGTAACCTAGGACCAAAATCTAAAGGTGAGTTCTGATGAGATTCAGTGAATCCTGGAATCCCAGATGGCTTAAGTTAGATTAGACCTTAGAGACCATTAATCTACACTTCTCACTTTACATGAGAAGAACCTAAGACCTAGTGGTGACTTGGTCAAGTTCATAGAGACATAAAGTAGTGCCTGACCTCTTGATTCTTAGTTCAGTATTTTGTGCATTCCATCCTACTGGCTTTTATTGATCACTAGGTACATATAGCCAAATACTGAGTAGTATCCCTCTGGTTCTGAAATCAGAGGATCTGGGTTCAAATCCCATTTCTGATACTTGTTACCTATGAGACTTTATAATACTTAAACTCCTTTGAATCTCAGTTTTCTAAGGTGCAAAATGAAGAATTTGAACTGGATGCACTTTGAGATCCATTCTAGCCTTAATCTGGTGTGAGAAAAGGTAGAGGGTATAAATATATATATATATATATATATATGTATATATATATATATATATATTTAAAGTGGAAGGCTTATTCCCTACCCTAAAGAAGCTAGAAACACTAAACAAAAACAAAATGACAATGACAAAAACAACAAAAACAACAAAAACACATGTACATAAAAAATGAGAATAATTGCAAAAAAATATTCACAGGAGAAATAATATACTATAAAATAATACATAAATGTTCTATGTCTATCTTTCACATTGCCTGACCAGGCCAGGCTATGTGTGGACAACCAATAAATCCATAAATATTCAGTGCTCTGATCTAATGAGACTAGAGACACTGAAGATCAAAGAGGGGAAAGCTTAACAAAGAGAAGATAGCTAGAGAAAGTGAATGTTTGAATGTAAAGCCAGGTCTTAAAAGAAACAATGGATATAGAATGACATGGGGAGGAGAAAAGAAATTTTGACAAAATAGATGGAAGAGAGAGATGGGAATGGTGAAAATAGCATTACTATAGGTAGAATTGTTGGAATGAAATTGTATGAAGGAATGGTGATAAAACAATTTTGATGGGTTAAAGTAGATAGTCTATACCAGAGGTAATGAGATAAACTACTGAGGAATTAAAAGGAAACAACTTCTGGGCAGATATTTGCTGTGAAGGTCAAGATAAAATAATTGTATTTTGTATAATGGGCAATAGGGATTTCTTGTTGGTTTGTTTAGCTGAAAAATGAACTAATGAAACTCATTTCAATCAAAAAACTAACTTTAATTTTATTTAAAAAATGAACACTGTATGCAAGGCACTGGGCTAAGTATTATTGTTTAAGTTATTTTAATTCTTCACAGGCTGTAATGTTCTTTGACACAGTCATAAAACAGTCTTGGTAGGATATTGGTATTAAAAGATAGACTTTTGTTTTTGTAGGAAGTCTGAAGTCATTAATGAGCCTTGCAATTTTCAAAGACAATCCTGCCTAATTTCTTCCTCCTGTTTAATTCTGGTCCTCACTCTTCCACTTGCAACATCTGCTCTAGTAATATTTACTGATAAATCAGCTCTATAGGTTTTACACTAAATAACATTTATAATATGTATAATAGGCATTCTTCACCCATTTTTTTTATGTAAATGGTTAAGTCAAATCATTTAATTTGTTGTAAATCTCTTCCAGGAAGCTGTTTCATGTTCCGATGTTTGCTGTATGACACAAGGAATGTTTGTAGGACTGCATCATCGATAAGTATTTCTTATGTATATTAGTCCGTAATTCTTTTTGCGGAAGATCTAGGAATTATCGAAGAGCTTCCATTTTATTCATAATAAATTTCCCTAGAAGTTGAGATAATTGTCTACAATAGCTACTTTGCAATTCTTCTGAAAATTGAAACAATATAGTCAGAATATCATAATATTAGGACAGAAAGGGACCTTAGAAATAACTACTCTCTCCTCTTCCACTTGACAAGAAGAAATAAAGGTAAAATGTCTTCTCACAGTTACACAGCAACTTTAGTAGATTAAGGACTCTTACTAAGATATTTTTATTTCAAGTCCAATGTTATTTTGTTCTTGAAAAGAAAAGTGATTATTGCCCTACTGTCTTCTCTTCTTCTTCTACTATCAACCCTATGGAATTACATGTTAGGATACAATAAGCTTTAAGAAATGGCTGGGTTCTAACTTAGTGGGCAAAACATTTAGGATTCTCAAAAACAAACACAACCCCAGACAGGGAAGAGTCTTAGGGAGCTTTCTCACAAAGACAGCCTCTGATTACGTTGTGATAACACAGGGTACCAAGCATTGCCCTCATAATGATAGACCTTGTGTGAGAAATAAAGGAAAGAGACACCAGGCATATGGGAACTGTCTCTGGCTGCTAATCCAGTTGGTGAGTATACCAATGGAATGCAGACAATAGCCATGGGAAGAGAAGAACTCAGTCACTTGAGTATATTTCTCTAGCTATCCAATGTAATGTTATGACTCTAAATTGTCACTCCAAGTGAGACCCAAAACAAATTAAATTGTAATTGGGAAATAATTTAAAAAATGAAAATGAAAAAAAAAAAGAAAACATGATAAAACAAATAATATTGATATATTATCTTCTAAGACAATTTATAGATCACAGGGATCCCTATCTATGGTTTAGAGGCCCCCTACTTCTATTTGAGTTTAACATCAATTCACTAGAGGTTTATCTGACTTAACCTTAACTCAGTAGGGTTTCTGTAAGTGGTACATTTATTCCATTTAACATTTAACAAACACTTTTTAAAAATTTTTTATTTATTTATTTTTTACTTTTAACATGTGTTTTTAAAACTTTGGGCTACAAATTTTCTCCCTTCCTCCCTCCCTACCCACTCTCATTGAAAAGGCAAGCAACTCAACACAGGTTATACATGTGTAGTCATGCAAAACAGTTCCATAGTAGTCTTGTGAAAAACTAAGAATATTCCCCTTCATCCTATCCTACCCCCCTTTATTCTATTCTCTATTTTTACCCTATCCCTCCTCAGAAGTGTTTGCTTTTGATTATCCCCTCCCCCAATCTGCCCTCCCCTCTATCATCCTCCTGCTCTCTTGTCCCCTTCCCCCATTACTTTCTTGTAGGGTAAGATAGATTCCCATACCCCATTGTGTATGTTATTCCCTACTTATGCCAAATCCTATGAGAATAAGATTCACTCATTCCCTTTTCCCTTCCTCCATTTCCCCTCCACTCTAAAAGACTTTTCTTGTCTGTTTCATGTGAGATAATTTACCCCATTCTACTTCTCCCTTTCTCCTTCTCCCAGTATAATCTCTCTCACCCCTTAATTTTATTTTCCAGATATCACCCCTTCTTCTTCAACTCACCCTGTATCTTCTATCTATCTATCTATCTATCTATCTATCTATCTATCTATCTATCT
>NW_020950326.1:13052484-13078523 GCF_900497805.2 Vombatus ursinus | reverse complement strand
TCTATCTATCTATCTATCTATCTATCTATCTATCTATCTATCTATCTATCTATCTATCTATCTATCTATCCATACATATAATTTTTCCCTCCCACTACCCTAATACTGATGAAGGACTCATGAGTTACAAATATTATTTTTCCATGCAGGAATGTAAACAGTTCAACCTTAATAAGTCTCTTATGATTTCTCTTTCCTGTTTACCTCTTCTATGTTTCACTTGAGTCTTGTATTTGAAAGTCAAATTTTCTATTCAGCTCTGGTCTTTTCAGCAAGAGTGCTTTAAAGTCCCCTATTTCACTGAATGACCAATTTTCCCCTGAAGGATTATACTCAGATTTGCTGGGTAGGTGATTCTTCATTGTAATCCTATCTCCTTTACCCTCCGGAATATTATATTTCAAGCCCTGTGGTTCCTTAATGTCAAAGCTGCTAAATCTTGTGTTATCCTGGTTGTGTTTCCACAATACTTGAATTATTTCTTTCTGGCTGCTTGCAATATTTTCTCCTTGACCTGGGAATTCTGGAATTTGGCTACAATATTCCTAGCATTTTTCCTTTGGGGATCTCTTTCAGGAGGTGAAGGTGGTTTCTTTCAATTTCTATTTTGCCCTCTGGTTCTAAAATATCAGGGCAGTTTTCCTTGATAATTTCTTGAAAGATGATGTCTAGGCTTTTTTTTTGATGATGGCTTTCAGATAGTCCAATAATTTTTAAGTTCTCTCTCCTGGATCTATTTTCCAGGTCAGTTGTTTTTCCAGTGAGATAGTTCACATTCTCTTCTACTTTTTCATTCTTTTGGATTAGTTTTACAGTGCCTTGATTTCTCAAATAGTCACTAGCTTCCAATTACTCTATTCTAATTTTTAAGGAAGTATTTTCTTCAGTAAGCTTTTCAACTTCCTTTTCCATTTGGCCAATTTTGCTTTTTAGAGCATTCTTCTCCTCATTAGCTTTTTGGACCTCTTTTGTCATTTGAGTTTGCTATTTTTTAAGGTGTTATTTTCTTCAGTATTTTTCTGAGTCTCGTTTAGCAAGCTGTTGACTTGTTTTTCATGATTTTCTTGCATCACTCTCAGTTTTTCCTCTACTTCTCTTACTTGCTTCTCAAAATCCTTTTTGAGCTCTTCCATAGCCTGGGACCAATTCATATTTTTCTTGGAGGCTTTGGATGTAGGAGCTTTGATTTTGTTTTCTTTTTCTGGTTGTATGTTTTGATCTTCTTTATTACCAAAGTAAAATTCTATAGTCTGACTCTTTTTGTGCTGCTTGCTCATGATCCCAGCCAATTACTTGAGTTATAAACTCTTTGTTAAGGTAGGGGTCTGCTTCCAGTGTGGAAGCATTGGGAGAATGTACTATCCCAAGCTTTCTAGGGACCTGTAAATGTTCAGTTCTTCCAAGGTGCTATGATCAAGGGCGGGGTGTTTACTCCTTTCCTGGCCTGTGCTCTGGTCTATGAGTGACCACAAGCACTCTTTTCTGTCTTGGAACTTCAAGGATCTCTACAGCCACTACAAATTCCACCACACCAGTGTTCCTCCTCACCCTAGGACCACTACCCAGAACTGTGACCTAGATCCAAGCATGGGCAAAGCAAGAAAATTCTGTACCAGCAAAGAGATCCCTACAATCCCCCTCTGATCAGCCACTTGATTCCCCCTCAGTCTGTGGGTCCAAAGCTCTGGAGGCAGCTGCCACCCCAGGGCCGAGCTCGGGGACTGGGGCTGACTCTGCGCTTCTCTCTCTCACCACAGACGCAGACTTTTCCCACTGATCTTCTAAGTTGTCTTTGGCATTCATGAGTTGAGAAGTCTGGAAATCACCAGAGCTGACTGTGATTCAGTCCTCTGAGGTCGGCTTCAGGTTCGCTGAGCCTGCCTTGCCTATACACCCAGGCCAAACTGTGCTCCTTTCCCACCCTGGTGTGATATACCTTTGTGATCAACCATCCAGGTTGTCTTGAGCTGGAAATTTGTTACACTCTGTCTTTTTGTGGGTTCTGCTGCTTTAGAATTTAGAATTTATTACAATCATTTTTTTATAGATATTTGGATGGGTTTGTGGGAGCTCTCAAGCAAGTCACTGCTTTTACTTGGTCATCTTGGCTCTGCCCCCAACAAACACTTTTTAAGCACCTTTTTTTAAGGATTTGTGCTAAGGGCTGGATATACAAAGATTAAAAATAAGAAGAATCCCCATCATCAAATGGAGAAGAACAAAGAATTAAATTCTGTTAGGGAATACAGCATACAAATAAATATGTTGTAATTGGAGAAGAAAAAGATTACAAACAATTAGAAGGATCAGTGAAGGCATTCCACAGGAGGTAGCATGCGAGTTGAGTCTTGAAGGAAACTAAGAATTCTTAGGAGTGAATGTGAAGATGAAATACATTCCAGGTATAAGCTAGAGATTGTTCAATGGCATGACATTAAGGGATGGAATATTGAGTTCAAAGAATACCAAGTAGTCATTTTGGTGGGAACATAGACTATATGAAAAAGAGTAATATGAGATGTGTGGAAATAAATGTCTGGAGGCAGATTATTACTGTCTATCAAAGTTGGGCTGGCAAATTTCTAGACTATACTAACAATAATAAAGATCCACTGAAATTCCTTGAGATGAGTATTTATATAGTTAGATATGTGTTTTAGAGAAGATGGTTTACAGGAAGGAGAAACCAAAACCGAGGGTATAATTATACTTTTTATCAATAATTATCCTTCTTTCTTGGTAAAAATCTTATGTAAATTCTGCCTCCACAGAGTAGGGGGGGAAATAGCACTTTTGAGAAATGAAAAACTCTTAGAGGGCAGGGATTATTAAACTTTTTCTAGTATTTAGTGTTTAACAGGGTACCTGACATATCCATAGATACATAAAATTCTTGATTGATGGAAGGATGGGTAGACAACTTTTTTTTTTTAGCTTGCCTCTTCCTCTTTTCTGAATCTACTAGATTCGAGTAATCACCACTAATCTGGGATCTAGGGAAGGTCACCACCACATGGGTATGTGCATTTTATAAAATGAGTTCCAGAAATAGATTTGAGAAAAAGCTCCATCAAGGCAGAAGCAAGTAATCAGAAAAATAATTTTTTTTGTTCTTTTTTCTGTTTTTTTGTTTTTTTTTACAAAATATAGAGCTTTGGATATAGTAAAAGGTGACTTATTGAATGAAGAAAGGAAACTCCTTAAGGGAGAATATGTTTGTTTACTTCTTTATTATTGCTTGCTTAAGTGTTACCAAGAACCTAACATAGTGTCTTTCATAAACAGGTACTTAATAAGTGTTTTCTGAATGTGTAAATTGGTGTGGGGTAACCAGAGGAGCAGTTGAGGGAATAGGGGAGAAGTTTTAGGAAAGAAATGACAGATGAATGGTTCAGGCCTTGTTATGCCAGTGCATAAATATCATTAAAAGACCTGGAAAAAGAAACAGAAGAAGGGCTTAACCACATTGTGTGGAACTTTCATGAAGGATTCCCAAGATTATGTAGACAATTGTCTCAGCAAAGTAAGTATGAATGATTTTCAACATGCACTACTGGAGAAAGTTATCACATATATGAAATCATAGGTTCACTGAAAAACAGAAAAGGAAGGGAAGAGTAAGGTTGAGACTAATCTAAGGTATTCTTTGTGTTCCAGGGGTAGCTGAAAAAAAGTGTGTTTCTTCTTCTAAGTGCTAAACATAAATAGATAATTGTTCATCAAAATGTAACTTTTTTAATGAGTGTGCAATTTAGAACTCAAAAGATAGTTTTTATTAGTTGCCTTGCAAAATGTGGAGAAAGTTTCAAGCACTAATTAGATACCAACAAAATAAAATTAGATTAACAAATGAAATATACAAGAACAACAGCTGGGCTCTTCCAAATGCTTCATTTTATTAGTCATCCTGCAAATTTATAGATTTTTTTTAAAGTATTGTTGCCTCTTTGATAGGAGATATAATATATATAAAGACATGATTTCATGGAGATTCATTGATTCCTCCACTTAGTGTTTTGGACAGTATATCTGTGGATCTACTGTTTGCCTTGTGTAATTTTGTATAGCAACTTGACCCTCTATAAAAAATTATAATTATCATTATACTTTTCAAACTGTTTTCATGTGTTCTATCTCATATAATCCTGACTGTAATGCTATTGTGTCTGTTCATTTGTTTACTTTGCATACAGGATACTCAAGTTACTTGACTGAACCTTGAAAAATGTGTTCTGGAAATAGCCTACAAATTTGTCTACATAATTCAAAATAAATGAATTAGACTAATTTAATGTCCCACTTTAACCACCCATTTCTTAAGTATGTACTTTGTTGTTGTGTATCTTCCAAATTGAGATGATTCAGAATAGAACAAAAATAATTTGGATGCTGGAGAAATTAGCACAATATGAAAAGGCAAAGAAATGTAGTTTATTTACAGAAGGTAGAGGATAGTTGTATAAATGGAAATGTATATATATATATATATAAACTTCACTTTTGTATTTTTTTTGGTCTGTTTCTTTTTTCACAACATGACTAATATGGAAATGTTTTTCATGAGAGCACATTTATAACCTATACCAAACTATTTACCATTTTAGAAGGTGGAACATTAAGGAGGAAGAAGAAAATTTGAAACTCAAAATTAAAAAAAAATACTAAATGTTAAAAATTATCTTTACAAGTAATTGGGAAAAATAAAATACTATTTTTTTTAAAGTGATACCTCCACTCATCCAAATGTTTTGTCTACAAAATACTGATGACATTGGAATCTGTAAATATCTGAATATGTAAAATGGTATAAATATCTGCAAGGAATTAACTTTCATGTTTTACTTTAATAATTTGTCATTGCAATGAAATAACCAATGATGACTTACAATCAAATACTATATTGTAACACGAATTTTACTAATGTATTTATCTTCATTTCCCAAGGAAGAACCGTACACACACATATGTGTGTGTATGAGTGTGTGTGTGCATGTGTGTGTGTGTGTTCAGTCATTTTCAGTCATATCAAAATTTCTGTGCCCCCATTTGGGGTTTTCTCGGAAAACACACTGAAGTGGTTTGCCATTAAATGCCCTCAAATTATAGCATCATTGATTGGAACAAGGCATTGGAATTCTGGATAATAAGAAGATTTAGATACTGGAATGTTTCTCATAAAGAAGAAAGTGGGAGCTTCCTGTCTTCACTATTGTTTGATATAGTATCAGAAATGCTAGATAGAGCAATGAGAGGGAAAACAATACATTAAATGTCCTAGTAGGTCCCAAAGAGGAGCTACCATTATCATTACTTATAAATGACATTATTTTTTCACTTCGAAAACCTTCTGGAATCATATAAGAGACCGGTTGATATGTGTAATAGCTTAATGAATATGTCTGCACACAAAACAAATGGATAAGATTAATAAACCTTTCTGTATATTACCAGTAAAAGCCAGGAGGAAATGCTAGAAAGAGAAATGCCATTCAAAACAACAACAGAATACGTGACATATCATAGTACATAACTAACAAGATGTCAACATGCAAATAAATAATTGGAGAAATGTTCTTTTTTTTTTGACTGAATTAAGCTAGTATAATGAAAATGATCAAACCACATGAATTAATATATGAATTTAGCCTATTCAAATCAAATTACCATAAAGATTCCTTATAGGATTAGACAAAATAATAACAAAGTTCATGTGAAAGAAAAAAAAAGATCTAGAACATCAAGAGAAATAATCAAGAATAAGGAGGAAGGAAAGGAGTGTGACATTAATTGATCTTAAATTAGATTATAAAACATCATAACATAATTTCAGAAGTATTTGCTACTGTTTTTAAAAAAGAAAATTACAATGATGGAATAAAATTGCTAAGTAAAATATAGGCAACATGGTATGGTAAAAATTAATATTGTACCTAGAGCCAGAAGATATCACTTCAAGACCTACCTGTACCACGTACTACTTGAATAAACTTCAATATTCACTTAATATCTTTTGTTTTATTTTCTACACATATAAAACAGAGCCAATGGATTTAATGGTATGAAATCCCTTTTGATACTAAACATATGAAGTTATGTCTGCATTATATGTATAGCAGGCTAGTATCCAATAAACCAAAGCACAATGTTTTTGTTAAATAATCCTACTCCAGTAGAAAACTACTGGCAAATTTGTTGGCAAATTGGAAAAGATTTCAGGAGACAATACTTTTATACTTATATCTTATGTTATAGAGATAGGGACTGATATCTTATATCATGCAGATAGAGATCAATATTTGACATGATATGTCATAATGAATTACACATTGAAGTTGGGTAAAATATAGGGGTGAGGGGTTTGATCTGAGGAGCAATGATAAATTTTCCCAATTCACCTGATGAGGTTGTACAAGGTGTAGGGTTTTTGTTTAAAGTATCTGAAGGCACCATCAGAGAGGCATATTTGTGCTTACATGTGGTCTGAGATGGTAAGTTATGGAAAATTATTATTTACCCCAATTTCTGTATAGAGAAGGAAGAATTTTTAATTCCCTAGATATTGTGATCCTAAAAACATACGATCCCAGACAAAGTAAGGAGATTTCCTGGATAACACCAACTTTGGCAGTTAACTCATGGGAAAACCTATCTTCCAAAGTTTGGCAAATGAGCTTTTTAAGAGATTTCCTGAAGTAACAGTTGGTAGGGGGAGTGGAGGTGGAGTTTGTCCATATAATTCTTGTGCAGCTTTCTGCTCAGATAAGAAAGCTAGTAAGTTATTTACACAGTACAGTTTCCATCTATGATACTATGTCATCTTAAGCAAGTCACACAACCTTTGTAAGCCTTAGTTTCTTCATTTATAAAATGAGATATTTGGACTAGCTGGACTCTAATGTCTCTTCCAGACAATGGGGTGGAGATTGCTTGTTCATCATTCTTCTAATAGATGTTTATCTTACCAAGATAATTTAAACCACAGTTTGGTACTAACAGTGTAGCAGAGACTAGGTAAGATTCTATTGGAAACAGGGAATCAGAAAGATGACAGAAGATTGCCCTAATGACAACCTCAATCTCAGTTCTTTTCCAGAGGGAATAGATGAGCTGAGTGCTGTATTGTTTTTGTTTGCTGATTGGTTGGTTTTTGTTGTTTGGCTGATTTTTCTATTTGTTTGTTTTGTTTGTTTATCTGCTCTTGTGCATAATTTTCATCTGCATTGTCTAATATTTGACTTGCCTATGATATTTTAAGTTTTTATGTGGGAGTTGAGGATTGTATAATCCACCTTTGAGTGAACATATACATCACCTTAATTTTGGAGATTTGTTGGATAAACTTCAGGCTGGAGAAATGTGCCTTAATTGAAAAATTCATTAAAATAACTAGATAGCACCTCACACCCATCAAATTGGTAAAAACTGAGGAAGATGCAATAGTGATTTAGAAAGGCAGTAGGAAGGAAAGAATATCATAGCTCTTTCTAATACAGCTCTAAAGTGGTTCAAACAAACAGAATGTTGCAAAAAGTTAGTGATTATTTCTATGTTCTGGTCCAAAACTAACATTACTGATATTAAACCCCAAGAAGGTCAATGACAGAAAAATGCCATGACAGAAAAATGCCCATGCCAAACATCTTATGAATCCATGGAATGGAGAATAGATGAGCAAATTGTGGTATATAAATAGAATATAATATAAGTGTTCCATAAGAAATTGAGAATATGAAGGATTCAAAGAAATATGGGAAAGCATCTATGAATTGATGAAATACAAATAGAACAAAAATAACATGGTAATCACAAGAATGTAAATATGAGAATATTAAATGATATCAGAATTAAAGTCAAGTAAAATGGTAGATTCTGGTATAATATTAATGAAGTTTTAAAAATTCCTTCTTTTCTTTTAATCATAAAGTCATCATCTTCCATTTGCTCCATTCTAATTTTCTTCAGTAAGCTTTTGGACTTCTTTTTCCATTTGGCCAATTCTACTTTTGAAGGCATTCTTCTCCTCATTGACTTTTTGGACCTCTTTTGCCATTTGGGTTAGGTTATTTTTAAGATGTTATTTTCTTCAGTATTTTTTTTTTTTGGATCTCCTTTAGCAAGCTGTTGACTTGTTTTTCAGGATTTTCTTGCATTACTCTCATTTCTTTTCCCAGTTTTTTCTCTACTTCTTACTTGCTTCTCAAAATCCTTTTTGAGCTCTTTCATGGCCTGATTCATATTTTTCTTGGAGGCTTTGGATGTAGGAGCTTTGACTTTGTTGTCTTCTTCTGGTTGTATGTTTTGACCTTCTTTATCGCCAAAGAAAGATTCTATGGTCTGATTTGGTTTTGTGCAGTTTGTTCATGTTTCCAACTAATCACTTAACTTTTTTTTGGGGGGGGGCTAGGCAATGGGGTTAAGTGACTTGCCCAGGGTCACAAAGCTAGTGTCAAATGTCTGAGGCCAGATTTGAACTCAGGTCCTCCTGACTCCATGGCCGGTACTCTATCCACTGCATCACCTATCTGCCCCCAATTACTTAACTTTTAAACTCTTTGTTAAGGTAGGAGTCTGCTTCCAGTGTGGAAAATGAGCTGTCCCAAGCTTAAGGGGTTTTGTGCAGCTATTTTTAGAGATACTTCTAGGAACCTTTAAATTTTCAGTTCTTCCAAGGTGTTATGAACAAGGGCAAGGTGTTACTCCTTTCTTGGCCTGGACTCTGGTCTATGAGTGACCACAAGAACTCTTTTCTGCCTTGGAACTGTGAGGAGTATTCCCTCTCCACCACCACTACAAACTCCACCAGTCCAGTGCTCCTCCTTGCCCGAGGACATCACCCAGAACTGTGACCCAGATCCAAGTATGGGAAAAGCAAGAGATCCCTCCTTCAGCTCCAGCAAAGAGATTCTTGCTATCCTCCTCTGATCAGCCACTCAATTCCTCCTCTGTCTGTGGGCCAAGAGCTCAGGAAGCAGCCGCTGCCCCAGGGCTGTGCAGGGACCAAGGCTGGAACAGAGTTTCTCTCTCACCATGGTCATAGACCTTCCCTACACTTAACCCCATTGCCTTCTAAGTCATCTTTGGCATCTGTGGTTGAGAAGTCTGGAAACCACCACAGCTGCCCTTGATTCTGTCTCCTGAGGCCTCCTCCAGGTTCACTGAGGCATGCTTTTTGCCTTCACGCCCATGCTTAACTGTGTTCCTCTCCCAGCCCAGTGCAATAGATCTTTCCAATCAACCATCTAGATTGTCTTGGGCTGAAAATTTGTTTCACTCTGTCTTTGTGGGTTCTTCTGCTCTAGAATTTGTTTAGAGACATTTTTATGGATATTTGGAGGGGCTTGGGGGAGAGCTCAAACAAGTCACTGCTTTTACTCTGCCATCTTGGCTCTGCCTCCCCTTTCTTTTAATCAATGGAAATCTAAAAAAAGTTAAATTTGAAATAGTTACATAAGATGATTTTACTTTTTTTTTTTTAAATGAGAAGGCACTGAAGAAGTGATTAAAGGGAAGTGATTGATGCATTATAAAAAATTATCAGAATTCAGAAAAAAAAGCAAAACAAAGAAGCATGGGTAAAACTCTGTCTAGGATGATCAGTGTACAGCTCCACGTGAAGGGAAAGGGATGATTCAAATATTTCTCAAGATCTCTTCAATATCTCTCATTCTAAGGTTAGCTTCTTGTTCATTTCCTTTTGGCTGCTAGTAGCTATATTGGACTCTTCAACACCCAGTTTGACTGGAAGATCCTTTTCAAATAATAAACCCTTGTTATCTCTTCTTTCAGTGAATCTCTAACACCTCTGAATGTGGGCTGGTGGAGATAAGAGGAAAGGTCTCATGACCATGTTACTGGGTAAATTGGTTCACATGAATGAAAAATTGAAATGGTTTCCTCTCCATTGGCATTACATGTAGCTCCCAAGGTTCTTACAACTGCTTTTGGGTCCCATGATCTCTGACTACCAGGATTCTTGAATTTGTGACACAGACTTATCTGTGAGAATAGTTCAGACTCAAAAAAATAATCAAAGTTGCAACATTGTATCTAACAATCTTATAACAACATCCCTCTTTGGTGTACTGCATCCCATAAGATGCCAATTCCTTAACATTCTTTCCAGGGATAGCCACAACACAAGGGAACAGAAACAGAGACATATAGAGAAAAACTCAGGTAATTAGAAACTCCAGAACTGTACTTTCCTATCACCCAAAGTCTCAGCTTTCTCATTAATTTTTCATCTAATCAGATAGTCACTACAATGTAGAAACAGCAGCTTAGAAGCCTGTAATACTTCTGCTTTCACAGGCTGACCTAAAGCAGCCTCAGACTTGGAGGGGGGAGGTGAGGATAGGGGCAGTGCCCTTGTTAAAGTTACTGGCAACAGCTATTACTTTCCTGTTCCACAGATCAATTGCCCTGATATCCTAATTGTAGTAATATAGTAAAAGAAAATACCCCATAGTGTTTGGGAGGTGGAGAAATGTTCCATAAAGGAGAAAGTAATAGGCTATTTCTTTTATTCTACTGGAATATAACCTTGGTAAGCCTCTAACAAAGTGTGGCCATTTTCTGAATATTAAATCAATCAATCAATCATACACTGGAAATACTTTTTTAAAATGTACTTCTGAATTTCTTCAGCAGGCACTAGCATAACAATCCCTTTTCAGTAAGCACACTTAACTTTAATATGAATTTCTAATTTAATGATGAATAAATAATAGAGATACATTATTTATAAGGAATACATTTTAAATTATAGCAATAATGACTGACATTTTGTATGCTTCCTTTAGTCCAAAGATCGAAAAACACAGGTACCAGAATAAGAATTTATGTGAGAAACACGGGTTACTAGCGCTGAACTTTTGACCTAGCGTAAAAAAGCAAATTTGTCACCTCCACCTAGATGATGCCCTCTACTATTCAATTTCCGTACTAATTCTACCACCTCTAGTGTTTCTCTTTTCCCATTCAGTCTGTAAATCACTGTTAGTTTAATCCTTTGTAAATTTCTTCATACCACTTTTTTAAAAGTTCAGAATTTTGCAAGTACCCCTTTTGGACTGGATTATTAATGACAATGTGAGATAAAAAGTGCCAGGCTTGCAGAGGCTGTGTAAAAGAGGTTAGAAAAATCAAAGAACCATTAAGACAGAAACCTATACTTTTAAATCTCTGAGCATCTAACAGTGCTCTGCTGAGTAGGGCCTCAACCTACGGTTGTTGAATTTTAACTTGAAAGTCAAGTTTGGAGTCTGTATTATTTATACCCATTAATTCAACTCCAAGATGCCTGGATGATTGATTACTAGATACCCTCTCTTTAGACAGAACCCAATCTTCTAGTCTTCTTTAATATTTTTACCTGAAAGGAAAGTCTTCTTGTTAAGCATCATTTGAGACTGACCAGAAAGTTTTCCATTAGAAATCCAGATCTCCACTTACCTGCAAGACAATATAGATTAATATTGGGTTTTATGCAGGGAAGTTCTCAACCTAGGGTACTTGAGGTTTTTTTGTTGTTTTTTTTTTTTAATTGAAAACTGTATTTCAGTATCCTTGGTTTCCATCATGATCTCATCTATTTAAAAAAAATTTTCTGAGGTGTCCATAAGCTTTACTAGTTTGTCAAAGGTATTTGTGATGTTAAAAAAATTAAGAACACCTTCTGTGATGAGAAACAACCAAGGTAAGAAGGAATCAAACAATCTGTACAGGTTACAACAGCCCGCCTCAGATGCTGGATTATATGTGCCCAACAAAACTTTTCTCAAATTGGAATTGACATCTCCTTTGTGGTCTGCTACAGTAAAGAAAGGAGATGAATTTCAGGACAAATGGCTGACTTAGTAATCTTAGGAAACACTCTAAATATGAGAGTTGTTACTTTTTTTCCATTTGACTTATTCCCTGATTGATTATGAGTGACATTGTAATAAACCCATGTGACTTCAGGCCATCTACTGCCTAGAATCTTCTTATCTGTCACATATTCTATCTGAGAAACAATCTCCCCACTTGAATCCTCCTTCAGAAAAAAACAAAAACAAAGCAAAGAAGAAACAAAAACCTCCTATCCCATTCTTTCTCATCTCTCTCCCTGAGAAAGAAGCTTAGCCTCTTCTCTCTTCCCCCTTTCCTAACCGCACACCTGACTTCAGATAGGATAAGCAATGGAGACTAGAAATGAGGACAGTCAAAGTTTCTCAGAAAAAAAAATCAGAAGAAAATATCTGAGCAGATCACTGGAAACAAATATTAGTTTCAGCTTTATATTAATTCACTGTATTCACTTTAAATTAATTAACTGTACTCTCTAAGTAAGTGTACTTGTGTGGGATTCAGTTTTCTCATTAAAATAAGCAAGTTGGTCAAGTCCCTTCCTCTAACTCTCTGTCTCTCTCTCTTTTACCCCCCTCTTTCTGTCTCTCCATCACTCTCTGTCCCTGCCTGTCTTTTCCCTCTCCCTCTCTTCTTATCTCCCTTTTAAAATTTTATGACCTTTCATTGACAAGAGTGAGAAGAGTAGTGGGTTTCTACGGGGATCAAATAAAGGGAAAAATAACTTAGAATTTGTGCTTTCTGTTGCTAATTAAGTTTGCAAGGACAAGGATCACGTTTATGTCTATTTTCACATATAACCTTTAACAGATGGGGATGTTCTATAAATATTAAATAATTCTCCTAAGAATAAACCAATCAAGATGCTTGTTTCTCCCCTGCTGCTTTGATTTGCATGTTAATCACCGCCTTCTTTTCTTTTATAATAGATTTCATACTCAGTTGAAACAGCCTAAGACAGTAAGAAAGACAAGACAGATTTTGCTGAGGCAACTATTATTTTGTAAAGGGAAAGTAATCATAGAATGGCGAATAGAATGCTGGACTTGGCTTTGGAAGACCAGGATTTTCATCTTGCCATTGACACTTGGTAGCTACGTAGCTGTGACTGTGAGTTAGTCACTAAACATTTTTGAAAGTTTATTTTTCAGTCACAAAGAGAAGATAAGAGGATAGATATAGTCAGAAGGCATCTTAGAATTCATTCAGTCCAACCCCTCATCTTATATATGATGTTTTTAGTAGCTATTTCATGAAGTTGTTGTAAGGAACAAATGAAATAAATTAAACCACTTTAGAATTCCTAAAGTGCTGCATAAATGTCAGGTTTTAGTATTAATATCAGTATCAGTAGTATCAGCAGCATCAACAGTAGCTCCATTTCCAAGTCAGTAAGCTAAAGTCTCACCCCTGTACTTCGCCACACAGAGAAATTGCCATCTATTACCAAACTATTTATATAAGCATACACATATTAGACATCAACTGTTGATATGCTAGTCTTTATATTTAATTTATATTTAGATGTAAACATATATTATATGTATATGCATATTTATTGTGAATATTTTTATGTGTGGGCATATATGTGTATGTGTATTTGTACATTTGAGCTGAAAAATTTTTTTCCATAATATGTTGAAAGTTATCATTGATAAAGGTGCTCCCTCTAATGACACACATTATAACTCAACCATACTTTCCTAATCTTTGCGACTTTCATCCATGTTCTAAAACTCTTCCACAAGGGATCCACCCAATGAGCTGGAGGCCTTCCTCTAGATAACAAGTGAATATATCCTCTATTATCTCATTCTACTGCAAAAACAGATTCCCTGTACTTTTCAAGTACAATTGAAGCTATAAAATTTAGCATAATATTTCACAATTCACTTGATCTGTGAGGCATTTGAACTCCCAGTTATTCTATTTACTTCCGTGTCTAATAACAATAATTACAATAATTTCATTTGGAGCATTTGATATTTCTCCGACTCTTTTGCATGTTTCTTCCCCCAGTAGGCAAGAAATTCCTGGAAATCATGGGTTGATTTGTTTTATTCTTTGAATGTTCACTTCCTAGCAGAATGTTTTGCATGTAATGACTTCATAAGATAGCTTAAATTGAATTTATCTGCACAATGTTCTTGTGAGATAGGTGACAGGAAATATTGTTCCCATTCTATAGATTTGAAAACTGAAGTCCACAGCTGTTAAATGACTTCCTCATGCTGATAGTATTGACCATCTCTCCCTCCTTAGTACTGTAAGTCATCCTTCATGGTCACTGTCAAAGAGACTTTGTTGAGTGAGAATATTAGCGTGTAAATCTCATAACAAAGTTCTTCGATTTTCTACATCCTTTTACCTTAGGAGATTTTTCATAAAGAAGTCATATGTCTGAGATGTGCAGGAGCTACTCAGAGAAGCAGAAGAGGAGGACTGTAAGCCAACGGGAAATGAGGGTACTCAGAGCTGCTCTTGTTATAGAAGTTATGGAAAACAAGTAGATCTGAGAACTTTTAGGCATAGTGAAATCTCTATGAAGCCAAAGACGGGCAGTGATGGTGGAAAGTGGGAAGGACAGAATAGAGTGGAAAGTTAACTGGGAACCAGAAATTACAATAGAGAGTGAGAAACCTAAAGCCTAGTCCACAATCATTGGCTTCCCCTCTCTTCCCTGAAGTGCTGTTTGAGGAAACCCTGCTTCTCTTCACCCATATATAACCACTGCATTGGCCATTTTTGTTGTGACTGGTGGGTGGAGGGGTGAAGAAAGAAAGGAAGAGATTCAATCCAGCTAGCTGCCACCATCATCACCTGCAAGTAAATGATTTCCTTTAAATGCTTATTTGTATTTCTCCACAGTTTGAAGTTGCTATTAAAAAAAAAACTGACCATCAACTTAGACCATTAACTAATTTGTTGTCAAGATTATGAATGCATAGTTAATGTTGAGAGAAGAGAAATCAATCTAAAAGGGAAATGAGATTTTCCTTAGATCAGCCTAAGTTTGTGGTCAGCCAAATGAGAAAATTTCTGTAAATTTTTGACATCCAAGCTATCTATATCACCAACTGATTATGAACACAGACACAGACTTAAACAGGAAATAAGCCAGTAGAAGTGAAAGGATTTGTTTGTTTAGAAAATCACACATACTACATATAAGACCCAGCCAAACATCCCAACCTGTTTATAATTTTCTAACTTGTTTTATGCTGTACTACTTTAAGGGATCTTGCTCTGTGCAGGCCCAGATTGCCTAACATGGAGACACCTGTATACCTGTATTCCCCTACCCCATAGGTCTCTGAAAGTCTTTGAATGACTGATGTAGCCAGAATAGGATAAATCTTTAAAATTGGCCAGACTGGGCCAGGCTCTTTTTTTTTTTTCTGTGCTCTGTCCTATTTTATCTAGATGGTGAAGATCATAGTTCACCTACAGTATGGACATTATAAACTATGAAAATGGATATGCTAACTACCTTGCTAACCTACCTTGATTTACTTGAGCCCCCCAATTATCCAGGTAACTGAGAAGAGCTGTACGAGGACTGACTGTATCGATTAAGATATAGAGTGGTTTGACATACCAACAATCCTTTGCAGTGACTGAGATTAAACACAGCTGGACAGGCAGAAAATCAGCAACTCTGAAGGCAATTAAGGTCATATCAGCCTTGAAGCAGACCCTTAGCCATTTGATGGTTTATAGACCTTCAAGAGACATCCTTATCTTCAGAGATTCCTCCCACTACCAATTGTAGGGCTCTCAAACACATTCTGTTTTATAGGGGGTTTTTTTTGTTTGTTTGTTTTTAGACATCCTCTTATCTTATTGTTTCTGCTCAAGCCTTGAATTGTAAAGACTGTTTATCGCCACAAATGCCCTCTGATTTGTGTAGCACCACAGCTTTGACACCTGAAATGCCTCAACCACCATTTGCTGGATCTCTCCCTCCCCTTGGGAATGGGGCTCCCTGCTTCATTCTTTCTAGGATCTGCTAAATTCTTCCCTTTCTCCCCAGTTCTGGGCCTTCCTTTGTTTGAAAAATATAAATACCTCACCCTTTACAACTCCCTTCAAACAGATGTGGACATTGTCTCACAGTTCCAGGTTGCAAGTTTCTTTTCAGTCAATTAATTCATTAAAACCTTTTTAAACTGTGATAGAACTTTATGACCAAAAAGAGATAGAGAACATTATGAAATGCAAAATAGATAATTTTGATTACATTAAATTAAAAAGTTTTTGCACAAAGTCAATGCAAACAAGATTAGGAGTGAAGCAAAAAACTGGGAAAGAATTTTTATAACCAGTATCTCTAATAAGGGCCTCATTTCTAAAATATATAGAGAACTAATCAAATTTACAAGAATGAAAGTCATTCTCCAATTGAGAAATGGTCAAAGGATATGAACAGGCAGTTCTCAGAGGAAGAAATTAAAGCTATCTATAGTCATATGAAAAAATGCTCTAAATCACTATTAATTAGAGAAATGCAAATAAAAACAATTCTGAGGTACCATATCATACTTACCAGATTGTCTAACATGACAAAACGGGAAAATGAAAAATATTGGAGAAGATGTGGGAAAATTGGGACATCGATGTATTGTTGGTGGAGTTGTGAACTGATCCAACCATTTTGGAGAGCAATTTGGAACTATGTCCAAAGGGCTATAAAAATGTGCATACCTTTTGACCTAACAATAGCACTTCTAGGTCCGTATCCCAACGAGATCATACAAATGGAGAAAGGACCCACATGTACAAAAAATACTTATAGCAGCTATTTCTGTGGTGGCAAAGAATTAGAAATTGAGGGAATGCCCATCAATTGGAGAATGGCTGAACAAGTTGTGGTATATGAATATAATGAAATACTATCGTGCTATAAGAAATGATGAGCAAGCAGACTTCAGAAAAAACCTGGAAAGACTTGTATAGACTGATGTTGAATGAAATGAGCAGAATCAGGACAACATCGTACACAGTAACAGCTACGTTGTGTGATGACTAAATTTGATAGACTTAGCTCTTCTCAGCAATGCAAACACTTAAGACATCTCCAAAAGTCTTATGATGGAAAATTCTATCCACATCCAGAGAAAGAACTATGGAATTTGAATGCAGATCAAAGCATACTATTTGCTCTTTTTTTTCTGTTTTGTTTTGTTTCTTCTTTTTTGTGGTTCCTCCTATTGGTTCTAATTCTTCTTTACAACATGACTAATGTGAAAATGTTTAATAGGAATGTATATGTAGAGCCTATATCAGATTGCATGCTGTCTTGGGGCGGTATATAAGGAAGGAGAGGGAGAAAATTTAAAACTCAAAAGCCTATGGAAGTGATTGTTGAAAACTAAAAATAAATTAATTAATTAAAAATGTTTAATAAAAGAAATAAAAAGTAGAAATCTCTATAGAAAACAACAACAACTGTGATAGGACTCTGGCTCTCTCCAGGCTCCCCTTTTTGGACCTGAGGTTTCTTCCATTTTAACAGTTCACAAGGGTTTTTAATTTTACAAAACTGAACCAAAAGGGTGGGATACTTCTTCTATTTAGGATACCAGAAATGGGCCCATGGTGTTTCTGCTGCTGTTCTGCTAGTCCTTCTCAGATTCAGGTATAGAGATGAATTGCTACTAGACGTGGGAGTATAAGTCAAGGATATTTAGGAGTCAGAATTCTGGGTAAAATGTAGCCAATCCACCTCACAGGTAAGCCCTGGGAAGTCAAAATTCATGGAACTTGAACCCAAAGTGGAGGGGCATTAAATTAGAACTTGGCACTGAGCTCTATAGGTGCTTATTTAAGCCAATCTTCTTTCAAGAGACCGAGGTCAAACAGTTGGCTGAGGTAGGAGATTAAATTCTACATGCATTCAGAGAATAAACCATTTGCACATTTATAATTTTACCTTTGAAATTAGTATCACTTTTTTTAAAGCTGTTAAACAGAATTGAGGTACAGGGAACTACCCCCTAAAATTGAGAGAATATCTTTGGTAGGTGCTGTATATAATCTTAGGGAGCCTAGACACCCCAGCCTCCCATCTCCTATTTCTTTAGGGGAGGGCATTTAGGCAGTTGGAGCCAAGGCAGTCAGCATTTTGGTAGTCTATTCACATTCTCTTCTTACTTCTCTGATATCTATTCTATTTCACTAACTCTTCCTCTTCTTGCTTAGTTTCTTAAGCATTTCCTAAGATTCTAAAGTAAGCCCTTTGTTTTCTCTTATCATTATTTGTTAGAATCAACTATGCATAAAGTAGAATTCCTAGAACACCTTCTTCTTGTGAGACATTGCAGGGTTAGATATGGGGAAACTTCTCTCTAATAACAATTGGTATAGTTGGCATTTGACGTGCACTTAGAAGTAATTTCAAAGAATATCTCTGTATTTCTCTGGTTTCTGCCCTAAGCATTGCCCTAAGAGGACATTCACTTCTCCTGCACACAGCTCATGATACCAATAAGTATTTGAACAAACAACAAAATTATTTCAAAGCATATTAAGACAGAACTGAGATTCACCTCTTAGTGCCAGTTGTCAAGGGAAGAGATATAGATAGAATACTTCAAATTAAATCCCATTTCCTCCCACAGGCTCAGTTGACAATCTCCAGAAACTCACAATACCATATGGTGAAGGGCTTGCTTTACAAATTAAGTTGAGTACCTCATTAATGGACTTCAGCATTTATTTCCTGGATCCCAGAATTCTCTTAACTCCTTTGCTGCAATGTGCTTGCCCCTGTTCTAAACCTTGTTTATCTCTAGTATGTCTTATGGTTCCTATGGCCTCTACACACCACCAGAAGATTGAAGTTTTTCGTGTGTGTGTGTGTGTGTGTGTGTGTTTAACTTATCTTTGGAACTCATAGTAATTGCTAAACAACTGCCATTTTTACCTCTCACCACCATAACCTGGAGTCCTGGTGTATCAAACTTCTTTTCCCAGAATTTTTTGCTCCTCCTCTTTACAGATGTGCTTTGGATTCTTGGCATTATGGGAAAAAAATCTGAATTCAAATTCAGTCTCAGACACTTACTAGCTATGTAACCATGGGCAAGTCCCTTAACCTCTGTTTGTTTCAGTTTCCATTGTGAAATGGGCATAATCACAGTATGTACTCAGCAGGGTTCTTGTGAGGATCAAATGAGATGATATTTGTAAAGTGCTGAGCACAGTGCCACGTACATAAGAGGTGACATATAAATGCTTATCCCCTTCCTTCCTCTCACCAGTGCATGACCACTACACATGTCAGAGTTGGACTCTACTTAAGGATCAATGGACATGGTAAAAAAAAATAGATTTGGAGTCAAAAGACTTAGTTTCAATCCTATCTTTAAACCCCTATACATTATTTCTGAAAAATGGCCATCCAGCTTCTGCATTAAGAACTAAAATTTTAAAGACTTTATCAACAGCCCTTAAAAAACTGGAAAGAACTGCAGCCAAACTTTAACTCAGTAGGTGCCAACTAATTTTATTGATTTGAATAATGGGGTAATTACTAAATTTTCAACAAATATAATTTGTAGGAGATAATCACCAAAGAGAGAGATGCTAAAATCTGCCTGTCTTCATTTTCTATTCTTAGTTTTTCCCCACTTTGATCAAACAGAGCAATTGTAATCCCTGTGCTACCCAAGACCCTTTCAAAAACTTAAAAATGGCTATCAGGCTCCCCTTCAGTTTTCTCTTTTTCAGACTAAACACATCCAGTTCTATCAACCAATACTCACATAGCATTTACTCTATTCTCTCCTGGTCACCTTTCTTTGGTTGTATTCCAGTTTATCAATGTCCTTTTTTACTATATGGTATCTGGAACTGAACAGGGCAGAACAAATTGTAACTGCTGACTTTAGACTCAATGTCATTATCAATGTGGGATAAATAAATCTTTTTTTTTTTTTTGCTTTTTGGCTTCAGTGTCACAGAGTTGTCTATTTAATCTCATTTTGTTAGATTTTCCTTATTGTTCTAACCTGTTGAAATCTTTCTTCTTCTTCTTTTTTTGAATTCTGTCATCCAGTGCACTAGCTAGAACTTCAAGTTTCATACTATCTATGAATCTAAGAAACATTCAGTTTATCACTTTATCTAGGTCATTGATAATAACATGTAGGGCAAATGGAGACCAAAACAAGGTGTTGAGAAACCCCCGGGACAAAGTTTCTTCAAGGTGAATAAATTGACTCACAAATCACTACTCTTAGAATCTGGACATTCATCTACTGCTAAATCCATTTGTCTTTATTATAATCTGGTTCAGTGGTGTCAAGCTCAAAAGGAAGTGGAGGCCAGGAAACTATATATGAGGATCGCTTCAGATTGCACCTAGCAAATCACATTAACATTATTTATGTCCCGTATTATTTTTTATTTTGTTAAATATTTCTCAATTACATTTTAATCTGCTTCAGGTCATACTTGGGAGTGTTGTGGGCCCCACTGCAGGTCCCTCATTTGAAACCTCCAATCTAGTTAACTAACATCTCCAACCCAACCACTTGGTTCATAATACTTTTTCTGTTGCAAGGAAAGTACCCTACAAACCTTAAGGAACTATACGAATCCTTGACAATGTCATACCTTTCCATACCTTTACATTTTGCCTCTTTTCAGATGATTTCTAAATCTTTCTCTAGTCTGGGCTACTAAAGCTAGGGAAAAAAAAAAACCTTCTAGATTTGTATTTTCAATTACATATTAGCTGTCTCCACCTGAATGTCCATGAGCACCTCAGACTTAAGTCTAATATTGTCCAAGGGAAATGTTATCTTCTCCTCCCAAAAAAAGAAAAAAAAAACTGTTCTCTTTCATGCCTTTCTATCCACCATACCTATATTATCCCAGTATGCCATGCTTCTTAGCTTAGTGTGTTGTATAACTCTTCCTTCTTCCTAACCCCTATCCACATGTGGCCAAGTCTAGTATATTCTACTTGGAAAATATATCACTCATCCTATCCCACAGTAACGACCCTCTCTATACCTTTTGCATAAATTATTTTAATAGTGTTATATGACCACTCCTATGTTAGGCATCTCTAATTTCCCCTTTAGAGGCAATTAATAGATGTTTGAAAATAGAAAAAATATTGCTTTCCACTATCCAAACCCTTACATCCATCAAGAACAGAACCAGCATTTTTAAAAGGCCTCAACAGGCCAAATCTAGCAAGATGAATTTTAATATAGGTACATGTAGTAGTTCTCCTAGGTTCAAAATATCACTTGCACAAGTACAGGATGGGAAGAATATCTCTAGATATTCTAGTGGTTTAAAAACACAATATGAGATAACAAGAGTGATGAAGCCTCCCAAAAGGTCAAGCAATCCTTTTTTGACCAGATCTGTGATTTCACCAAAATGAAAAAAGCTAAAAAAAAATTAATACTCTCAATACAGACTGCTATTTCTTCTATAACTTATAGTCTTAGAAAGTTACTTGGGGGTACCATGAGCTTAAGTGACTTGCCCAAGGTTAAAAAGTCTGTAGGGTTCAATGACAGGACTTAGGCTTATATCTTCCTGTCTCTGAGGTCAGTTCTCAAACTACCAGTTCATGCTCTCTCACTAATGCAACACTTAATTTCGCTAAATAGAGTCTAGATAACAATTTGTCACTGGATATCATAAAGAAAAAGGAGACATCTGACATCCCTTCAGTTCTGAATTCTTATGATTAATCATAGTCAGTCTTCCTGACTACCAAACGAGAGATAGTTCCCTTATATCATCTCTTATAGTTATCAATGTGTCTCATTTTCACTTTATATGTGGCATGTTGGAGAAATTATTAAGAAGGCTCTGAGAGAATTAATAATGGTATTGTATCTGTCCGCATTGTATTTACCTCTTTTTTCCCCATTCTTCATTTTCTTATATATCATTTCTCAATCTCTCTCTCTCTCTCTCTCTCTCTCTCTCTCTCTCCCTCTCTCCTTTATTCTCTCATTCTTGATAGTTTATGCTTTTATACACTCCAAATTGAATCAACAACCACATATTGGTTATCCACTATTCTTTTAAACAAGAAACATGTTTTCAAGTGCCTATTACGTACAAAGCATAGTTTTGGCAATAGAAGAAGAAAAAGTTTAAATAATACATACCCACTACCCTTACAGAGCTTATGGTCTAATATTAATACAAAATGATATGACATGCATTAGAAAAGTTCAACTGAATTTGTGACATTAGACAATTTGCTTAACCTCCTTTATACTCAGTTTCCTCATCTGTTAAATGGGAGAATTTAACTAAATGATGTCTCAAGTCCCTTCTACTTCTAAATCTTATGATACTATGGAACATATTGCTACAGAAAATTTGTGAAGGAAGGTTATCATGGTATTGGTTATTCTCTCTAAAGTATTTTTTTAATGCGCATTATTAGTTATAGATTGAGACTGAGAAATGCTGCCTATTAGAGCCAAAGCACCTCATAACATAAAGTTCCAGAAATCCAACTGCAATTTTGAGAGGAAAAATAAGGAAAGTGTGTGTTGAGGGTAGAGGTGGGAGTGAGAAGTGGGTAGGCTAAGCCAATTTTCAATTCTGCCTACCAAAGACTTTGTTCAGGATCAGAGGTCAATCAGAGAATTGTGGTTTCTGACGGTCTCTGAGGTTCAGAGTTTATGTTTTCTCAGGGATGGGTGTGGATGGTTTCCAGGAGAAAGTGCCAACTCCAGGTATAAAAGGTCACCATCATTACTGATTTCCCCAGTTACTTTTGCAAATAGGTACATATCCTGTATGTAAAGCTCATTGCCCCTCTAATGAAAGAAGGTGAATGAAACACCTGCTTCTGAGATTGGTTAGTCTTAAAAGAGATGTTAGATAATAGAATATGATTTTTTAATGGTCTATGAGTTAGAAGTTAAATTTTGCTCTTTAATTTTTTTTAATAGCAAGATGTATTATTTAGTGTTAGCAAAGACCTAAGAAAGCATTTAGGCCAACACCCTTATTTTACAGATCAGGAAACAGAGGCCAAGGGATATTAAGTGGCTTAACCAAGGTCACACAGATTGTAAGTGGTAGAACCAGGATTTGACCTCAAGTCCACTAAGGCCAAACCCAGTGATTTTTCTTTGTATCATATTGCCTCTCAAGGATTTGTTTTGGACCATAGTGCCACAATCTTCATTCCTAGCTCTTGAATACTCTTAGGAATATACATGTCAATGATGGTGATGAAGACCATCTCATTTTCAGGGTATGATTTAAGTATTCACTTTTAAGTTCACTGGACTGTACCTTATTTAGAGAATGCATGAGCACAGGCTGAGCTACTAAGTGAGAGGATCTGTCAAGTAGACATACATTTTACCTGTAAATATTCATTAGGGATTGGGGAAAAAGAAAGGCAAATGAAAAGGTGATAGTAATGGGGAAATATGAGAAGCGAGTTTAATGGGAAGGTCATAAGTTAACTCACATTTTGTTCTGATTCCAAGTTGAGCTAGAATTTTTTTTTTCTTATTGGAAGAAAATCGTTAATCCTAGAAATACTTCTCACACTGAAGAAATACATTTGTGTCATTGTCACCTTACCATATATTTGTACAAGGTGTATGAATAATAATAATCAATTTAAAATCAGCCTATGCAAACATCACTAGGTAAAATCTGTTGGGTTATAGATCACATAGATTTATGGTTACATAGAATATGTATCCTTATAATAATTCATATGTATATGTACATAAATATGCATTTGTATATGTGCATGTGTATATGTTTATTCCCCTACTTCTTATGGCCCAAAACATGGCCTAGAGAATTATTGACAAACATCATGGTATAGTAGAGAGAACAGTGGATTAATTGTAAAAATCATATATGTACATGCATATGTGTGCATATATTTGTGTGTATACACACATGTATATGTCAGCCAAAAATTAAGTGTCTCTTATATGCCAGGGACTGTACAAAATGCTAAGGATACAAAGAAATATAAAACATAGTCCAGTCTATTATTTGGAGGGACTTCCAATTTAGTGGGGGAGACAACACACAAATAACTACATACAAACAAGTTATCCACAGGATAAATTGGAAATAATCAACAGAGGGAAGGCACTAGAGCTAAGCAAGTCTTCCTGTAAAACATAGGTTTTTAGCTGAAACCTGAAGGAACCCAGGGTAGGTAGGAAGTGGAGATGAAGAGAGAGAACATTTATCACAGGGAGGACAACCAGTGAAAATGTCTACAGTGAGAGATAGAAAATAGTGTCCTGTTTGAGGAACAGAAAGGAAGGAGATATTATGGGGAAAAAAAGAGAAGTGGTGGTGGAGTAGGAGCTTTGTTTTTGTTTTTGTTTGTTTTTTTGTTTTTGTTTTTGTTTTTGTTTTTGAAATTGAGAGGTTGAGGGGAAAAGGGTGAGTGGTATGAGGTGTAAGAATACTGGAAAGGTGTGTGCGAAGGTCAGGTTATGAAGGACTCTGAATGACAAAGAGAGGATTTTATATTTGATCCTGAAGATAACAAGGAGCCACTGGAGTTTATTGAGCAGGGAAATGACATAGTCAAACATGTTCATTAGGAAGATCACTTCAACAGCTGAGTGGAGGATGAACTGGAGTGGAAAGATCCTTACCTCAGGGATTATTGCAATAGTCTCGACATGAGGTGATGAGTGTCTGTGCCAGTGTAGTAGCACAGCAGCAGTGAGAAGGGGGTGCATATAAAAGACGGCACAAAGGTCAATTCAACAGATCTTGGAAACAAACTGGATGTGGTGGATGGGACAAAATGAGGAATCAAGAATGGCATCTGAGTAGTGAACCTGGATGAGTGGAGAATGGTGGTGCTTTTGACAGTAATAAGGAAGTTTAGAAGTGGGAGAATTTATTTAGGATAATGAGTTCAGATTTGGACATTATATGTTTGAAGTGTCTGCAATATATTCAGTTTAAGATGTCTAATAGATAGTTGGAGATGCAAGACTGGAGGTCAGCAGAGAGGTTAGGGCCAGATAAATAGATTCAGAAATAATTAGCATAGAAAGATAATGATTCAATCCATTGGAGCTAATAAGATCACCAAATGAAATAGTAAAGAGAGAAAAGAGAATACTGCATAGAACAGAACCCTGTGGGATACTCAGAATTAGTGGGCATGACTTAGATGAAGATAAAGCAAAAAAAAAGAATGAGAAGGAGTAATCATGTAGTTACAAAGAGCACCTTGGGAGAGTTGTGCCACAAAAACCTAGAGAGAAAAAGAGCCCCAAAAGAAGAGGGTGATTAAAAGTGTTACAGGCACAAAGAAGTCGAGAAGGATGAGAAATGAGAAAAATCCATTAGATTTGGCAGTAACTTTCAACAGAGCAGTTTTGGTTGAAAGATAAGGTTAGAAACCAGACTATAGAGGATTAAGAAGAGTAAAGAGAAAGGAAGTTTGAAGATCCTGACTGAAGACAAGCTTCTCAAGGAGGTAAATCACAAATTGCAGGAGAAATATGGGATAAGAACAGGGATGAATTGATAAAGTGGGGATTTTGTTGAGGATGGGGGAGATATGGTAATGTTTTTTAGACAGTAAGGTTGCAGCAAACAGGGAGATAGAAGATAAATGAATGAGTGGGGATAATAGAAGAGGCAATATCTTGGAGAAGATGGAATGAGATGGGATCATTTATGCACATAGAATGATTAGTCTTGGCAAGAAAAGGGGTCACATAACCAACATGTGTTAGAGGCAGCCCTTGAAGCCTAGTCGTTTTGATTCTGAGGACAAGTCTAACATGTGTGTGTGTGTGTGTTTGTGGGTGTGTGTATGAAATGACATGCCCAAAGTCACATAGATGCTATATATGTCAGAGGGAATACTTAACCCCAGGTCCTGCCTTCTGAAATTAGTTCTTTATCCACCATGCCATGCCTCCTTCTCTTCCCTCTTTCACTCTCTATGAGTTGCAAAATAGTTGTTGATCTACTTTGGCAGAAAGAGTTTCTTCATTTGGGAGTTTCCTGTATGAATGAAATTAGTCTATTTCTGTTTATCTGTCTGCATCTGTCTGTATCTTAGTCTGCCTGCTTTTCCTTCTTTCTCTCTGTCATCCATCCATCCATCCATCCATTCATCTATCTATCTATCTATCTATCTATCTATCTATCTATCTATCTATCTATCTATCTATCTATCT
>NW_020950326.1:12985169-13052474 GCF_900497805.2 Vombatus ursinus | reverse complement strand
TCTATCTATCTATCTATCTATCTATCTATCTATCTATCTATCTATCTGTCTATCTATCTATCTATCATCTATAATCCATCTATTTGCCATCCATTCATTTATCATCCATTCATGCACTGCCCATTCATCATCTATTGACCACCCATCCATCATCCAACCATCTATATCCATCTATTTAGTTTTCATCCCTCAATCCATTTATCATCAATCTATTTACTCTTTCTCTCTCTTTCTCTCTCTCTCTCTCTATATATACATACATACATGCATACATACATATATATTATATATATGTAAATGCAATATAGTGCAAGGGTTAGAGATTTGTCCTCAGAAGCAGGATGATCTTGGTTCAAGAACTGACTCTGGGACATATTTAGTATGTGATGTTGAGCAAATCATTTCACTTCTCAGTGTCCCCTCTCCACTTTCTAAGATTATGAATTGCAGAGCAGGTGTTAAGCTGAAATGGCAAAGATGGTTTCCTCAGTAGAAATGTTGTGTATGAAATCATGAAGCCACAAATTCAGATCAAAATCTAAGCTAAATATTTTATTAGAATTTTAGTGTCTATGACAAGATTATATATGTAAACACTTGAGGGATTTTATAAATGTAAAGAATTACAAAACATCTTATTCAGAGCCTAATCAATACTATCCTGCCTCTGTAAGATTTTCCATATAATCAATACAAAGATTTTTTTTCTGCTAGATTTTCTTTACTTCAAGTCTATTTAAGTAACAAACTTTTTAAAGTAGCTAATATATGAAAGGCACTGTGCTAGAACCTGTAATATAATGCTAATAACTGAAATTTAAGATTTGCAAAGGACTTTACATACATTAGCTCATCTAAGCTTAAGGTAAGTACAGCAGGTATTGTCTCCAATTTCAGAAGGAGAGAGAGCAAATGAATAGTACATATTCACATAGCTAGTAAGTATTAGAAATAGAATTGAGACTTGGATCTCCATGATGCCAAGTTCAACACATTATTGAATAGGCCATAGGACTTCTTGAATGGCAGATACATGCCTTTCTCAAGTCCTCTAGTAGTTTATAATCCATTAGGGGTGGGAGGAGGGATTATATGTTTGTGCATGCTCACATGTGTGTATGTTTGTATATTTATATTTGTTTGTATGTATACATACATATAAATATACATACATGTATATAGGTGCATGTGTACACAATATACTAAAAGGAAGAGCTATATAGGTGTTACAGATTAAGAGAAAATACCCTGAGAAATGAGAGAGATTCCTTCTAATTGTTTTCTTTTTTCTTTTCTTTCTTTCTTTCTTTTTTTTGAAGAAGGAAGAAGGATTTAGGGATGGTCTCATGGAAGACATGTACCAGAGTTGCCTTTGAAAGAAGAAAGACACAAATAAAGAGAGAAGGCGGATGGGTCAATTTCATAGATAAAAAGATGATCAAAAGCCTGGAGAAAGGAGAGGGCAAAAAAAGAACAAGGAATAGAAAAGAGTTCAGTTTGTTTGGGACACAGAATACATGAAGGGTAATAATAGAACTTAATAATGGAAGTTAAAACAAATCTAACTAGTCTTGATTTCTGCAGTTTGTTGTCCTATATAAGCTACAAAAAGAAAGTATAATTTTATTTGTACCACCCCTCAGTAATTAGTAGCTCTAACTATATAGATAAAAATTTAGAGATATATAGATACCTATAGCCATAGATAGATAGAAGTAGAACTATATGTAAATCAGTCTGTACATTAAGTATCAAAATGTGCCAGACACTGACCTTAGGGACTGGGAATACTGATAGAAAGAATGAAAATCTTTCTCTAAAATAGCTAATATACTAAATAGAAAGATCACATGTATGTGTTATTTAAAATAGAAAGAATACTTGCTATGCATTCAGTGAATCTGCATCCTTATCATGCCTTTGATTCTGACCTTTGTTAAGTTATTTGTAACCTCCCTGGCCATGAGATTTTCCATCTATAAAATGAAGGAGTTGGACAAGATGGCCTATAAGGTCCCTGTAAGCCATATCTGTAGATATAGGAGATAGGCTCCTATAGTATAAAAATAAATACAACATAGTCAAATGCAAAGTAATTGGGGAAAGGAAGAAGGGGTGTGCTAACAAATGTTTGACAACTGGGTTTCAAAAAATGCTCCTACGAAACACTTTTAAAATTTGACCTACATTATTAACATTCTCCCATCACTTTGTTAAGTCTAGACATCCACAATATGATAAACTAAGCTTTGACTTGTGGCATCTGCCTGTTTCTGAGATGTAAATGCTTAAACTGAATATTTAATAATCAGCCCTGAACATAGAGCTGGCTCCAGCAAACCCTTGGGGACAGGATATTAGTAAATGAAGGAACAAGAAAAGCTTCATGCAGAAGATGTTACTTGACCTTTGTCTTGAAGGAAATGAGGGATGCTATGAGGCAGGAAGAGGTGAGGAAAGAATGCATTCCAGGTAGGGAGACAGCAATAGGAAAAGTTGGAAAGTAGGGGTGGATGGAAGTAGGATAATGGGGATTAAAATATTATATAGGAAGAATAGAGTAGAGGCCAGTTGGTCTGTATTGCAAAGCAAGGGAGACAAGTAATATCCGATATAGTTTACAGAGCTAGGGATAAAATCTTAGTGAGAGCAAGACCTATAGATGGACTATAGATAGATATGGCTATATATATTAATGATATAAATGTGTATAAATATATGTATAAGTGCAGATTTAGTATAGATATATGGGTATATGTGAGGTACTTCCTGGATATTTATTAAATTACTCCAACTTTTAATATTATTTGGTAAATTATTATCAATTTCTGAAATTTCAATGATCTTACTTAGTTAAAAACCTCCTCAGTTGCCTAACATAAAAAGGCAAGGGATTTATTTCAAACATGTTGATGGTTCATTATTTTCAACAAAACTAAGTAATATTTCTGATATCATGTTGCCTTTAAAATGTTCACCCTCTTGTTCCTTAAAATAAGACTAGTGATATTATATTAAGATTTAAGTAGAAACAAGAAAACTTATTCCATTATATAAAGCAAAAATAGTAGGCAGTTTGTTCTTTCACAGAGACTTCTCAGATAAATTCACATGATGATTTGGAGAAAAAAATGCCTTGTCTTTCCCTTGTCTGGCTGCCATAAAAAGTGCTAATTTAAATTAAGAATTCATCCCCTGCTGTCAAAATGCCAGGTGTAAATGAATCTCTATGTTCCTGCACCAAAATACACAAAGGACATTTTAATTCAAAGTAAATGCACATGAAAGTAATGTTGAAAACTGAAAACCTGTTAAAGAAGTCACCCCAGCAGACTGCGGTCACTTAACAAATGCAAAATAATTATCCAGACATGAGTTGGCTATGGCTACATTTATGTTTCTGTCATTTCTGTTTATATGTGTTTGTGTTTCTCCTGTCTCTCTCTTTAGATTGTATGCTTCTTATGGGCAAGAGCCAACTTCCCTCCTTCTCCTCCTTCTCCTTCTCTTTCTCCTTCTCTTCTCCTTCTCCTTCTCCTTCTCCTTCTGTTGTTGTTATTTTTTGGTAGTTTACACAGGAAACAATCCAGTGTTCAACTCACAGAACCTTTTTTTTTTTTAAGTTTTGGTGGGGTTGGGCATAGTTAAAATACTCCTCCCTCTTTCTCTCTCCCTCTCCCTCTACCCCTCCCTCATTCCCCTTCAATAGGAGCTCCCAGTAAAGTAACTCCTTCCACCAATGAGGATTAGCAACTGGTTTGTAACTTATAGACTTAAAGAGTTCCTTAAGGAGTGGAGTCAAAGAATTTAAGTGACTTACTTATACATAATAGTACAAACTCAGAACTGAGGGGTCAGTCCTTTAACTGTTATATCAGCCTACTTCTTAAGAGCTTAATTTAATTTAAAAAATCTATTGATTTTGAAATAGTTCTTATGAAATTATTTGAATTAAATAACTTTTATACATAGGTATAGATATACACATGCAGAAATATGTGTTTATATATTCATAAACATACATATACACAGGTGCTGGCCTATTCTCACTCACATAGGAGGCTTGACCTGCTCCACCCACAGCTGGTTCCTACTCACTCCTCTCTAGACAATCCTGTGGGTCCCTCTTATCATGCTGAAACTTATATGGATATTGACTTAACTCAGTGTATATATAACTCAACCATAGCTCACAACTCACTTGGCTTCTACCAGCCCCAGTGTTCCCTATAACACGTACCCCATCATACTTGACTAAAATAAATATGAAACAGTTAAAATAGATGTATGTATGGAACCTGATAAAGTGAGTATTTACTTGGCATTTATTAAAGTCAGGGTGGGGTACTGGAAAGAATGCTGAGTCTTAGATTTCACATAATAGATGTGTGAATGGGAAATTCACTGGCCCTTTCTGGTCCTTAGGTTCCTTATGTATACACTGGGTAAAGAATTAGTACTGAGATTTCATTGGTATAGGGAACTGAGGCCAGACTTGAAACCTTGTCATCCTGACTCTGAGTCTAGCTCTTAAGCTACCATGTTATATCTTATATGAAACAGATGATACTGGTACTTACTTAACTTAGTTGTGAGGAAATATCTTATAAACCTTTAAATCCTGTGGAAATGCCAACTACTATAATTAATGACTATCTCCTAAAAATCCTATTATTGTTTTTCTAACAGCCAGTTTTCAGTAATTAACTCATTTTAAGGCCATACAACATTCCCTCGGGTCCATATAGTTCCTTCTCCATTTGCTTTAAGGACTTTATATTAAATGGAAAGTTAAGAATGAAATCAATCACTGGGCCCCTCCAATTCAAAAAATTTTCTAGCATTTAGATAGAATTTCAACCCTCTGCCCTAATTTACATTTGTATTTGTCTCTAGCCTCTGTCCTCTAGTCCCTGGCCTCTTTTTGGTTGAGACAAAATTCATGTTATGGGAAACATTTTGATTAAAGAAGAAGCAGACTGTATTGCTTCATCTAGTTGGGGAAACAGCAGGCAACTTCTTAGAGCTTACCTCACTCCTTGGGGAGATGGGAAGAGGGTCAGTCTGAATCTTCTGCTCCAAGATGCATATAAAAGGGAAGTCCCTTCTTATCACTCCATTCTCTGCCACAATATTCCTATTTTCTCTTTCTCCTTTCACTGTTTGCTGACAAATCTTTGTCATTACCCTTCTTGATATGCTCTCTTCTTCCTTTCCACTGTCAAGTCTTCAAAATCTCACCTTAACTGTGAAATAGTTTTTGTGTTTATCGAGGCAAGAATAAGTCTTTCATCCAATAGGAAAAGACTTCTTGTCACACCTAATTAAAATGCCTTTGATTGATTTAAGTAGATGTCCAGGTCTTATTCACACAGCTTTTATTTAGTTGACTGATTCTACCAAAAAGTGTTCTTAACTTACTAAGGCAGTTACTTTTAAGTGAGTAATCAATGGACCCCACCCTTACCTTATTTTTAGCTATTTTCATTAATTTACAGATATAGAAAGGTAGAACCAGAAGGACCTTGAGAACATCTACATATGCCCTATATTTTACAGATGAGAAAGTTGATGCCTGGGTAGTAGGAGTGACTTACTCAACCTTCCGGAACTAGTTAGTGGTAGACCTGAGAGGAGAAAATCTGCTGCCTCCTAATACAATGTTCTTTCCAGTGTTCCTGACTATTTCTTTGCGCATGGAATCTGACTTTTGCAAAATTGTTCTTTCAGTAACCTTTCTCTTTGGAGACTTTTCATTTCTACTGTTTCTATCCATTTCTCCCCTTTTGGCTTTCAAATCCACCCCCTCACCTCCATGACACTGCCCCAGGTCCCTTTTCTGTAAGTTCCTGCTAAATATTTGAAAAGCCTGAACTGCAAAGTAAGCTGTTAGCTTATAATTAAGATGTTAGTTTTAAAGCTTAAGTGGTAACCTGATGTATTTGCATTTTATGATAGAACTCAGGGGAAAGCCTTCCAGGCCTGAAGAAATGTCACTATTAAGGTAGCATGACAGGTGCTTGTGTTGATATTTTTGTACAGAGGGACCTGCCAATACCCCTTCAGAAATCCTAGGTCATAATTGGCAGTTGAGGAATAGCACCAATGCCTGCCAATTTCAGTTTACCTGGTGAATTGATTGATTACTGACTCCCCCTTTGGTATCAAGGGAAATTAAGGAAGTTAATGATGTATGTGGTTTTCCATATTGAGAGAAATCAATGTCTTGCATATACCAACTTGCCCTGTGACTCAGGAAGGCCAGAGAAAGAAATGGAAACCATACCAATACAGTGAAATACAATTAGGAAATAGGATTGGCACTCCTTATGGATAACTAGTTAGCATAGATGAGAGAATATAGGGTCTGGAGTCAGGAAGATCTGAGTGCAAATCCAAACTTAGACACTTAGTAGCTGTATTATCCTGGGCAAGTCACTTATATTCTCTCTGCCTCAGATTCCTCAACTATAAAATGGGATAATAATAGCACCTACCTTCCAGGGCTATTGTGAGGATTAAGTGAGATACTATTTGTAAAGTGTTTAGGATAGTGCCTGGCATATAGTAGACACCTAATCAATGCTTTTGTTTTCTTTCCTTTCCTTCTTTCTTGCCATCACCAAGGCAGCACAGTTGCACCTTCTCACTTTCAAAACCAGCTCTTCTGCCACCAGTTCCACAAAGTAGGACATTTTAACCCAAACCTCTAGGTTGGGAGGAAGGTCTTTACTGCCTTTCTTAATGTGGTACATCCTCATCCCCAAACTCTCCAGAAAACAAGGACAATTCTATTTTCTATGTCTGTCAAAAATCAATTTACTGCCTGCTGGTGTCAGCATGTACTTAACTGATTTTAGTCATTTCGATATCTCTATACCAATGTATTCTGTTTCACACTAAATGCTTATAGGTAAATGGCCTTTAGCTAATTGGTTTTAGTTGAATTGATCCAAATTCCCCCATGGAAAACCTTAGTGATCACTTATACTGTTACTGAGTTACTGGTAATGAGGACTCTGCTTAAATAAATCCTTCTTTGATACTTACCATTCATACTCTCTTCCTTCACTTAAGCAATCATGAAGATTTTGTCTTTCTAAAGCAGTCAATTCCATTTTAACCACATCAGTGTTTTAATCCTGAAAACTGGGAGCTGCCAATGGCAAATCAAAGAAAATCTTTTTTTAATTCTAGAAAATCTCTTCACAAAGTAGTGGTAAACATGTGCATTCAAATGAATAAACTAATGATCCTCAAGAATGCTAAGCAAAGCACAAAATTAATTGGATTTCATTCTATCCCATGATAAATCCCTTGAGTTTTGCAGGCAGTGACCAAAGATACATTTGCTTTTATCATTCAGGGTAATTGGATTACTAGCGAGTTTGAGTCTTAAATCTTTGTTGATAAAGTGAGATGGATATCACATAAATACACTAGGTGGGCTGGAATTGCCAAAGAAGCGGGGAGGAAAAAACCTGATATTAGATGATATATTAAGAAGACGAAATTGACAGCCAGCATTTTAGCATGATTAGAGGGACTTTCTTGTAAAGGCTTACACCCTTTTTTTTTTTTGGTAAATTTGTAGGTGAGATGAAGACACTGGCAAGAACTATAATAAGCTATCTTGTTTCAACTCTTGTTCCTTTTGATAGGAATACCATCGAGCTATGAGTGCTTCCCCCACTTCCATATTCAACTAGATGGGAAATTAATAAAGTCAATATTTATTAGTTTTTTTTCTTACAAAGAAAGAAACAAATGTTTCTTATATTTCTACTATGTGTTTTCTCTAGAATATTATTTATATTCATAGTTTTACACGTTTGGTTCGGAAGATGAATCTTCTCTTTGACCACATATTTTTAGAATCCATTGTTTGTTTCCTAGCATAGCTCAAAATTCACTTTGTGCATGAGGCCCATTTTCAGCTCCTTTCCTCCCAGGATCTGGCAGTCTAGCCAGAGGAGATCACATATTGGTATATACAAAATCAATATAATATACACATGTAGGGAAATAAAGAGGAATTTAAAAAAATAAGGGCTTCAGGTAGAAGGTGACCCTTAAACCGAGCCTTCAAGGAAACTAGGGATGTGAGAGGCAGAGGTGAGGAAAGTACTTCTCAGACATGGGAGATTGTGCAAAGACATGCAGTCAGTAGATGTGATTTTGTGTGTAGAAAAAGAGCAAGAAGGACAATTTGTCTGGACTTCAGAGTTCATGGAGGAGAATGGTGGGCAGTTAGCCTTATAAACTAGATTAGGGTCAGATTTTAAAAGATTTTGAATGTCATACAGATGAATTTATATTTTATTCTGGACGTAATAAGGAAACACTGAAATTTACTGTGTAGGGGAGTAACAGACAGAATTGCACTGTAGGAAAATGAGTTTGACAGCTCTATGAAGAATGGGTAGAAGAGAGGAGAGAGATAAGGCAAGAAGATTAGTTATGAAGCTATTCCAACAGTTCAGGTAAGTGGTGATGAGAGTTCACACTAAGGTGGGGGTTATGTGAGTGGAGAGGAGGCAAGCTATCAAGATTCTATGGTGATAGAAATGATGAGATTTGACAATTGCTTGGATATATAAGGTAAGTAAGAGTCACAGATTGAAAGGCAGAGAATTTCATAAAAGGGATGGGCTTGAGGGAGGAGGACAATAATGAATCTGATTTTGTACATATTGAATTTGAAATGTCTCAGGGACACCCAATTTGATACGCTTCATAGGGAGTTGCTATTGTGTGGACTGTAGCACAGGAGAGACCTTGGAACTGGATATTCAGTTTTGGGAATCATCAGCACAGAGGTGGCAAATAAACTCATGTGAGCCAATGAGGTAACCAAGAGAAAGAGTTTAAATAGCAAAGAAGAGAAGGTTCAGGATAGAACTGTGAGTATACCCTGGGGGATGTGGAAGCTAATTTATAACAGGTTCACTGGTTGTTAAATTCTCAGATTGAGCATTTACACTTCAGAAATGGTAAAATCAGGGTTTGAGTTATTGTTGTGTCAATTGCCTAGACTTATGAAAATGAGAAGAAAATGTTAATAATGCCTATTAAATTTAAAAGTATGTGAAGTGCACATATTTTTGCAGAGATCCAGTTGTTAAACATTTACCAGAACAATCTTGGGCACACTCATAGTTGATGGGTGTGTCATGAAAGAAGCCAAGGTGTGGTTACATAGGCAGGAGATCCAAATGATAGTACTGTCATGAGCCAATAGAAGCAGCTAGGTGGTGCAGTGGCTAGAGCTCTGATCTAGGACTCAGGAAGATGAGTTCAAATATGTTCTCAGATAGTTACAGCAGTTACTAGCTGTGTAACTTCAGAAGAGTCACTTAACCTCTGTTTTCCTCAGTTTCTTCAAATGTAAAATGAGGATAATAATAGCACCGATCTCCCAAGGTTGTTGTGCCTAACACACAGTAGAACCTATATAAATGCTAGTGATGAAGATGATGATGAAAACTCAGGAAGACTCGTGGAGGTTAGAGTCTAGTGCAGGGATGTAGCACACATACAGTTAATTATATTCAAAATATTACATGGTAAGTGCACCAAAAAGGTGTACAACAAAGGCAGAAAAGGTTCTTATGTACAGTATATTATGTAAGGGAGGAGAAAATTTGGAGAAAAAGTTCCTGGAAGATGTGGCATTGGGTTGGATTTTAAAGAATAGGTAAGTATTCAATAAAAAGGGCATTCCAGGTATATGGTCATAGGATTAATAATTGATAAGGTTCTTAGTTTCTCATCTTGTATGCCTGGGGTCTCTCTACACCACCCGGGACATCATCGCTTGGATACGCTTGGTGGGTCCCTGGCTGACGTAGTGCACTTAGTCAGCTACCCCACCTAAGCCTTCACTTGGATACTTACCCTTCCCGGTCTTCAGATGTCTCCGGCCCCTCCGAGGGTGGAGGGGAATGACTAGACAGAACACCCGAGCTGGCCGCTGCACACGATTTATTGGTTACATGCTCTCCTGCCTCCCATGGTCCCGGCCTCTGCTCTCTCTACTGCCTCCCATCGTCCCGGCCTCTGGTCTCTCCCTGGCTCCGACTCCTGGCTCCTCCCAGACACCCCCGGGTCCTGCTCTTATAGCCCTAGCTCCACCTCGTGGGTGGAACTTGCCCGAGCTCCTCCCATGTTCCTCCTTCGTAGGTGGAGCCAGCGTCTGTTACTGAGGCACTCCCAGTACCCTTTCCGGCAGGTACTAACCTCCAGGCGTCTCTTACTACCCTACAGGAGGCCATGGTCCAGAGCTGGGCCCTAACACTTGTACAACTTTCTCATTTAAAGATGAGTAAGTTAAAGTTCAGATAGGCTAAATGACTTACTCCAATTCACACAGAAAGTAAGTGACAGAGTTGGGATTCAAACCTTGGGCCTTTGATTCCAAATTCACTACTTCTTTTCACTATACCCAGGAACACCTTTTTTTTTTTAATTCTTTCTTTATTTTTAATATAATATTTATGTTTCCATTTAAAAAGTCACAGAATCCACTGAAACTGAGTATGAGTTAATTAGAGGATCTTAATACTCAAGGTTATAGAGGGAGAGACTTGTTATATCTCCTGTGTGTGGCTCCACAGTCTGTTCCATAGGAAAGCTTCCATAAGAAGGGCTATAGAAGGAAGTCTCTGATGTGGGAGAGAGAGAGATCTTATATTCTAGGGGATGGTTACTTTGGATCCTTTTTTTTTTCTTGTAGAGGGAGATTGGTTGTTCTGAAACTTTAAGGAAGCGGTTGACCAGAGGCATTCCTGACCTTGTGCCATTCAAAACAATAAGAGTTTAGAAAAGAAACCTGGAGTCAGTTGTGGTCTTTGTTTAAAAGTTAGCTGTGTGAGAAAAAAAAAGTCAGTAAATAAATTTATTGCAAGTCAAATTAGAAAAGACAATATAGTATTTCAGTTGTGTTCTCTTTTCCTTTAACCTATAATTTGACAGTATTGATTTACTTAATTATGGTTTACAAAGTGAATTAGTTGCTCTAAGTTTTGTTGTTGTAACTGAATATTAGTTTTTATTTTAACACCTGTGCAGTATTTCCTTGAGATTTCTTGATGTTCTAAGACCCAAGAGAAAGGCCTGTGCCTAGTAAGCAAATAGAAAGTATTTGTGGCAAGCACAAGCTTTGCTCATAAGTACTATATCAGAAAGAGGCCATACATTAGGTGTAACCCAGTAAGGCCCCTTAGGCCTTGCCCTAATTCACATATAATAATTGTTTTATGTGTAGTGGATATATTGTATAGAGATTGCTTTCCACTAGGATTGTAGTACTGGGACAATGTTGGCATCTTTAACATAATATCCTGGATTGGTTAGCTAGTGGAGGTTAAGTAAAATTTGATGTAAAAACAGTCACACAAAGCTTGAGGAGGACAGAGACAGGACATGATAAACATGGTAGCCATAGAGAAAGTCGCTCCTTCATCCTTAGTCAGCAACACCAGTTCAGAGAGACTAACATTCCCCTAGGCTGCAGAGTCTATCAGATAAACAGGTAGGTAACTTCTTGTTATATTCTTCTTCTCTATATGTGTTCTGATATAGTAAATAGGGTGCAGGACTTGGAGCCAGAAAAAGCTAAATTTGAGTACTGTCCCAGACTCTTACTAGCTATGTGACCCTGGGCAAGTCCCTTAACTTTTTTCAACACCAGTTTCCTCATGTTACCAAAAGAAAAAAAAAGGTAGGGTTAATAATAGTGTGGAGCTCCGAGGGTGATTATGAGTCTTCAATGAGATATATGTAAAGTAGTTTTAAACTTTAAAGCACCATATAACTAATTATTCTTATTTACAGTAGTAGTATCATTATTATATTTATATTTATTACTTCATTTGACATATTTTGTCATGGCATATGATACTGGTCTCTGAAACTCTGTTTTGTTTATTGCATAGGGTTTGTGTTCGTGGTATACTGTATGCAATATCATCATCTATGTTTTATATGATCTATATTCTCTTTGAACATGTGCTCATACATGCTTCTTCCACTTTGTATATAGATGAAACACTAAATACCTGCATGTATACTATGCTGTATAATTAGGATAATCACTTGCAACTATGTTTTATGTAATTCATCATGCTTGTAATGGTTTAGATAGATATGTTTATAGATACAATGGCACTAACCTACAAGGACTGTACATTTTTTTTAACTTTAGGGAGGATGTAGGGAGTATGTCTCTTCAGGATAGGGTAGCCAAAGGGATTACAGGTCTGAAGTAATTTCTGGTTGAGTTTATTGGCAGAATATCTCAGATTTTTTTGGATTGTAGACATGGGACTAGATATTCAGAGATCCAAGGTAAATGACAAAGACAGAGATTGAGAGACACAATAACAATAGGAAATCTTTCTCTATTACATTGACTGTACCCTTAGGCTATGGAGCTCTCTGCTCCACTAGATGATACAGTCAAGTCAATGAGATGTGAGATGGGCTTTGATGGGTGCCATAGAGTGAGTGGAACAGATGACAAATGGAAGCAGGGGTTGGCAGAGAAAAAGATAGTTTGAAGGGATAGCTTGTGGTAACCAGCACACAATACTCTGCTTAGCAAGAGCAGGAGAGAATTTCAAATGCCAACATCTATTGTAAGTTTAGACTATGTGTCTCCCTTTGGCCCATGCTGTGAAATAAGACTTCCTCTATCAGCACTAGATCTATAAATGTGTCTCTGAGTGTCTAGACTAGCATCTGATTCCACCTTAACTATCCAACCTATCTGATCTGTCCTGGCAGTGAAACCAACATGAATATATACTGATTCTTCAGTGCTATGGAAGCATTATCCTCAATGGATCTAGCCCCAACTTATATGTCAATCTAAGTAGTTGAAAAGTAATGAGAAAATCTTTCTTTTTGCTGGAACCATAGTCAGAAAATAAAGGATGTATATCTCTAAATTACTTTTTCAAAAACCAAATTTATTTAAAAGTTATGTGTATATTAATTCAATCCTAGATCTCAAAAAACAGAAGCATAACTATGTATATTTCTAATTTAACAGAGACATTTAATAATATACAAACTGCCAGTTGAATATGTACTTCCTCAAATGGTTGCAAGGATACACTTGCTTCTGCCTCCATATCACCTTTGAATATGAGTCTTGGGCTGATTATGGGAACATAAACTATATATACATTTGTTACCAAAAACCAGGAGACTCTTTCAAAACTAAAGACAAAAATAGGAGCTAAAAAAGCTTAGGAATTGCACTGAAGTAGGCAAAGGAAGTTGAAGCACTTATAATCACAGTATTCAAATGTCTATTTAAGATGGTAATGTGAAAAGTCATAAAGAAGACCAGCTCTTTCACATAAACTACAGTAAATGTCTAAAAAGGAACCCCAAAAGACTATTGACATAGAAAACTGAGAAAGAATTGGAATTAAGTTCCTCTATTGGTTCCAAACTAAACTAAAATTTGGCCAGAAATCAATAGAGGTGGGTAGTGGAGATTCACCAGTGAAGTCATAATGAATGGAGATAAATGCAGAAGTGCGGAGAGAAGCCATGCTAGGAAATTGAGCAGGAGTTCTACCAAATATGTTGAAACTATCCATCTTTTTCAACAGTAAGGATACAAGCCAACATAAGTGCTGGTAATCAGGGACCTTAAATGAAATCTGAATTTTGGCCTCTAAGAACAGAGTGGAACTAGAAACATCCCCCGTAAATCACTATACAGTGAAAGAGATCCCAGCCATGCATGCTTTGGAACATTTAGATTCCCTGAAGAAGACAGAACTGACTTAGCACATAAATGCCAGCTCTAAGTGGGAAACTATGCAGGAAACAAGAGATCAGTGTTATCTCTAACATTCCACTGGGGCCTATCAGTACAACAGAAGGGGACAGAACCCACATCCTATTGAGGAATCACAGAAGGATAAGAAGAAAAAAAATACAGCCAGAATTCATGTTAGTCCATGAGAAGACTGAGACAGAAACTAGGGATTGAAGCAAATAATGAGGCCTCAAATAAATCACTTCATGTGGATTGTCTGCAGTAGCAGCATCCAAGCTACTGGGCAAGAGAGAAAACAAGACCCATCCAAACTATTAAGAGTGCTAGAGAAGACTGGCCTGAAAACCAAATCCCAATCCAAGAACCTTGATGACATATATGAGTAAACAGAAGAATATACCACACATAATGAAAAAAAATCATGTGTTAAGAGAATCTGATGGGGTAAAACCAGAAAAAAAAGTGTAATGTCACAACTACCAAACAAAGATTTCCCCCCTCTCTTCAGAGGGAAAAAATGATTTGGTCAATAAAGACTACACAAATGACTAGACAAAATGAATAAAAAGATTAAAAAATGAAATTATAAAAAAATAAGAGCTCTAGAGAAAAGAACTGGAATGAAAAATATTAGCTTAGGAAAGACAATAGAAAATCTCATTTAATTAATAGAATTCCTGAAATTAAATTAGAAGAAATAGATATTAGGTACTCCACGAAGCCACAATAAATACTAGACCAAAGTCAGAGAGGGGAAAAAAAAATAAAAGAAAATATAAGGTACGTAGTATTGTAGATAAGTGACCTAGAAAGGAGATTAAGAGAGAAAACTTAGAGATTTAAACTCAGGTCTTCTTGATTTCAAGTGCAGCACTCTCTCTACCACCGTAGGATAGAATATAGCTCAAAGAAGTTAAAGATAGAATGAAAGCTACCTAGTTGTCTGATATACTCTAGTGAAAGTGCTGCAAGCTAAAGACCTATAGGGACAGAATTTCCTCAAAGATACCATGTTTATTAGCCTCTGTCTCTGACCTTCTCCCTAAGCTCTGTATGCATGCACCTCCACTTTTTGCTACAGCTGCTACTCAAATTGTCCCAAGCCTGCAATCCTTGTGGAAACACGATCCCCAGAGATTGTGTTTCCCTTTTCCTGAAAATCATAACTGAAAAACAGAAGAAAGATATACAGTTCAAGATATCATTAAAATATTGCTGTCAAATAATCACAAACTAGGCTTAGAAAAATATATCATATTGTATAATCCCATCCCATCCTGTATCATATTATCCTAAATGTTATATAATAATGATATAATGTTATCATATAATGTTACATCATATTGTATCATATCAAGTCATGTTATATTATATTGTTGTATTATATTATGTTTCTGTTGTTTCATCATTTTTTTAAGTCATGTCTGACTCTCCATGACTCCATTTGGGATTTTCTTGGCAAAGATACTGGAGTGGTCTGCCTTTTCCTTCTCCAGCTTATTTTATAGATGATGAAACTTAGGCAAATAATTAAGTGGCTTGCCCAGGGTCATATAGCTAGTAACTGTCTGAGGCCACATTTGAACTCAGAAAAGTAAGTCTTCCTGACTCCAGGCCCAGGGCAATATACACTGTGCCATCTAGTGCCAGTACATTACAATATATCATAGCATAGCAGTACATTGCAATACAGCAAAGCGTAGCATAGCATAACTTATCATAGCCTAGGCAAATCTGGGATAGTATTGAATAGTAAAATGTAGTTAATAGAACATGTTAGTTGTGTTGCATTATGTTTTGTTATGTTATACTATACTATACTATATTATATTATTATATTTCAACTACCTGAAGATCTAGGGGAGCTCTCTCTCCCTCCCTCCCAAGAACAGAGCAACTGAGAAATATGGAAATAGGTGACTTAACCAAAATAATAATTTCAACATATTTCAAATTGTAGGGAAGCTGCTATTCTGTACTTGAAAGAAAACCTGCTGAAGTTGAAGCAACAGAAACATTAAGTATGTGTGGGGAAGGGGGAGTAGACAGTGATTGCTTCAAAGAATTTATGGGAGGAAAGGAAAGTCAAATATTCTCTGACATGACTCCTGGACTTGTAAAAAGTAGATTTCAAGCATTCCTTTTTGGAAAAGACAGCATAATTAAGATCCAGTGACCTAATATTTGGGGAAAGGAGTGGTGGAATTTGACTAAAAGGGGAGGGACATTCCAAAGACTGAAATTTTATGGCTGAAGCATAAATGTTCCTTATGAAGAGAGGAAAAAAATTCATGGCTTCCTAAAGAGACCCACGTGGAAGCACAGGAACTCCCTGACTAACCCACATTTTTAAATTGACATATATAGAAAGCAGATTGTTGTTTATCCTTCATTTCGAAGAGGACCAATGACATCCCCCAGTGATGTCTTTATTTGCACATAAATTGGATTTAATAGAGGCAGAGTTGCATGAAGTCATCAGCTTCATTTGCTCTTCAAAATCCATGGAAGCCAGTGGCAAGGCAAAAGTCGGGATGATTGGCAATGGCCCAAGATGTAGGGGATAATCTTGGCATCTTCAATATCTAACTAGTCTCCAAGAGTTCCACAGAGACTGTTTCAGCCACCTTCATGTTGTTAGAACAAATTGTTCTCATCTGCCCATTTCACTGGGAATAGTCATGACATGCTTGTTGTTGACATTCTTCTTAAATCACCAGTGTTTTGAAGTCCTGTCAGTTGCCCCTGATCTAATTTAGCACATCTGCTGAGATGATTTTACAGGGATGTAGCTGCTGTGCATTCTATAACTTGTTAGAGCAACAAGTGAAAGATGGGTGAAAGGAGAACACCAGAGGTAGATAAGCAGCCCTGAAAATGTCTTTGCAATCCCTCATGTCAAAGGTGCTAGTCCTCTCTGAACACTCCCATACACCAGGCCTAATAGTTGGGGTTAAATGTAACAGAGCTGCTTGGTTCTTCAAGAATTGTAACCTAAGTGGAAGTCAAAATAGGTTAAACTTATTTCAAAAGGTAAGGACCAAAAAGAAGACTTATTTCAGTAATAGATTTTATTTGCAAAAATAAATGTATAAGATGATAGCAAAAGATGAAGATAATACCATCTCTGGCACCTCACCTCCACTTCTTAGTTTCCCTGACTTTCCTCCCTGAACTAACAAAGCTTACATTCCAGTAGAAGATGACACACAACAGGAAGCTGAGAGATGGGTGATTATCTTTGGACTAAGATGGATATAAAAAAAATGATTATTAAGAAACCCAAGTTAAAAGAGAAAGTGGTAAGATCTTTCCTCAATGAGTTTGAGTCTATAGATCTGCGTGAACTATATCTCAGGCATACTATAGTATAACGATAACTCACATTTGAATAGTTGTTTAGGATTTATAAAATGTTATACATTAACTATCCAATTTGATTCTCCTAATAACCCTGAGAAGTAGCTACTCTAGGTATTATTATTCCCATTTTACAGATGAAGTAACTGAAGCAGAGATTGGTTAAAGGCCTTTCTCAAGGTGACATAGCTAGTAAATATTAGGAGTAGGATACAAACTCTGTTTTTTATGACTCCAAGTTCATTACTTTGACTTGCTGCCATCTATGACAAGAAAAAAAATATTATTGATGAATTGTGAGTGATTTTTGAAAAATTATAAGAGAATAAGGAATGTTCCACAGGTCTCTAGATAAGTAATACTACTATTTTCAACAAAAGAAAGAGACTGGCACCTGCAAACTTTAGGTTAATGAACTTGACTCTACTCTTGGCAAAATTTTAGTGAAAGGATGAATGGTGAGCATTTAAAAAGGCACTTCTAAACATAAAGGCAATATGACTTAATCAAGAGCAGGCCTTCTCATATAGTACTTTTCTCATTTTCTTTATGACAATATTATTAAACTATGTTGTAAACAGCACACATTGGAAACATAATATACTTGTTTCAGCAAAGTGTCTATTACAAATCTTTATGGTAGGTGGACTAAAACTGGGCTTTTCATAATACAAGGTAAATGAGAGACTGAATGATTAGACCCTATGAATAACCACTAATGAGTTAATGTCAACTTAGAAGGAAGTCTTTAGTAAAATGTACCTAGGATCTGTCCTGAGTCCTATACTATCCACTATTTTAATCATTAGTGCTTTGAATGAAGATGCAGAAGGTAGGATTGGCCAAATTTGCAAGTGCCACAAAAGCCTTAACTACCATACTGGATCACAGATACAAAGAGTCTGTCTGTCTGTCTGTCTCTCCATACACACATATACATATACACACATATACATATACATATACATACATGCGTTCATGCATATGTGTATGTGTGTAGGTATGTGAATAGGCTAGAATGACATATTAAACCTGATAAGGTGACATTTCATTGGTAAAATCTAAAAATCTATACTTGGATTTTGAAAATAAACTTCACCAATGCCTACCTGGATATCTGGTTTTGTTTGTTTGTCTTTTTAGATAGCAAATTGATCTAGCACTTTTAGGGAACTACAAATTCAAAATGAGTCCAGTGTAACATAGCATTCAAAAAAGTTAATTCTAACATGCTTCCTTGAGAAGTGCAATAGGCAGAACGAGAGAGATAATATTCCTGCTATATTTTGCCTAGTCAGACAATATCTAAAGGACAAGTTCAACTCCAGTCACCCACATTTTAGGAATAATAGAGACCAACTATAGTTTATTTAGAAGTTAGTGACCAAAATGGTGAAATGAATGGGGACCATGATATTTGAAGATCCATTAAAGAGATTGTGCATGTTTATAAGAAGGGAAAACCTAGGAGTATAATAGTAGAGTGATATGGAAGAACAATTCAGCATTTTCCTTCTGACTCCAAATGATTGAATTAGAACTATAAATAAAATTGTAGAGAGGCATATTTAGACTTGGTATTAGGGAAAACAAACAAAAATAACAATAATTAAAACTATCCGAAGATGGAATGGACTGAATTGGGGGAAAAGGTGGGTTCCCCCTCAAGGGAGGTTATAAAAGAAAGGTTACATTAATACTTGTCAAGGATGATGTAATGGAGATACTTGAAAAATTAGGGACAGAACTAGAGGACCTCTGAAGACCTCTTTCAGTTTTTAGATTCAATGTTCATTGCATGATGGGAAAACTAAGGCTGAGAATGAGGATAAGAGGTTTAGCGGCATTTTCAGTCATTCAATAAGAATTATAAAGTGCCTACTATGGGCCAGGCACTGTGCTAAGCACTAGGGAAACAAGGATAGGCAAAAAGACAGTCCCAGCCTTCAGGAATCTTACAGTCTAACGAAAGAACACAGAATGGAGAGTTAGAAGACCTGACTTCGAGTCCTCTCTGCAATTCAGTAGCAACATGATCTTTGTTTCTTCACATATGCAAAGGCAAAAGTTTTTGCCCTACCTTTGATTCAAGGGCATTGTGAATTTTAAATGAAATGAGCTATATGAAAATACATTATAACAACAAATGCTCACATAAATGCACAATCAATCCTCAACTTTTGCAGAGATAACATTCCCAGAAAATGTCACAACAGTCAAAAACACAAATGTTGATACATTGAACCTGTGGGGAATAAGGAGATAGTTTTCATGACTACCAAAAATTGTAATCTTTTGCTAGGGGTTGCTGATATAATTCTGGTTCTGCATATAATTCTTTATAACAAAACATTAATTGTATACTTTTCCTAATACAGTAACCATGAAACAACCCATAAAATGCAGTAAAAATAAAATCAGTAACATTCAAAACATTTTTTCTCACTAGTTATTCCCTATAATTCTATGACTTTTTGTGCTAACATCTCAGTTAAAAATGATTTTAGACAATATTCATTTTTCATAACACATGAAATCTACGGGAACATAACTACTGTACAACAAATAAAATTCTTGGTATTAAAACATTTTTAAACCTGATTCTTACCTTCCACTGAGTCAGATGGTGGTGTGAAGGCATTGTACTATGTAACATATGGTCAATTCATTTACACAAACTCCTGGCTGACAGGGCTATAGATATTCTGGTATGTAGATTATCTTACACCTTTATTTTCTTACTAAGTCACATCACTGGCTGTATGCTTGGGCTTAGAGGCCAAAGAACTTGCACTATGATTTAGAGGGCATTATAGAAACAGAAAATTTAAGTTTTCAAAGTGAAAAATGAAAATATGTAATGAATGAAAGGAGAGGCTTTTACAACAATAGGACAAACAAGATTAATGAAGCACTTTATAAGATACCAGACACTCCATAAACTTGTACACATAGCACCTCTCATTTTTTTTTTCTCTACTGCATATTGCTGCAAATGTGTGGGGTTACCAATGGGAAAGGGAAAATGAAGTTACTCATAAACTCCCCAGAATGCTTGAAGTTGCAAAAGTTAAATGGGTGAATGTTGAGGATTGACTCGTGATTGTCAAGATCACCTAGCTCATTTGTGGGTGTATCTCTGTTGTAGCAGTAGGGAACTAGGAACCAGTCAGTCAGATTATAAAAGCAAACTCCACTGATGAAAATCAAGTCTAGAGTGGTCTGATTTGCTACTCCTTCAAGAATATCTCTGAGGCAGCTTTCCTGCTACAATAGAGACTTCAGTACTGGAACAATAAGCAATTAATTAGAGATTTAGCCTTTGCTACCTTTTATTGTAGCAAATAAGATGATCTTTATATACTTAGCATAGTGCCTGGCACATAGTAGGTGCTATAGAAATACTTATTCTCTTCCCTTACCCTTCCCCCCTTGTAGTGCTATTTTCTTTCTGATTTCTGTTTTCCCTCCTAGATTATAAACTTCTTAGGGCAGGGTCTTAAATTTCCTTTTACCCTCAGCGCCTAGTCTAGTGCTCTATTTATAGTAATCTTCCTGCAGGTGTTTGTTGATGATAACAATCCTGAGATCTGATTTAATTACTTATGATTCTTCTATGGTTACTTATAAAATCATGATTATGATAATAAAATATTGCACTTATTTAATGCTTTCTAGTTTATAAAATGAGTCACTCATATTTAATATTAGAAAGAATCATTTAAACTTTACATTGAACTTTCTTATAAGGCAGCTAGGTAATTAGGTGTCATAATGGATAGAGTACTGAGACTGGAGTCAGGAAAACCTGAGTACAAATTCAACCTCAAATACTTTATAGCTCTGTGAGTCTGGGCAAGTTACTTAAAAAAAAAATCTCTGTCTGCCTCAGTTTCCTCATTTTTAAAATGAGGATAATAATAACACCTCCTTTCCAAGGTTGTGATGAAGATCAAATGAGATATTCGTAAAGTGCTTAGCACAGTGTCCGGCATATAGTAAGTGCTTAATAGATGCTTGTTTTCTTAATAAATGCTTATTTCCTTGTACTAGTGCTCCTTGACAATGTTCCAAATTACTTTGCTGAAGTTCTGGAAATTATAATTCCTTTTGTGTTAAATGATATTTAATCCATCAAAACATTTGGTGTCAAGTCCTAAACCAGAGATTTTTATTATAAGATGTCAAGAGATTCCAGTAGCTATTGCCTGAGCTGACCTTGTGCATAGGTAGAAAGGTGAAAGTGGAAGGGGGAGTGGGCAGCTGATTAACATGATATAATTTCAGGACACGAAGAATGTTCCATAATATATTAACCTAATTTAATTGAAGTGCTTTTCATTTTGCAATAAGGACATCTGACAAGGGAATATTTTAACACATACAGAATAAGGTATACATTGAATTCAATTCAATTCACTAAGCTTTCATTAAGGGCCTCACACAGTACATGACACTGTGCTAGGGGACAGGGATAAAAAACAATGAAACAGCAATAAGTTTCAAGGACTGTACATTCTATAGTATTCTATAGCATATGTATACATATGTGTGTATGTATATATATATGTATACACACAGATGAATAAATTTTAAAATATAGACACGTTCATGAACACATATGATTAGAATGAACCTCAGACATCATTGATATAGATAATTCCTATTTATGGAATTCCTTCTATAAATGCAAATATTTTGCAATTACTCGTGTAGCTAGTATATGTCAGAAATAGGTATTGAAACCATTTCTCTTTCTCCTAGGCCAAACTACTTTGCTATAAGAAAAATACACATGAAGTAAATACAAAATAATTTGTGGGAAGGGTCATAGTAACAACTGGGAAGATTAATAAACATTTGAGCCTCCAGAAAAAGGGGATGGGGAGAAATAGGTTACACAGAATGAGTAAAATTATGAGAAAAGGGAAGACTAGGGGTACCTATTGCAAATTTTACCTTATTTACAATATTGCAAGGGGTTAGATTTGACTCAACAATAACTATTAGTATTTCTATATAACTTTAAGACTTTCAAGGGGTTTTCTCCTCCAAAGCTCTGTGAAACTGGTAGCACAAGTATTATCATTGTAACCATAGGTAGCTGAGACTTAAGGAGGCTAAGTAATATTCCTGCAGTCACACAACTAGTTAAGTGTGGAAGGCAGAATTCAAACTAAAATTTTCTGACTATAAATTCAGTGGCCTTCCCACTAATCCCTGCTCTCTCCTTCTTAACAAAACTTTCTGTTTCTGAGTGGCGATGTTCCATTAGGCACAGCTTTTATCTCCCTTTCAAACTAAATAAAGACAATTGAAAGTGAATCATTTGATAGTAATTCACTTATTAGACCAAACTGTGATTCTTCTTGAGACAAAACGTTGATATGGGAGACACTCGAAAATGCTAGGAATTGAAGTCAGACAGTCCTGATCTTACAAAATAATAGCTTATAAAGCAAATTACAAATTGTTTTAAGTTTTAGAAAGTCTTGGCTCCGGAGTCATTAAGTCTTGGGTTCAAATCTACCTCTGATTCTTACTACCTGGTTGATTTTCAGAAAGCCACTCAAGTTTTTCTGCCTTAGTTTTCTCATCCCTAAAATGAAGGAATTGACTAGATGGCCTATGAGATCTTTTTCAGTTCAATACTTGTGAGGCTGTGACCTCAAAGGCTTTCCTTGCAATTATTCTGAGCAGCTGGTGGCGATAAATACACTCATCCCCATTTTTACAGAGGAGGGAACTGGCATAGGAAGAAACTGACACTTAAAGTGGTTGTGACGACTCGTAATCAAATAGGTATTAAATTGGAGAACCCATGCTCCAAATTCAGGTCTTCTAAACTCTAAACCCAGTGTTTTTCAAATGATACTTCCATGCATCTCCAGAATACAAATCACACCTTACCAAATTTTCTCTCTCAAACCCTGACCTGATATTCATAAACATTTGACTTGTAGTCAGTAGTTTCAAAATATTGTGCTGTCTTCCTTATATTTGGAGCAAATTCTATTGCTTTTAAAATGCTTCATTGATCTTTTTTTTAAGTGATATCATTTACCAGTATCTTGTCCTACATTTTCCTCCATCTTTTACCCTCCCCCAACCTGTGGTAAAAAAGTTCAGTTATGCAAAACATCCTAACATATTGACCACACGTAACAGCTTATGCCATATTCTGTACGTGTAATCTACTACTTATCTCCTGTGAGGAAATAGGTATGTTTCATCATGAGGCCTCTCAAGTAAAGATTAACAACTGCAGTTCTCTGAATTCTGACAACTTTTACTATCATGTTCTTTCATGTTTATTTTGGTCATTTTGAATATTGCTCTGTATCAGTTCATAGTTTTCCCAAATTTGTCTGATGTGTTCATGCATGTTACAAATTACAGTGCAACCATATTCCAGTATGTTCACATACCACAATTTGGTGAGCCAATTTACAATCAATAGTTAACCCGTTTTGTTCCCAGTTTTTTTTTTCCAAATGAGTCTTAGAAACAAAGAATTTAAACTGGATGGAATCTTAGAAGTCATCTAATTCAATCCCTTAATTTTTCAGATCAAGAAACTGAGACTCAGAAAAGTAAATTGACTAGCCTATGGTCACTGGTAGACAGTCAACGAACATTTATAAGTGTGTACTAAGTACTAGGAACTGCTAAGCATTAAGAATACAAAATACAACTAAAAAAAAAAAGATAGTCCAAAAGACAGCCCAAGGATTGCACATTCTAATGCAGGTAGATAACACATAAAAAGAAGCTGAAAGGGGTAGAATGAATTACTCAGCCTGGGGAATTATAAATCTGGATTATAGACAGGTGAGGAATGAAGATAAGCATTTATACAGTGCCTATTATATGCAGACTAAGCACCTAAAAAAACACAATATTACCTCATTTGATCCCCCCAACAATTCTAAAAAATAGGTGCTGTTATTGCACTATTTTACAGTTGAGGAAACTGAAACAACAAGAGGTTAAGTGACTCACCCTGGTTCATATAGCTGTAGTGTCTGAGGCCAGATAGGAACTTTAATCTTCTAGATACCGAAACCTGCACTTTTTTTATCCACTGTGCCATCCAATCAAAGGGAGGAGATTTAGGGACAAAGATATCCTTGAGGTGTGAATTTGAGGCCTGAAGTGATTTTGTAAGATGAAGAACTTGGGGGGCATTATGGAAAAGTTGAGAGTACAGCATAATGAATTTTAAGTGGCAGAGCCAAGATTCAAACCTAAGTCCTTGGACTGCAAAGCCAGATTTCTTTCTACTATACCATGTTGTTTTTAAACTGAAGATTATTTGAAAGGGTCTTCTAATGTTTTGACTTATGAAGACTTCTATTGGAGAATAATGAACATATAATTTTCACCAAGTTTTGAAGGCCCACTATGTTAGTGAGTTGCTTGATAGAATAGGCTAGAAGAGTTCGGAATCAAGAAGTCAAAATTGTCTTCTTCCCAGATGATCAACTGACAGACAGGCCTCCCTGAAACTGGACTGGTCAAGTCTAAAAATTTGACTTTGGAATTTTGTGTTTTCCTCTGTTTTCCTTGTCCTTGACAGGGTATTAAGAAAGAAAATCAAAGCAACTGGCTTTGCACATTCTTTTTACAGAAAATGTTTCCAAAATAGACACTCATTAAAGTTCAGTATCTGTATACTCACTTTAATTAGTTCTAATTAGTTCCTCCACGTACCCAAATATTAAAGCAAGGATAATGGATATTTGAATCTAAGGAAAGAGTTTCCAAGGACTCAGCAGTCTGTCTTTCCACAGTGGAGATTTTTAATGATCTTTCATAGGTATGTTTGCTTAGTGTAGCTTGTGGAACTAGAAGCAAGAGTTCATAGAAAAAGACACATCAGCTGAGAGTCTCTTTATTGTTTATTTCCCTTTCTCTTAATAACACTCACTCCTGTTTTCAATTTGTCAGCAGTAAAGTGTTTGAGGATTTTGTCCACTGCCATTTGATTATTCCAAATACCGCAGTCAGCATATCAATGCAACGTGCCCTGCTAGAGAGGACAGAGGGGAAAAATGTCACTGTCTATTTAAACACCTGCACATTTAGATAGGACCTGGGCATTATTACCATATTGTAAAGATTCCATCTCCAAGATGAGTCAAATGTGATCTTCTCCTCAATGGCTTTTATTCTGACCTAGAATAAGTCTTAAACCTTGCACAAAGGCTGAGATAGCAGATGCTTTGTTAATCAAATAGGAAGAATGTAGAATTTTTAATGTCATAAAAAAAGTATCCTTATTTCTGAGAGTTACCAGAGTGTAAAAATGTCTCTCATTCATTTCTTCACTGCTGGACATGGTTTAGTGTGACCTCCAGCATCACCTCTGTGGACCACTAACTCTCTGAGTGAAGCAAGACAATGGCTTTCAACTCTGGCTAAATCCTGATTTTTAATAAGAAATAGGACTCTTTTTTTCTAGCGGGACACTGAAATATTTCTTCAGCTAATGTTGAGGGAAGAGGGATTCAGAGATTTTTCTTTCTTCTTTAGAATGATGCAGACCTATACTTTTACTTAGTCTTTATTAGGATTTAAATTTATTTCCAGGGAAATACCACAATTCAAAAATGACATCTAGGGGCAGCTAGGTGGCGCAGTGGACAGAGCACTGGCCTTGAAGTCAGGAGGACCTGAGTTCAAATCTGGCCACAGACCAAACACTTGACTCTTATTAGCTGTGTGACCCTGGGCAAGTCACTTAACCCCAATTGCCTAAAAATAAAAAAAAAATGACATCTGCATCCTTTATCTTTCTTTTCTGTATCTTTAATCTCCTCCATCAGCATCCCTTCATCCCTTTTTTTTCTTCATAACATAATCTGTTCTTAGGAAAGGAACTCCAAGTTATTCACAGTGATATCTAAATGTAGAAACCTCAAGGCTTAAAGTCTCATCATTCCTAGGAATTTACAGTTTTATCACTTAACAAAGTTTTAAGCTAAAGGAATGAATACCTAAATGGAATTTCAGACATCAGTGAATGTGGTAGAAATAAATTTTATTCAGCAGAACAATAATGGAATTCATAAATCATACTATATAGGAAGTTTGTTGCCTTATCTATCTTAGGCCATCTCCTACTATGTCAGAACATTTAGCATGCCTTCCATTGTCCTTGGTAGAGAAAAGTGATGGCTCTGGAGTCAGAGGACCTGGGTTCAAATCCTACCACTATTGCTTACGACTACCATGAGTAATTTTATAATAATGAAGGAAACAGTCTGAGATATGTCATTTGTTAGCAAAGCATACAGTTTGCAGAATAAATTGGGTACAGGGTCCCCTCAGTGGACACACGGTCCCTGAAGATAGACTTACAAAGATTTTTATACTAAAGTACAATTACTATCTTTAGCAGTTATTATTTTTAGGTTTAGGGACCTTTCCACAGCTTAAGAATTCTAATTGGTTGCATCCAATTGCATCTTGCAAAACAGTTAGTGCTACAATAGTAAATTACTTCCCCAAAATTATGTGATTTACAAGAAAACTAAACTTAATGCAGGAAAACAAGACTTAGCTCCACCAATTGCACAGAATATCAGCAACGATACAAAATGGAGTCAATTTGATTCTCTCAATTCCCCTGTTTGATGCATAGGAGGGTTAACATCTCATGGATCACTATTTTGCTAATTTTATAAGATTTTTAACATGGTCATTGTCAACAGAGTCCACTAACATAAGCCTCTTTGGGACTTGTTTGGGACAGGTTTTAAAGCAGCAACTAATGCAAAGTCTAAAAAGAATTATAAGTGAGAAGGCAATAAGGGCCCATTTACCAAAGGTTGCTACCAGACCATTTCCCTGAAGCCAAGCAAAACAAGAAGAAGAATTCTACCAGGGATCACCTGGGGTGGGTAGTTGTGTTTTTGCTATAACTTCTTGAATTGACTGAAGGGTCATCACAATTTGCCCTGATAGGTTAATATAGGCATAATTAAGATTGATTAATCATAGCACAGGCCTCTCCTTGTGAAACTGTAACAAGGTCTAAGACCACATGATTTTGTAAGACTATTTGTGCTAAAGAATCTACCTCAATTTGGAGAGAGGAAATTGACTCATGACCTGGGTGAATTTGTTTATTTCTTTTTTTTTTTTTTTGATTTTTAAAAAAAATTTGCTTATTTCAAGTGAGAGTTTCCTAGCACCTTGCTCCAATGCAGAGTCCTCAATATATGAAATTAGAAACTAGAGGAACTTCATCCCCTTTCCATGTTGTTTTACAGCATTTTAGATTATAGCCACATCCCACTAGTTAGGGAATTTTCTCTCTCTCCCTCTCTCTCTCTCTCTCTCTCTCTCTCTCTGTCTCTGAGTTTAAGCCATCATTCCCCAGGTTTCTGATAGATTTCTTTCCCACTAGTCTTATGATATGATTAAAAATTGATTCCAGTGGTGTCAAATAGGTGATCCTACATGTACCAAACTAATTTAGGGGAAGGGAGGAATAAACCTTATCACCACAGACAAAGAACTGTCCAGGAGTCACTAGTCCTCAAGGGCCTTCAGATGGAGCTGATAGCCAATTTGCATATAGTTTAAGTGTTCCTGACGAGCCCAGAAAGTTCTTAGCAGGGTGATAGCTAACAGACCAAAAGTTAATATTAAAATTATTGATTGTAGTGCCATTAAATGCCAGATTGTCAAGAGAAACATAATATTGAATAGTCTTGTTATTGGAGGTGGTGCTGTACATCAGTGCAGTAGCACACAGAAAATAGTCTCTTTGAATGACATTAAGAAACTGGGCATTTTGAATACAATTCATTATATTGCCTAGACCCCAAGTGACATTAATCCCTTTCTTCCACTTAACGTATATTAGGACCACAGGCAAGGGGATGAATACAGGTTGTATGATATGCTGACTCATAGGCTGTGGTGGAATCATTAACTGTATGAAGTAATCTATTATTTTTCTAATTCAGTAAAGGCAATAGCATGGGGAATTGTCCAGTATTCTCATTTACTAGCTGTGTGACCATGAGCAAATACTTAGCTCTGTTTGCTTCAGTTTCTTCATGTGTAAAATGAGCTGCAAGAAACGGCAAACCATTCCAGTACCTTTATCAAGAAAACCCCAAATGGGGTCATGAACAGTCAGACATAACTGAAAATTGACTCAACAACAACTCTATATCCCTAATGGGAAGGGCAATCCATGGGTCAAAGTCCCACTGGTATAGATGATGGCAAACCAAACATCCATGAGTCCCAATAGCTTTTAGGTCATATAAAGCATGATCTACCTACCCCACCATGAAGATTACTGACAGCATTAAGTCTTTTCCAATCCTCCTGATAGGAGTAGATGGGGAGGACAAGGATTTAAAGGGAATAACACAAATGAGAGCAAAAACATTATAAAACAGTATGGGGAGGCAGGTTTCATATGGGAACAATGTAACAAAAAGTCTCTTTCTCCTGTCGATTGTGACAAGAGTGATCAATAATACTTGGAATGGTTCTTCTCAAGTGGGTTAAGTTCCACTGGAAATTCTTGATGTAGATCTTATCTACCAGGCAAAAGTCATGTAGTGAAAAGTCTAAAGGTCCAGTCTGTACTCCCACTCCTGTGTCATGGAATACTCACAGCCTAGTTTGTAGTTCCTGTATATAAGGAGCAAAAGTGGCATCTATTCCTATTAGAGATGCTGTTGTTACTGTTGCTTGTTCTTCATTCTTAAAGAGATGTATGTACTGGGGGAAAAGATCTTGCTTGAATTGGGATGGGGAGTAAACAAAAAGCATTTCAGAAGGAGGTATATGAAATTTCCCTCTTGGTCTGCTGTGCAGATAGAACAAAGCCAGAAGAAGAACATCAGGTCACTTTAGATGGCTTTTAGCATAAAACTCTCCAATCATGGTTTTAAGTTTCTCGTTCACATGCTAAACCTGACATGAACGTTGGGTGTAGTAACGTCTGTGAAATTTTGGGACCACCCCCAGGCAAGAGTAAATGTGGAATAGGGTAATGTCTTTTGACTCATGCATAAATTGGATTTAAGTGAGGCATAGTTGCACAAAGTTGTAGGTCTCACTCTTTCTTTTAGTCATTGGAATCCAGTGGCAAGATAAATGTCAAGACTACTGGTGATTACCCAGGATGCAGTGAATGACCATGGCATCTTTGATGGCTAACCAAGCTCTAAGTGTCCCACATCTTCTCCTTCCACCACCATTATGACCCACTGGAAAAAAAAATTGTTCATATCTTCCCATTCTGTTACATCTTCACATACTTGAGGTAGACAGCACTTACTGGTTTGAGACACCTCAGTCACTGTCAACCTGCCTTAGTTTATCTGTTGAAATGGTTTGCTGTGGTGTTGCTGCTGTGTCTGCTATAGCTTTTTGGAGGCAGAGCTAAGAGTTGGGTGGCAGGTGGACACCAAAGGTGGAAAACAGATCTTAAAAAGGTCTTCAAACCCTCAGAGCAGGGGTACTGTCTTTCTTAAACATCCATACACATCAACAGGAAAGGATATTGTGGAATCAATAAAGGTAGTGCCTCTTTCAGAATCAATGCTGGTCAGAGGGCCAAAGGGATGGTGTAGGGTACAATCTCGTTCAAGAGAATCTTGGCAACAAATTTGGCTCTGGCCCAAGAGCCAGGAAGGGACTCTACCCATCAATTGAGTTGGTCAACAATAAATAGATGGACTTTAAAATTATCAGACATAGGCATACAATTAAAGTCCATCTTTAAATGCTCAAAAGCTAAGAGGTGTCTACAGTAGGCTACAGCACAGAAGGCATGCTGATTAAATGACTGTTGAGTGGGAAAGGAATCACTCACAAGGTAGGTATGGGGGGAGATGCCTGGGGCAACACAAACCGTCCTAATGAAGTCCACAATCATTTGTGTACCAAAACAAACTCTTGTATGAACAGATAGACAAACCTGGTGATAGAAGTGCTAGGGTAGGAGCAATTTGCCTTCCATAATCACAAAGACATCAACAACCTGTTGAGCTTAAAATTATTGTTTCCATTTTGTGGCTTCAAGGTCATTGTAGGCAAGAGAGAAATCTTTATCAGAAGGGGAGAGAAAGGCCAAGATAGCAGAGGGAAAGCAGTGACTTGCTAGAGCTCTCCCCCAAACCCCTCCAAATACCTAAAAAAATGGCTCTAAACAAATTCTGAAGCAGCAGAACCCACAAAAAAACAGAGCAAAACAAATTTCCAGCCCAATACAACCTGGATGGTTGATCAGAAAGGTATATCGCGCCGGGCGGTGAGAGGAGCACAATTTGGCATGGGCGCACAGGCTGCAGCAACCCTGGAGCAGGCCTCAGAGGACTGAATCGTGGGCAGCTGTGGCGGTTTCCAGACTTCTCAACCCAGGAACACCAAAGACAACTTAAAAGGTCAGTGGGAAAAGTCTGTGACTTCAGTGACAGAAGAAGCTAGTTCTCAGCCACAAATCCAGAGCATGCCCTCGGGGCAGCGGCTGCCTCCTGAGCTTCGGGCCTACAGACTGAGGGGGAATCTAGTGGCTGATCAGAGGGGGATTGCAAGGATCTCTTTGCTAGGGCTGAGGCAGAAATTTCCTGCTTTGTCCATGCTTAGATCTGAGTCACAGTTCTGAGGGGCAGTCCTGTGGTGAGGAAGAGCTCTGGGGAGGAGGAGCTTGTTGTGGCAGTGGAGAGGAAACACCTAGCCCTTTATCATAGCACCTTGGAAGAACTGACACTTTTCAGGTTCCTAGAAGTATCTCTGAAAACAGCTATACAAACCCCCGAAGCTTGGGACAGTACATTTTCCACATTGGAAATAGACTCTTACCTTAACAAAGAGTTTAAAACTCAAGTAATTGGTTGGGATCATGAGCAAGCAGCTCAAAAAGAGTCAGACTATATTATCTTACTTTGGTGACAAAGAAGATCAAAACACACAACCAGAAGAAGACAATGAAACCAAAGCTCCTACATCCAAAACTTCCAAGAAAAATATGAATTAGTCCCAGGCCTTGGAAGAGCTCAAAAGGGATTTTGAGAAGCAAGTAAGAGAAGTAGAGGAAAAACTGGGAAGAGAAATAAGAGTGATGCAAGAAAATCATGAAAAGCAAGTTAACAGCTTGCTAAAGGAGACCCAAAAAAATACTGAAGAAAATAACACCTTAAAAAATAGCCTAACTCAAATGGCAAAAGAGGTCCAAAAAGCCAATGAAGAGAAGAATGCCCTAAAGAGCAAAATTGGACAAATGGAAAAGGAAGTCCAAAAGATTACTGAAGAAAATACTTCCTTAAAAATTAGAATAGAGCAATTGGAAGCTAGTGACTTTATGAGAAATCAAGACACTGTAAAACAAATCCAAAAGAATGAAAAATTAGAAAACAATGTGAAATATCTCATTGGAAAAACAACTGACCTGGAAAATTCCAAATTCCAGAGTTCCCAGGTCAAGGAGAAAATATTACAAGCAACGAGAAAGAAACAATTCAAGTATTATGGCAACACAATCAGGATAACACAAGATTTAGCAGCTTCTACATTAAGGGACCGCAGGGCATGGAATATAATATTCCAGAGGGCAAAGGAGATAGGATTACAACCAAGAATCACCTACCCAGAAAAACTGAATATAATCATTCAGGGGAAAAATGGTCATTCAGTGAAATAGAGGACTTTCAAGCATTCTTGATGAAAAGGCCAGAGCTGAATAGAAAATTTGTCTTTCCAATACAAGACTCAAGTGGAACATGAAGAGGTAAACAAAAAAGAGAAATCATAAGAGACTTATTAAGGCTGAACTGTTTACATTCCTGCATGGAAAGATGATATTTGTAACTCATGAGACCTTTGTATTAGGGTAGTTGGAGGGAAAAAATTATATGTATGTATAGGTAGATAGATAGATAGATAGATGGATGGAGGGATGGATAGATATATAGAGGGCACAGAGTGAGTTGAAGATGAAAGGGTCATATCTGGAGAATAAAATTAAGGTGTGAGAAAGGATTATACTAGGAGAAGGAGAAAGGGAAAGGTAGAATGGGGTAAATTATCTCACACAAAAAAAAATAGAAAAGAAAAGGCTCTTACAGTGGAGGGGAAATGGGGGAAGGTGAGAGGGAATGAGCAAATCTTATTCTCATAGGATTTGACTTAAGGAGGGAATAACATATACACTCAATTGGGTATGGAAATCTGTCTTACCCTACAGGAAAATAGGAGGGGAAGGGGACAAGAGAGTAGGCAGATGATAGAAAGGAGGGCAGATTGGGAAAGGGGGTAATCAGAAGCAAATACTTCTGAGGAGGGACAGGGTCAAAAGAAAGAATAGAATAAATGGGTGGGTGGGACAGGATTAAGGGAAATAGAGTTAGTTTTTCACAGCGTCTCCTATGGAAGTGTTTTGCATAACTGCATATGTATAGCTTGCCTTTTCAATGAGGGTGGGTGGGGAGGAAGAAAGGGAGAAAATTTGGAACCCAAAGGTTTAAAAACATGTGTTTTAAAAAAATGTTTTTACATGCAACTGGGAAATAAGAAATACAGGAAATGGGGTACAGAAATCTATCCTGCCCTACAGGAAAATAGAAGGGGAAGGGGGGGAGAGATAGCAGGGAAAGCAGACTAGGAGAAGGGGTATTCAGAATACATGCCAGCTTGGGGTGGGGGGAGGAGGGAGATGGGGTGAAAATTTGGAACTCAGAATCTTGTGGAAGTAAATGTTGAAAAATAAAAATAAAAAAAAATTAAAATTAAAAAAATTTTTAAAAAAAGAAGGGAAGAGAAAAAAACAAAATAAAACAAAACAAAACAAACAAATAAGAAAAAAAAAAACATGAGCTGGTCCCTCTAGTGCAGTGAATTTTGCATGACATCAGCATGACTTTTCCCGTGTGAAACTGAATGGGTTCCATTGGTGTGAACAGAACAATGAACAATGGCTAGGGCATCCAGAAACCTCAAGGCCAATAAGAAATCTCTAATAAATTCTCCATTTGCAATGACCTCACCAGCAGAGGTCAAAAAACCTCTTTGCAGTCAAAGCCTCCCAACCACATGACAGACACCAAATGCATGCCACAGGTGAATATAGATTATGGCACTTTTTCCATTGGCAAAGTAGCATGCCTAAATAAGGCCCACAAACTCAGTTGCTTGTTAGACGGCTAGAGTGCAGAGAGTTAGAGAGCAGAGAGATTGACCCAGTGATGTCATGGTTAGAGACCATAGCAGCACCAGTATAATGAAGACCATCTCATAAAAGAAGACCCATCCTTTTACAAAAAAAAAAATAATAGTAATCAAGATTTTGCAATGAGTGTCAGACAGATCATAATGGGGTTTTTCAGTCATGTCTTCTACAGAGGTACAGCAATGCAATGGCTCCATAACACTGGAAAACTGGGGGGCTATATGGCAGGACTGAGGATGGCACATTGCTTGAAAATGACATTCTCTTTTGTCAGCAAGATCACTTCATATTTGGAAAGTGTATTGTCAAGAAAAAACCTGAGTTTGATTTTGAAGTAAGAGGGCTTCAGTCTCCTGGGCACAATACACATAAAGGAGGCATCCAGGAACACCAAAAGAACAGTAGTGTCGCACTGCCCATAGGCAAGGCAGAATACCAGTAGCCATAGCATCAAGCTGAACAGAGTAACAAGCCACTGTATGTGAAGCAGGTTCAAATGTGTGAGTCAGGACACCAGAAGTCACTCTCCTTCATTAATGTACAAAGAGAGTGAAGGGCTTACTGTTGTTTGGGAACCCCAATGCAGGGGCTGACAACAAGACCTTTGGGAGATCTGCAAGGGTAGAAAGGTATTGCTGGTCAAGCTACAAAGGTCCTGGAAGTCTTTAGTCAGATAAATAAGGGGTTTAGTGATCTCATTAAAGCATGGAATCTACTGTCCATGATATTCAGCTATTCTAAGGATGACGTATAGTTATTTTTTATTTGCGGGCATAGACATCTTCTGTGAGATCTGAACACACTTAAGGGAAACAGAGCAGGTACCAGCAGATGAAATGAAATCAAGATACTTTGCCTGTGGAAGACACCACTGAACTTTTGGTTTAGTGACTTTGTGGCCCTTATGATGAACTTGAAGAAGAAGGTAACAACTGTCATCTTGACAAACCTCAACCCTGGGTACTGCTAGTAGGAGGTCCCCGATGTACTGGATTACATACAAGTCCTTGAAAGTGATGAAAGCTGGATCTTGCTGTCATATTTGAGAAAACAGGACAGGATTTTCTATGTGCCCTTGAGGTAAATGAATCCATATTCACTGTGTATTCTTCAAGGTGAAGGCAAACAGACCCTGAGTGTCTCAGTGAATTGGAATGCTAAGAAAAGCTGGGTGAAGATCTATCATGGCAAAACAGGTAGCCTGCCAGGGAATTGAAGAAATTATGGTAGTAGGGTTGGACATTATTGGATATAACTGGATATAATATGAGCACTGATAAGTGCATAAATCTTGTACACAGCTATAAACAAGTTTGCTATCTTGACCTAGCTTAGTTTTCTTAACAGGAGTATTACAAAGAGATTTACATGGAACAATAATACCTTAATTCCTCAGAGTCAATAATGGGTATAAATACTTTCAATGGCCTCCTTGGACAAAGGATATTGAGGAATGCATAATAGAGGACCTCCCTTAGTCTTGATGCTGATGGAGACAGCAGATTTTAACAATCCTACATCTGAGGATAAAGTTGCTCATAGAGAATCAGGAAGGTCTGATGAAATACTTGGATTATCATGAGAGATCTCTTGGACATTTTGAACCAATGTGGGAGTCCTCAGAGAATTGCAAAGATGAGATTCCTTGGCAGAACAGGAAATGATATCCCTAAGTTTATAGAGGAGGCCTCACCCCAATAAATTTAGAGGGGATTTGGACATGAGGGGAAAGGCGTGCACAACAGAAAGGGGACCAATGGATGCTATGTAATAAGATAATTTTGGAACACTGAGGTTTTGTCTGAGGACCTCTACAACATTATTACATAATCTGTCATAAAAATAGTTAGAAATTTCATTTTCTTCTTGAATTGTCTCTTGGAATTTCTTCAATTTTCAGAGCAGATGGCACAAGCCTCCATGCCTCTAATTAAAAACTGCAGTGTGTTGAGGCAGCAAGGTGGTGCAGTGGATAGAGCACTGGCTCTGGAGTCAGGAGGACCTGAGTTCAAATCTGGCCTCAGACATATAACACTCATTAACTGTGTGACCCTGGGAAAGTCACTTAACCCCATTGCCTAGCACAAAAAACAAACAAACAAACAAACAAAACTATAGAGTGAAGTAACCTGGCATAATTAACAGAATTGTTGGGGTTCTACTATAGGTCTTATAGTGGCCAATTTGGGAGGCCTACAAGGGCAGCTCCCCATCTTCTTCTATTAGATATTGCTGGTTAGCAGCTTCAATAATAGCAATTCTTTCATTAGAGGAGAATAATATTTCCATCAGTTCAACCATGTCTCCTCAGATGGGATTATAATTCCTAAAGATGACCTGAAATTGGATCATAACCACTACCTAGGTCTTCATCAAATTTGGGAGTGTCTCTTCTCCAGGTAGAAAGATCAGAGGGACTGAAAGGCTGGTGATTCCTAATCCTGACCATCTGACTAGGCTATGCTACATCATTATGTACAAGCCTTTCTTGAAGAGGGAAAACATCAGTTGTGAGTCCCTCTTGCTAAAGAGAAATTCAATCTTTAGTTAATTTAGGAGGAGAAAGATGGTGGCACGGAAAGCGGGAAAGAAAAAGTGGCAATAGTAGTAAAAGAAAGAGGAACCAAAAGGAAATGCAAAAGGGCAGGAGAGGGAGTAGGCAAGATAGAATACAGGTTCATCCAGGAACTGTGATCTGAGCCAAAGAGGCTCAGGACAGGAGTCTGATTTGAAAGTCACTATAGCACCCTCCCTTTCTCCTCCCAAAAGTTGTTTTCACTTACAGTTGAGGATGAGTGACAAGAGATACTTCATGTGAGAGTGTGGCAAAAAATGAAGGCAAGAAAGCTTGTTGGACTAAAGGCTGGGTAGATGACCAGCTTCTGATTATGTGCCTCTGTTTCTTTTGTCACCCATCTAGACCTTGAGGAAGACTGTGTCTGGAACAAACTAAGACTTATAGAATTTTTTTCTATGGAATATTTGAGAAATAAAATGAAGTACCTTAACACCAGCAACCTCAAAATGCCCCTGCACATGCACACACACACACACACACACACACACACACACACACACACACACACATCTCTTATGTTAACTTGAAGGAAATAATTAACTCAATTTTCTATTCTTTAAGTTTGTTCATAATTCCTGGTTTACTTCTTCTTTAAAGCTGAATTTCTGTAGCTATAAACTTATCATAACTACCTCAGAGGCATGCATTTCAATATTTATAAGTAGACAGTTGTAAAATAGGAGAGTGCCTGGGTTGAGTAGGAAGGCTCCAATGACTTGTCCACAGATATGTATCATTACTGGGAACTCAAAAACAATATGAGAGAAAAATAATTTTTGATTCATTAAATTTCTCAAAACAGATTAAAAAAATGCTACCTATTATTTGTTTTTGTCCTTTGGCTATAAAGCAAGTCAGTCACCTTTGTTGCTTGATCAGGATAGTTATTCTTCTCTCTCTCCCTCTCTCTCTCTCTCTCTGTCTCCCACAACCAACCTCCAAGAAAGTGCAGAGAAATCATTCTGTGTTAATAGAACCCAGGGCAGTGAGAAGAGAGTATAATGAATATAGTGGGAGTAGAAAGGGAACATCTAGTCCCAGCAAGTGCTATCATCATTCTCAGGGTAGATGAGAGAGTATCACTCCACCCCATTCATTTTCACCTACACACTGGTTGGTTTTACCTCTACAATACTCCACAAATTTGATCCCTTTCCCCCATCCCACACACACGTAATTACCTCCCTTGTGCAGGCCATCATTGCTACTTTCTTGGACTGTTGCAATAACCTCCTAATAGGTTTCCATGCCTCAAATCTTCTCCCTTTCTAATCTGTCCTCTACTCCTCTATTCAAGTGATCTTCTTCTTTTGTTTGTTTGTTTGTTTTTGTTTTTGTTTTTTGGGGGTTTTTTGGGGGTGGGCAATGGGGGTAAGTGACTTGCCCAGGTCACACAGCTAGTAAGTGTTATGTGTCTGAGGACAGATTTGAATCTAGGTCCTTCTGAATCCAGGGCCAGTGCTCTATCCACTGTGTCATCTAGCTGCCCCTGAAGTGATATCCTTAAAGAACAAATCTGTTCACCTCACACCATTGCGCAGTGAATTCCAGTGTCTGCCTCTTACAAATAGATACTCCTCTGTTAGGCATTTAAAACCCTTCCATACCCTCATCCAGACTACCTTTCCAAGATTATTGCCAATTTATTCAACTTTGGTTACTGATTTTCTTAGAGTCTTCCATATATGACTTCCAATCTTCTGCCCCAAATTTTACACATCCTTGGAATGTACTCCTTCTCTGCATTTGCCTTTTATTATCCTAAGTTTCTTTGATTATTCAATGCTACTGATCCTGCAAGCTTCTCTCTTAGATCCTTTCTCCCTTTCCCAGCCAAATTTCTTGGAAAAACTGACAACACTCATTTCTACCATTTCTTTTCCTCTCATTCTTTTTTTCAGTCTTTTGTAACATGCCTTCTGATCTCATCTGTCAATTAAAATGTTTTTTTCCACAGCTAGGTGGTACAGTGGATAGAGCACCAGCCCTGGAGTCAGGAGGACTTGAGTTCAAATTTGACCTCAGACACATAATACTTCCTAGCTGTGTGACTCTGGGCAAATCACTTAACCCCAATTGCTTCACCAAAAAAAAAAAAACAAACAAACAAACAAACAAAAAAAAGTAACCTTTGGGCCTTTTTTCTTTACTTCACTTCTTTCAAAAAAAATGCTGGGACTGTCTTCCAAGACATTATGCTTGATGGAGAGGGGTAACTAAAAAAAAATCAACCCTTGGCTTCAAGGACTTTACAGCAAACTTTGAGAATAAAAGAAGTCCCCAAACAAGTGCATATAATGTAATGAGAGGAGGCAGAGAGATACTAACCACCTGGAGAATCTTGGAAGGTTCTTTGGAAGTGGGGTAATCCAAACTGAGCCTTAGAGCAAAATTGGAATTCAAAGAAGTAGAAGTGAGGAAATTAATGGAGGCAGATGAAATGTCCAATTCAGAAACTAACTGAATTTATTTGTCTGTAATGTAGAATAGTGTTAAGAATAGTATTGTCACCTACTCTTATCTTCATATTTCCTCTTGTTCAAGCTAAAAAATGCCTAATTTCTTTTACTTCTCATGGTGCAGTGAAAAGTGTGATAGATTTGGAGACAGGACCTGAATTCAAATCCCATCCATGTTACTTACTACTTGTGTGACTGTGAAAAAAGTACCTTACCCTATTTTAATGAACCTTACTTTCCTCATCTACAAAAAGAGGGAGTAGAATAGATTGCTTTTGAAGTCCCTTCCTGATTTAAATATATGATCATATGATTCTTGTATGCCATAATCTCAGTGTCTTTCTCCAACCACATCACTCTCTCCTGGATGCTTTATAATTTACCAGTGTTCTTCCTGAAAATTAAGCAAACCATTGACTTCACAACTTTTCCAGAGCTAGTCCTAAATCAGCAACTTTGAAGGTCAATCTGATTTTTAATTTTGACAGCTTGGTATTTTTGCCATTGTTTAAAAATTTTAAACAATTTGGCTACTTCCGTTACATTGATTTGAAACTGTATTAGCCCATTCCATGGGTTTTGGCTTCATTCATACTCAGCAGAGTTCCATTATGATTCCCTTTCTTTGGCACCTTAGAAATGCCCATATCATTCTCACTTTTATTTTTTTAGGCGATTGGGGTTAACTGACTTGCCCGGGGTCACACAGCTAGTAAGTGTCAAGTGTTTGGTCTGAGGCCAGATTCGAACTCAGGTCCTCCTGACTTCAGGGCCGGTGCTTTGTCCACTGTACCACCTACCTGCCCCTTCATTTTCACTTTTAAATGATAGCTCTCCAAGGCTATTGGAGTCTTTAAAATATAAGCTCTTTAGTTCAGATATGTCATGCATAGTTACTTACTGTCTTGTGCTTAATTCACTGCAAAGCACCACACACATTCATGTAGCTATAAAAGTAATAACACTTAAAATAATAATAATTTTATATTGAGTCTCTTGAGTTATATTGTTTTTCTGGCACCGAAGTGTTTCACTAATGTGGGATGACTGCTATACCCATGGGATCTTCATGAAAATGAGATGTGGCAATGTGTATTTATGAAACCAACCCAATGAACATATTTTTAAATAAATAAATAAATAAATAAGGCACTGATTTTCTTCTAGGGATAGACTATGTATTACTGACTGACTTTAAAAGGAGTGATACTGCAGACCCAGTATGCGACTGCTGTGTTTTACAGGGAAGATTGCTTGGCAACCAGGGGAATCCATCCTTTAGAAGTCAGAGAAAGATGGCAAACAAGAGTTCTGATTTTACCCTTTGTTTGCTGGATGACTTTGAGTGCCTCCATTTACACATTTTCAAATGTGGATATGTCTCAAGCTACTTTCTAGTGATATGTAAAGTAATATAGGCTTAGTGGTCTGGGAGAGGGTCACAGAAAAGAATTATTATAGGAAAAGGAGGTATTAAAGTTTTATTAGCATATTATATTACTGGGTAGATGGATAAATTACTATTTTAATAATTGGCTTTTCTGCGCCAGGATCTCTGCTAGGCACTAGGGATGCAAATGAAGAATGAAACAACCTCAGTTCACAAAGAGCTTATATTCTAATGGGAAGGATAATAAAGTACATGTAAAAACATATGCAGCATAAATACAAACTGAATAAATATAAATATAAACAAAGTAGTTAAATGCAAAGTGGTTTTGGAGGGAGGGCACTAGCATTTGGAGGAATTAGTAAAAGCCTCATGTAGAAGATGGTGCTCGAGGTATTTCATAAAGAGGGAGGCTCTCACAAAGATGGAGATTCTATGGGGTAGCTATACAGAGGAAATGCATTCCAGGCATGTGGGATAGACCATACAAAGTCAAAAAGAGGGGAGATAGAGTTGAATGTGAGAAATAAAGAGAAGGCCAATTTGGTTGGGTCACAAAGTTCAGTAAAGTAAATAACATATAATGAGGCTACAAAGACAGGTTGGGGCAAGATTGGTAAGGCTTAAAAGTTAAAAAGTAGAGTTTCCATTTTATTTTAGATGAAAGAGGGAGTCACTGGGGCTGATCTAGTAAAGAAGTCACATGACTTGATCTGGCTTTAAGGAAAGTTACTTTGGCAGTGTCTTAGATGGGTTTTAGTGGGGAGAGACTTGAGTAATGGAACTGTTGCAGTAAGCCAGGAGAGAGGGGTTAGGAAGGAATGTGAAGGTTGTTCAAAGAAAGAGCTGACAAAGGCCTGAATTATCATAGTGACTTCTTGAATAGATAGAAAGAAGCAGATGTATAAAATGAGATGGAGGTGGAATAGACTAGATTTTAAAACAGAGCTGACATGGGTGCAGGATGAAAAGAAAAGGGTCAATGATGAATATCAGACTGTGTACCTGGGTAACTAGAAGGATGATGATAATCCCAACAGAAATAGCAAAGATTGGAGAAAAGCCAAATTTATGAAGAAAGAGAATGAGTTTTTTTCTTAACACATTCACTTTGAAATGCCTATGGAGTAGTGAGGTGAAGATATCTAGCAGAAAAGTAGCTTTGGGCAATGTTGGACAAACATGAAGGTTAGATTTGGGAGTCTTCTGCTTAGGGATGATAATTAAATCCATGGAAGCTAATAAGATCTGAGAATAAGTGGTCACAAAATTCAATGAGTAAAGCAGGAACCCTCAGACACTTATTCAGATTCCATTTACTTTTATACAGATCTTACACAGACCTGGATTCCACACTTACAGTAGAATGCAAAAGGGGAGCCTTTTTTTTGGTGAGGCAGTTGGGGTTAAGTGACTTGCCCAAGGTCACACAGCTAGTACGTGTCAAGTGATTGGTCTGAGGCCGAATTTGAACTCAGGTCCTACTGACTTCAGGACTGGTGCTCTATCCACTGAGCCACCTAGCTGCCCTGAGATTTTTTTTTTCTAAAGATAAGTTTACTTAGAGCAACACAAAGTGATAGCTAACTGCATGAATGCAAGGGAATAGAGAGGAAAGAAAAATTGAAAGCCCACACCAGGACTGAAAAATTGGTACCATGTTGGAATGTTTATTATTGGGTCAAACTAATTGGGGTTCATAATGATTATACTGACTCATCAAAAATAAGTTAGTTGGAGCTTAACAAATGTATGTTACACTGAATTGAAATGGTAATCTTTGTTTAAAATTAAAGGGAACTGTATAATCCACATGAAAAATTATTCCCATACCAAAATGTTTAAAAATATAATTTAAAAATATTGGGGAAACTCTCAATGGTTTTCAAAGATCACAAATGCTCTCTAACGCAAAATTCCATTTTCTCAAAAACCTTATTCTTCAGGTGATATTATATGATTATCAAATATGAAACACCATGATACCCTGAGGGATTAAAACTGTAGGTCACCAAGAGAACAAGATGGGGAGTCCATGTGGGTTTATATAAGCTTAATCCTTTTAGCATGAGCAAAAATAATGCACAAAATATCATATATGTAGTTGCTCAAGGAGATGAGTTTCAAGGAATGAGGAATAGCAGATAGAAAATTGAGGCATTGCATTGACATCAGAAATATCTATACGTATAATATATGTAATGACTCTATATATGTGTGTATGTATTTCTAATGCCAGTGCAATGCTTGGGTTGTCTACCTGTCACCCCTCATTTCTTAACATCCATCTTCTTCAGTAGCCACTTATATATTTAGCAATACTTTTAAGCATTTTTGCATACATGTCTGGTGTATTTCTGTGTAGAGACAGAGACAAAGAGAGATGGAGAGAGAAAGAGAGAGAGAAACTGAGAGAATGCCTATAGCATATTGGATAGCTTCTCTGTTGAAACATTATGGAAGGAGCTAGACAAGAATCCCATTCAATGAAAAGATGTAGATGGTTTACAATCTGCATTGTACCTACATGGATGAGGCCATGGATCCACTGAAATATAAAAGTAAGCATAGGTCAATGTCTACCTCTCCTATAAATCTTTCCCTGACCCTACTCCCCACTAGCCAAAAGAATTTCCAGAAACCATTAATTCATATAGAACTTAATGTTAGTGCTTAATGTTAGTCATTTTGTATTTATCACATGTTTACTTGCATTTTCTCCCTTGTATTTCCCCCAGGCATCTTCTCCAATTCCAGAACTTATCTGGGTTGTTGGACTTCTCACATGGCTTAGATGAATGAAATGGATGTGAATAACCTTATTATTCCAGTGAGATGGAGGACCAACAAGCTTCATTGTCCTCCCTGCTACTGCCTCTAAAGTTCCTCCAAGGATTAGCTGTGCACTGCTTCTTCCCCTGCATATCTCTGGCATACTAATGTAATCAGTAATGTAATGAACTACTAATGTAATCAAAGGAATCCTAGTCCTTGCTAAACTAAACATTGCCTGTCCTTAGGACTTCTGGATTTTTGTATCCATTATGTGACTGAAATTTATTTTATATGTTATCTTCCCCAAGTGAGGTCCTTCTTATTAGGGACTTATCTTGCTGTTTCTATTTATAACCTCAACATTTAAAAGAGTGCTTTGTACATAATAAATACTTAATAATAACTGCTTAATAAATTGAGTCATTCCTATATAGACTAGGAAATGTGCCATTTCCAGGACCCTTTCCCTTCCATCATCACTCATCAACTCCTCCTTCTTTGAATTTTGCTTTGCCCATATTCTAATTTATAAAATCTATTGGAGACTTCCACTTCCAGGAGCCAAGATGGCAGAATAAGAGGTGAGTCTCTCTTACCCTCCCTTATTAAACCCTGAAAGCCCAGAAAATATCGCCCTAAGAAAAACTCGGAAGCAATTGAACCAGAAGAAAGATGGGGTGCATCAGTCCAGTAGCCCAGGTAGCTTGAGGAATTAACTGGAAAGGCCCCTCTTACTATGGGGAAAGGGGAGCAGTACAGAACGGGAGGCATTCCAGCAAGCTAGTGGAAAGCCCCACCTCAGCATACCAGAAGGAAATCCTGAAGCCCAGGTGGTAGAGCAGGCAAACATCAATACCTGGACCCTAAGTGCTTCATTGAGGGTAGGGGAACTAGTGGAAACCAGCTCAGAAAACCACCAGGTGCCCTGGCATTCTACAGCAACCAGCTCTCCCAGTGCCTCAGTAAAACTAAGGTAAGCAGTGCTCCAAGGGTCCCCAGGTGGATTAAGACCCTACAACATCCATCTGAAAGGAGCTGAAGAAAGCAAAAGGAAGAAAAGCCCTGGGTGAGCAGGAAATCTCTAGGAGTCACACTACCCAATCCTACCCCTAGAGTTCCAGTGTTGTTGATTCCAGCCCAACACCAGGTAAGCTGCCAGAATCCTACAGCCTCCAACTGCCAACATTGGAGGCCCCAGCACACAAAGTCATTGACCAGGCCCTAGGCTCCCAACACAAAAGCTTGAGTCAATGCCCTTTGCTCCCCAACAGGAGAGCCCAATCTCTTTAAAGGCTGGCAAATAAGCAAACACCATGAGCAAAAAGAAATGCACGATAGATTCTCATTATGGGAAGAGTAAAGATCAAGGCAGAAATTCTGAAGAGGACAACATTGTCAACAAACCCATATCTGGAACCTCAAAAGGGAATATAAACTGGTCTGAAACCCAAAAGTCCTTCTTAGAAGAGCTCAAGAAGAATTTTAAAAGTAAAATGAAAGAGGTAAAAAAAAATGTGAAAAGAAATGAGAGGTATGAAAGAGAGAGTCAAGAACTTGAAAAAGGGAGGACAAAAATTAACTGTAGAAAAAAAGTTCTTAAATACAATTGGTCAACTGGAAAAAAAAAAGTACACTGAAGAAAACAAGTCCCTAAAAAATACAATTGCCCAACTAGAAAAAAAGTACACTGCAAGAAAACAAGTCCCCCCAAAAATACAATTGGCCAAATGCAGAAGGAAGTACAAAATCTAATAGAAGAAAACAATTTGTTAAAAATTAGAATTGAGCAAATGGAAGTTAATGACTCTATGAGAGAGCAAGAATCAGTCAAAAAAAAAAGAATGAAAAAAATAGATGAAAATATAAAATACCTCATTGGTAAAACAACTGACCTGGAAAATAGATACAAGAGAGACAATTTAAAAATTATTAGTCTATCTGAAAATCATGATAAAAAAAAGAACCCAGACGGTATCTTTCAGGAAATCATAAAGGAAAACTGCCCTGAGGTCCTAGAACCAGAGGGTAAAATAGCCATAGAAAGAATACACTGATCACCTCCTGAAAGAGATCCCAAATTGAAAACACCAAGGAACATAGTAGCCAAATTCCAAGATTACCAGGTCAAAGAGAAAATACTGCAAGCAGCCAGAAAGAAATAATTTAAATATCATGGAACCACAGTCAGGATTACACAGGACCTTATAGCTTCTACATTAATGGGATGTGGGGTGTGGAATATGATATTCCATAAGGAAAAGGAGCTTGGATTACAACCAAGGATCAACTACCCAGCGAAAATGAATATGATCTTTCAGGAGAGGAGATGGATATTCAATGAACTAGGGGACTTCCATACCTTCCTGATAAAAAGACCAGAGCTCAACAGAAAATTTGATCTCCAAATACAAGACTCAAGAGAGACATAAAAAAAGTAAACGGGACAGAAAGAAACAACATGTTATTAATAAGGGCAAACTGTTTACATCCCTACAAGGGAAGATGACACATGTAACTCTTAAGAACTGTATTGTTATTACACCATGTTAAAGGGGTATACATAAAGTGGGTGGATATAAATTCAATTTGATGTAATGATGAAAAAAATCTAGTCAAGTGGGTTAAATGGATCCAAGTAAGTGAATTAATCTGATCTAAGAAAATGTACTGAGAGAAAAGGAAAGGAGGAGGCAGACAAGGGTAAATTACATCAAAAGGCACAAAAACCTATTACAGCAGAAAGAAAGGGAGGGAGATGAGCATTGTTTGAACCTTACTCTCATCAGATTTGGCTCAAGAAGGGAATAACATAATCAGTTAGGCATAGAAATCTAACATGCCCTATAGGTAGTAGGAGGAAAAAGGGGAATGAAAAAGGAAGGAACTAATAGAAGGACAGTGGGACTGAGGGAGGCGGTGGTCGAAAGCAAAATATTAGTGAGGAGGGAAAAAGAGAAAGGAGAAAGGAAAACATAAACAGGGTGGGGAAAGGATGGAAAGAAAGACATAGATAGTAATCATAATTGTGAATGTGTTATATGAATATAATGGAATATCATTGTGCTATAAGAAATGATGAACAGGCAGACTTCAAATAAACCTGGAAAGACTTGTATGGTTTGATGCTGAGTGAAGTGAGCCGAACCAGGAGAATGTTGTACACAGTAACAGCCATATTGAGTGATGACTGACTTTGATAGACTTAACCCCTCTCAGCAATACAAGGGTCTAAGACATCTCCAAAAGCCTCATGATGGAAAATGCTATCCACATCCAAAGAAAGAACTATGGAGTTTGAATGAAGATCGAAGCACACTATTTGCTATTTTTTTTCTTCTGTCGTGTTTTGTTTCCTCTTTCTGGTGGTTCCTCCTGTTAATTCTAATTCTTACTTACAACAACACTAATGTGAAAATATGTTTAATAGGAATGTATATGTATAGCCTATATTAGATTGTGCATTGTCTTGAGGAGAGAGGTAGAGAGGGAGGGGGAGAAAAATTTTAAATTTAAAAGCTTATGGAAGTCATTGTTGATAAATTAAAATAAATTAGTAAAAAAAAATAAAATCTATTGATGTCCATTCCTTTTTCTGAAAGTTCTTTGATGACTTCAGCACTTGATTTTCAATCTTTCTATTTATTCAAATCTTTGCCATTGTCCTTGGTGATTTCAATCTTTACTTTTATGATCCTTCTAACACTGTAGTCTACTAGTTCATCAACTTTCTCAACTCCCAAAATCTTCAACCCTACTCTATTTCAGCTAGTTATAATTATATATTATTGTCACTTGAAAACCCTCCACTTCCAAGATCCAGAAAATGAAATTTCTCTTCTCTAGTTAAGCTTTCCTAGCCTTTCATTTCTTCAACCCTCCATTCCTCCTGAAACTTAATTGCCTTTATCTGAACCACTACAAGTCCCTGGATTCTTTCTTATTCTTTCAGTTCGTTACTCTTCTTCTGTTTAATTTCTATTCCCTTTGGTATTGGCTTTATATCAACTATTCATTTGAACAATGCTGCTGCTTTTGAATTACTCACTTAACCTTGGTTGATAGATTATTGCTTCAAGAATAAGGAAGACATAAGTTTGAATGCTGTCTTAGAGCCTAGGTAAGTCTGAACCTGGGTAAGTTGCTCTTTCAGCCTAGATCTAAAATATGCATGGTGATAGCACCTACCTCCCAGTTTAGGTGAAGGTCAAATGAAATAAGATATGTAAACCACTTTGCAAACTTTGGAGTGCTATATAAATGCTAGCTGTTGTTATCTAACTTGTTTCCTCCTAATCCTGACCAGCCAATTACTGCTGGAGGAAGTTAAAAAAAACTCTCCTTTATCTACTGAAATTCTTGTTGTCTTATCTCAGCTGAGGCTTCATTACTGTAAAATATTCCTTTCTTCTCTGATTAACTCTTTCAAAAATAATATTTTAATTTTCCTCAATTACATGTTAAAATAATTTTTCACATTTGATTTTTTTTTGAAATTTTGAGTTCAAAATTCTCTGTCCCTCATTTCCTTCTACCCTCCTTACTTTTTTTTTTAGGCAAGGTAATCAGGGTTAAATGACTTTGCCAGGGTCACAAAGCTAGTAAGTGTCAAGTGTCTGAGGCAGGTCTTGAACTGAATGAGCATTGCTTCCCTCAAAGTGAGAACTCGGAAAGACATTAGCTTAAAAAGGCCTAGATCTCCCACTGTATGCTGGCCCATCTCCAATTGTCCTGATCTATAACTGGCCACTGGACCCAGATGGCTCTGGAGGAGAAAGTGAGGCTGGTGACTTTGCACAGTCCTACCTCATTTAAATTCAATTAATTTGCAGGTCATGGCATCATCTTCCTGATGTCATGATCCTCTTCAACAAGGAAAGACAAACAACAACTGTCAAGCTATCATTCTCTTCTCCTAAAAAGTTAAAGTTCTAGAAAGAACATTCTGTAATTCCTTTCCCACACCCTCTCACTCCTCAACCTGCAATAGCCTATATCACTCTCCTGAAAGGACTCTGATGACAGTTATTAAGGATTTCTTAATTACTTAATATAATTACCTTTTCTAATTTTCATATTCCTTGATTTTTAGTTGTTATTAATTTCTATTAAAATATACTGTTGCATTGTTAGCTAAATAATTGGCGATTGAAATTTAAAAAAAAATTAAATGCACAATGTCCAAAGGTCAGCTGTGCCCCACTTAATATTAGCAAACATAGGACTTTGAGATTTGAAAAGAACTTTACAAATAATATCTCATTGTATCCCCACAATAACACTGAAAGTTATGTGCTATTACTGTTCCCATCCTACAAATGGGGAAACCAAAGCAGACAAGATATTCAATGACTTAACCCAGGGTCACAAAAAATAGTAAGTGACTAAGGCTGAATTTGAACTTTGGTTTCCCTAATTCCAGATTTGGTGCTTTAACCCCTGTGCCATCTAGTTAGGTCCAGTAGTGTACATGTTGGAAAGCTTGAATGGAATAAAATATTCTATTTTAAATAAGAGGAAACTGTGTTTGAAAGAGATAATGTGACTTACCAAAAATGATAACTACCTAGCCAGATAGCTAGACTAGAACCTACATCACTGTGAAGTGAAGGTGATTTGATTCTTTACAGCTCAATTTCTGTTCCAGGGTCCTTTACATTTAACACATTGCTTCTCTTTGATGGAAGGGTTCATGTCATATATGACTTTATGTCCTTTATGATAGCTATCATGTGATCAATTACCATTTTAAAGGGATTTTTCCCTACATGTTAAAATTCATGAACATGTTTATTCTTACAAATTTGAGTTAATCTGATCACTTCAGCCTTCTACTTATCCTTGATTCTACCTATCTTTAACTCTCCTTAATTCTAATACGGGTGGGAAATTAATGTTCTTCTGGATAAAATACTAGGCCTAGGGTGAGGGAGACCTGATTTCAAGTCTGACTTTTGACATGGACTAGTTATGGGACCTTTGGCAGATCATTTAGATGATGTGCCTCACTATCCTTATCCATAAAATAGGGACAATAATAGTATCTACCTCAAGGATTGTTTTGAGGATAAAATAATATTTGTGAGGTGCTTTTCAAGCCTTGAAGTCCTGGCTAATGTTTTTGGTTCTCATTCCTTCAACTAGCATTTGAACAGTGTGGTAAAGGACCTCATTGTCATACTATAGAAGGGACATTTGAAAGGTAGAGAGACATCTTTAGCCTGGATAAGAAAAGACTTGTAGCAGTAGGAGTGAGGAAATCTACTATCTCCATTGAGTATTTGAAGGGATGAAAAAGTCGAAGAGTAGATCTTCTTGTCCCAGGAATCTAGAACTAGAACCAAGGAATGGAAGTTGCAGAGAGGCAGATTGCTGTTCCTTGTGAGAAAACATTTTTCTAACAATTATTTAGTACCTTAGGCTTCCTTAGAAGGTGGTGGGTTCCCCTTCAAATGGCACCTTCAACTTATGCTTTTAGGACAATTTATTGGAAGTTGTTCTTAAGGAAAGTTGGGTGATGTCTAAATTGAAACACACAGGTCCCTGAGATTTCCAATTGTGTTTCTGTGATTACTAAGATTTGTTGCTAGACATCTTTGGAGTTATATCTTCATAATGATTAGAAATTCTAGTAGTTTCTTTTTGTTCCCAAAGTCTGGAATACTCTTCCTCCCCACCTCCAGTTCAGAGATTTCCTCACATTTTTCCAAAGTCAAATCAAACACCACTTTCTACAGTAGACCTTTTGTGATTCACTCAACTGTAAAAGCTTTCTGCTTGATGGTTACCTTCCATCTACTCTGTAAGTATATTACTATACCTATTGATTTAGATGTTGTCTTCCCCATTAGCATGTAAGCTCCTTGAGGGCAAGCACTGTTCTTTTCCTTGTATGTCCTGCACTAAATACAATGCTTTGTACATAGTAAGTGATTAATAAATACGTGCTGATTGATTAATTAAATGATTTATATATTATAAGTGTCAGGACTAGTAACCTTTTTATAAGAATGATTTTTTTTTTCCTTTTTAGGCACATGATTAGAAGTAATGAAACCCTTAGTTGAAAGAAAGTGAGAAATCAACCTTTCCCTTACTCCCCTTGCAGGAGGGACAGGTCCAGAGAAAGGAAATCTCTAGTATTCTAAGTTTGATAAAAGAAGTGAAACCAGAAGTCTGATTTCTTGGCTTCTTGTCTAGTGCTCTTTTCATTGTACCATATGAAGTGTAATCCAGATTCTAGTCTGCTTAGTACAGACCTGCCTCACCAGGCTGCTGTGAATATTAGAGAGATCATATGGGTAAAGTGATTTATTTGTTAATAACCCAAACTAATTGAATGCTATCAGGATTTAGTGATGATTCCTGTTTCTGGGTGCATTTGTTGCCATAATTGCCTGGTTTTACATTAGATTTTACTTTAAAAAATGATCATTACATGTTCTTATATATGCTCAGGCATCCATCATGGACTTTATAGATTTACATTCATTTTGCATGTCATTTTTTTCTATAGGGGTAGGTGGACTAATAAATGTTAAATGAAGTAGGAGAATAATCCATTCATTTTTAAAAAGGATATATTCATATTGTCTTGTTATAAAGCAACCTCAGTGGGTGCTTGTGGAGGCTAAAATACGACATAGTACTGGAGAAGCCTTTTAAGAATCTTCATGTCCATTCTCCCCCATGACTAACTTGATTTTCTCACCAGCTGTTTTGGTCATTACATTTTGACTCCTGATTTTGTTGCACTTCACTATGTGATTCTGGAAAGTATGATGGCAAAGGCTGAAAGCAGAATGATATTACGGCTAATGAAAAATTTCCCCTTTTGTTGCTTTGAAGTGTCCCATTGGAGAGACTCTGAAACAACACTACACATTGAAAACTTATTTGCTTTAACATTTCAAATTGCATTGGGGTAGCTTAATGTGAGAGATAAGAAGAATTAATTTATTTGGTTTGCAATGAGTTATATTTTCATTTCTGGATTTTTCTTAATTTGTTCATGATTGCTGATTGATAGATTGACTGTGATTTAGAAAAAACTCATCACTATTTCTTTGCCCTATAGATTTAAAATTGCGATGTTTACTTGGAGAATAACAATAATAATACATTTATATGGCAATTTATGGCTTATTAAGCATACTCCTTACAGAATCTAATGAAGTACTTAGTATAAGTATTATTATCTCCCACTTTATACACATGAAAATTATGTCACAGTGTTTAAGTCTTTAGAGCAGGACTCATACTGATAAATTCAAATTAATATAACAGCTTAAGATTTATGAAGTGCTTTTCCCAAACAGCAACCCTGTCAGGTGGGTAATACATTATTATTCCAATTTTACAGATAGGGAAACTGAGCACAAGAGATTAAGTGATTTTCCCATGGTCACAAAGCTAGTTAGCACCAGGGTCATATTCAAACTCAACTCTTCTAATTATGTACCTGGGTCCCTTTCTACACTTCTATATTCTCTTTCCTGTATATTCATTGTTTCAAAGCATAGTGTAATAGAACGTACTTGAAATGATTCGTGAATTCACTAGCCTTCATTTATAAAGGGCCTGACTTTCTGGGGCATTCAATATCTCAAATAGCTATAATTGCATTTCAGTTTTAGAGAAGAATGAGGAAAATTTCACACACACACACACACACACACACACACACATACACACAAACACAGAGGTACACACACTCACACCTACAATCTTTTTTTTTCTTTCCTTCTTTCAAAAAAGATCTTTTGTCATGTTTTATGCTCACCAGGACACGAGCACGCACACACACACACACACACACACACACACACACACAGGTTTCAGGAAGGGTGGAAAGGGCAGAAGGGTTGACAACAATGCTGAAGGGTCCTTAGATTACATTAGTATATCAGAGGACAATGCCCACTATCTATAAGGGTGGAGGCAGTACAGATTTAAGCCCTGAACCTTAAGAGGGAGATGGTAAAGCCTGCTGTGACAGCATGGGGGGCAGAGTGGAAATAGTGAAGAGCCTGGAGTTGGGAAGAACTGAATTCAAATGCAAACCTATATATTTACTAGCTATGTGACCCTGGGAAAGTCATTTAACTTCTGTCTGCCTCAGTTTCCTCAACTATAAAATGGAGATAATAAATGATTGTTGTGAGAATCAAATGAGATAATAATGTAAAACACTCAGCACAGCAACTAGCACATAGTAGAAGCTTCATAATTGATTTTTCTTTTCCCTTCTCCCACTACCTTTCCCAACTCTAATACTTTCACCTTTCTTCTATAAAGATCATTTGTCTTCATAATAACAATTTGAGTATCCCACATGATAACTCAGTCATGTACAATACTTTGCAAACCTTAAAGTAATACATAAATGTTTGATATAATTTTTACCAAAGACAGATTTAAGTGTGTGTATTATATTCTAAGGAAGAGAAATTTACTGAAATACTTTACCAAGACTTTCTGAGAAGAAAACGAAAATAAAGATGTTGTAGCATATGTGCCTCACATTGATCAAAATGATTATTCTAAAGTGCAAGTCCCACCATGTCACCCTCCCTACTCAATAAACTCTAGTGATGCCCTGTTGCTTCCAGGTTCAAATACAATATCTTCTGCTTGACATTCAAATCCCTATATAACTAGCCCCCTTCTACCTTCCTAGCCTTTGTATACATTACTACCTGTCATATACTTTTTGATCCAATGACACTGGCCTCCTTGTAGTTTGACTAAGAAGACACTCCATCACACAATTCTAGGCATTTTTTTCTGTTGGCTCCCCATTCCTGGAATGTTCTCCCTCCTTGTCTCTTTCTGTTTGTTTTGGTTTTTTTTTTTTTTTACTTTTAGGCAATTGAGGTTAAATGACTTGCCCAGGGTCACACAGCTAGTAAGTGTCAAGTGTTTGGTCTGAGGCCGGATTTGAACTCAGGTCCTCCTGACTTTAGAGCCAGTGCTCTATCCACCGCACCACCTAGCTGCCCCTCTTTGTCTCTTTCTACTGGCTTCCCTGGATTCCTTTAAGTCCTAACCGAAATTCTATCTTCTATAGGAAACCTTTCCAAACTCCTTCTAATTCAGCAGTCTCCTCTTATTTGCTTCCTATTTATCCCTTATATTGCTTATTTGTACATATTTGTTTGCTTGCTGTCTCTCCCATTAGGTTATAAATTCCATTAGGGCAGGGATTGTTTTTTTTTTGTTTTTGTTTTTGTGTTTTTTGTCTCTTTTTATGTCTCCAGAATTTAGCACAGTGTCTTGCATACAGTAGGCACTTCAATAAATGTTTATTGACTGACTAATCAAGAATGTCTTGTTAGCCAAGATACATAATTCCTAAGAATTCTGCTAAAAATGATTTCCTAGAATAAAGCATCATCAAGATAAATACTTAGATTATTTTTTCCCCTTAGTTCAGGGGTGATCTGGTAGCAGTCAGCCTTCCAGGGAGAAAAAAAAATGTACATACATCATATTGTTAATTTTAATCTACATTAACATTTTCTTGAACATTTTCTTAAGTCTAGCTATTCAATAAAGCAATAAACGCAGTCCTGAGTTGTGTTATTGTTTGCCAGTTTTAAGGTATGAATGATCACAATGAAAATTTAACAATCATTTCTGCTGATTGGCTGTTGGCTAGGCTGGCTCTAGTATATCCCTGATTCATGTCCCCTCCATGACTACTTTTATTTTTTTTAAATAAATATTTCATGAATCTTGTGTAAAGAGAGGGAGTGTGCAGGAAATAGAATACTTACTAGTGCTATCCTGTAGCACCCTGTTGAATTATAGGTATTGATACACTCAGTGTATCTTCCAGAAATCTTTACACTGATTTACTTCACATTTTGGAGTTTGAATAGATAAGGCATCTCCCTCTGGGACTACTCACCCAACCTGCACTCAAACTCATGGATTGGGGTCTATAGAGTGTTAGCTGACTAATCTTCTCATGGTTTCAGGTGTAAACCTGATAGGTGCAAAACTGTCAATCACCATCTCCCACTGGTGTATTTCCCATCGACAATAAGCCAGACCTACTTAGCTTTTTAGCAAATATATTTACTTTATCGCTGTAGTAAGAACAGTTGGTACTATGCATACCATCCAAAACTGGAGGTGAATTATTCCCTGGGGATTGTGGGTTCAGCTGAAAGCACAACAGTAATAAGGCATGCATGTAGAGGACATGAGAAGCAAAGGGGTAACTAACAACTCCTGGTCACTGTAAATAAGTTGAGTGTGGTAAATGTTCCATAACTTGTTCTCCAAAAACACATGAAACTTTTAAATTTAGTCCAAATTATGAACAATTTCTCCATCATTTTCTTAAGACAGTCAATAAAACAATGTTAAACTTTGATTTGTAGTATTTGCTGATTGTCAGGGTGCAAATGCTCACACTGCTCATTAGCAATTGGTTCTTAAGAGCCAGTATGAGCTGGCTCCAGGACATTACATTGTGGACATCCTTTTCTACCTACATAGAGTCTTCTTAAGTCTCTGTTGGGTTCTGAGGGTCAGTGCTTCTGTAGAGCCTATTGCCAGTACTATTTTTTTCCCCAAGCATAAAGGGTCATGCTCCTTGAAATCTGCTTTCTTCTTCCAGTGGCTGTCTTGCTTTATCTTCTTATATACATGTTTGTCCACACATATTTTCAGTGTGGATTTAGCTGTTCCTGGATGGCTGTGTTAACTGCTACTTATCTAAGATACCTCAGTTGTCTCAGTGTACTTTGTTCCATAAGTCCACATGGTACTGTGGAAAGAACACTGAATTTGGAGTCAGAGGACCTGGGCTTGAATTCACTACTATAGAACTCTGGATAAGTTATTTCAATTATGAGCTTAAGCTTCCTGATTTGAAAAATAAGAGTGTAAGACAATGTGACCTCTGAAGTCCTTTATAGCTCTAAATCTATGGTCCTGTTATTTACAGGTGAGTTGTCAGGTGGAATTGAAGGAGGAAATTCTTGCGTGCAGAGTTCCCCACAGCAATAAAATCATAAGTCCTGAGCAATCACAACAAAAAATGTATGTCCATTAGAAAATGAGATTATTGCAAATTAACTAATGGACATATTATCAATATTCTACCAAGAACTACCAAGAGGTTTTAGTCTGAAAAGAGTTTCTCAACCTAGAGAATTTATCAAATAAAATTAGCCCAACACAATAGCAAGAAACTAGGAATCAGAAGACCAGGGTTCTAGACCCAGCTTTTATACCACGTGACTTCAGGCTAATCACTTCACCTCATTTGGGCTCAGTTTCCTTATTTTAAAATGTGTTATCTACTTCACAATCCTGTTATGAGTAAAGTGCTTTGAGAACCTTAAATTACTATATAAATGTGAACTGTTATGGGCAAAGCTCTGTATAAGTGATAGCATTTATGTCATCTAGATGTAGTCTACATGTAAACTTTCCCACTTGCTTCTCTGTATTCCTCCTGTTTCCACTGAACAGAGAAAGAGGGTTGTATATAAACTGTGAAAACGAGTAACCAGATTTTTTTTAACCAAGCCTATGCTAGTAAATGTATTTCCCTCCCAAACTCAGTTTTGTTTACTGTGTTCAAAATGTTTTATGTAGCAGTGTCTTAACAGACCAAGCATGTTATGGCCACTGACTCTGCTTCTAGTACCCAGAAATAATTTTGAAACTGAGCTGCTTGCTGCAAATGTTGCTGCCATCATGGTGATTTATCTTTGAAGGTTAAGACAGACAATATTCTTCATGGGGGTTGGAAAATATTTCCAGTTTTCTATGTCCTGTGTAAAATCTTCTCTCCCTAACCCTATCTGTACAGTCCATTTCTGTTCAGACAGAAGAGGTTGCTTTCAAATTGTGTTTCACACAAAATATGCTTATTAATTCAATTCTGTATAAATACTCACAGCTCCCTCCACATTTTCTTGATTAGTTTACATCTGGTATGAAGCACTCCAGTAGTGCTATGGAGGTGGGGTTGTTCTTTTTTGCCTAAATAGTTTTAAGTCTCCTTATAAAAATGCTTAATTTATTCTTTTTATTCAGAATTCCAATAAAATATGAGATATGTATGTGAATTCAGCAGGAACCATTATTTTATATGAAATGCACCAATTTCAAATTCCCTTTGAAGTTCTAAATGAGATGTGTCATCAATAGAAAATACCAATGACTAAGAAATGTGTGGACCTCATCAGCTGTAAACTACATAGTTGTAAAAGCCAATGAATTTGCATCCTTTAGAATAACGTGCCCTCCTGTGTTGTAAAGCTACCTATCTTTATTATCTTTAATATCCTGTTCCTAGTGCACTAGAAACCTTTTTATGGAATCACTCAGCCTCATAGCACTTAATGAAAAATGGAAAATTTACACCTAATGAAGCCGGCCAGCCCATTTTAATTCCAAACCTAATTTTCCTTGGCCATCCAAAGCAAACACCTCTGTGAAAAATATCAAATACATCCTTTCGGTATTAAATCATGTTGGAATTACATGGCCCTCAATGGGGCTGCCACATAACAAAACTGGACCCTTCTCATGGGTGGAGAGAGGCACTATCTCCTTCCCATTTCATACTAATCTAACACACACTTCAATCAACTTCTGCATGCAGGCGTTTTTTTAAGCTACTTTTGCCCGGTCTTTAGTAGAAAGAGAGAGAAAGAGTGTGGATTAGGGATTGCTTTCCTGCAAAACTTCATTTGAGACAAAATGGCATCAGTAACACTCCATTTATTCTGTATCATGCAATATTCAGTTTCTGCACAGAAAGATGGAAGACTAGGTCCCTAACTGTCTCTCCCAGAATCCATTAATATTAATAGTCTGAATAATAGAGGGGAGGGAAAACAGCTTTATGTAAAGCATGTAACCTACTTTCTGTAGACCCTAGTTTGGTCGGTAAACTCTACACTTTGTCTAATTCTGACATATTTGGTTTTTCTTTCCATCATTTGTTTTCCTGCATTAAGCTGACATAGTTCCACAGGGAGTCAGTTGATTAATGACTAATTTCCATCATATACACACTCAACTTCAGTCTGCTATTGTAGCAATTTTTTAATATAAATGATATTAAAATATTACTAGGTCAGGGAACCAAATTATATTTCTATATATTGTGTTTCAATAAACAAGCTCATCTGACTCATCATGAGGAAGTTATCAAAAGGGATTTTTCTTGGAGATGAAAATAATGTGAATGCCAGGATATGGATTCCTCGAAGGCAAGAATCATGTCTTCCTGTGTTCCGTTTGGCTCTGTAAGCATTCAGTAAGCATTCCTTGAAGAGAATAAAATGAATTTTCATCTAGTCACAAAAAAACCTTTAGAAAAAAACTTGAGCCAGAACACATTTTAAATCTCTCCTTACTACATTTTCTTTTTGCTATTACTATTGTATTATCTCGTTTGAGTATCCTCTAAAAATTAATCCCCTAAATAATATATTTTTAAGTTTCTGCATGTTATATATTTAAATAAAATGTTGTAAATAATATTTACATAAATGTCACATATGTTTACATACATAACATTTACATGTTACATATTCACATAATATTTCATTTATTAGGGCAATATCAATTACCAATAACACGGATGATTATTCTAGAGTTATGTTATTAGATCTTTAATGAATCTACAATAAATAAAGTTGGCTCAACCACTACACATGGTCATTCCTAACAATCACACCCTGGCACAGAATAGCTAATTTGTTTGTCTTAGACACTGGGTTTGGTTAGCAAAATATTTACAATGTAATTATGCTTGAACTCCATTAATTTTATCTTTCCACAAACTCTTATAGAATTTGCCATCTACTCCTTCATTACTTAGAGCTTGGCTGTGTCTAATTTCGCCCTATTTTCTAATAGTTTATTATTAATTATTCTTGTTGTCCCCTACCTCGGGTCATTGAGAAAAAGGACTATCTCCTTTATATTTTGTTGTATCACTGCAATACTGAACACAAGGGAGAACCTAAAGCAGACAAATTCCATGAATACTTATTGGATAATTAATAGAATTTATAGTTGGATTTTTTTTGATAAGAATTGTGTTTCTTATTGATATAAGAAATCCCAATGAGGAAACTCCCTCTACCAATGCATTTGAGAACTTATTATTTTACTTATTCTATCTACAGCACTACCTAGATGCCTCATGATGAATAAGATATGCTATATCTAAAATATAAAGGTGAAAACTTGTCTTAGATGCATGACCCTTAACAATTGACTTTACCTTTCTGCTAAGCTCTCTGAAAAATTCTTTTATGCTTGGTGCTTCCCCTTGATTTCATTTTACTTGCAGTCTGGCTTTCAACTTCATCATTCAACTGAAATTGCTCTCTCCAAAGTTACCAATGATTGCTTACCTGCCAAATCTAATGGTCCCTTTTCAATACTCATCTTTCTTGACCTCTCTACAGCATTTAACACTATTGATAATCTTATCCTCCTGGATATACTTTGCTCTTTGTTGTTTTTTATTTGTTTGTTTGTATGTTTGTTTTGTTTTATTTTTGACATTGTAATATCTTGATTTACCACTGACTTATCTGAATGCTCCTCAGACTTCTTTGCTGTTTTTTTTTATCATTGTCATATCTTCTAAATATGAGTGTCCACAGTAACAGCTATGTACTGGGCCCTTTTCTCTTTTCTTCCTAAGCCCTCTCCCATGATGATCCCATTATCTCCTCCAGATTCAGTTATCATCTCTATCCAGATAATCCATATATATATATATATATACATATACACACACACATACATATATGCATATATGCACACACATACATATACATGCATATACACACATGTGTATACACACATATACATATATTGGCATATATGTGCACACATGCACACATAGACACACATATACATACATACATACATACATGCATACATGCATACATACACACATTTCTAATCTCTCTTTTGAGTTCTAGTCCCACAACTCCAGCTTCCTACCGGACATTTTGAGCAACATGTGCTATTAGCATCATAAACTCAGCATATTCAAAACAGAACTCGTTATTTCTGCCCCCCCCAACCTTCCCTTCTTCCAAACTTTTCTATTACTCATGAGGACACAATCATTCTCTGTCTCCCAGGTACTTAACCCTGTCATTCTTACCTATTGCTCATTCTTACTCACTCACATATCCAGTCATTTGCCAAATCTTGTTTCCTTCACAGAATCTCTTAGCACCACTCTTAGTATCACTCACACTATTACTACCCTGATTTAGTCTTTCCTCATTTCTTACCTGGACAATTGTGGGAGCCTTCTAATGGCGCTCCCTGTCTCAAGTCTCTCTTGTCCAATACATCCTTACAAAGCTACCAAAATCATTTTTCTAATGCCCATGTCCAATCATATTATTGTTTTACTCAATAAATTCTAGTGCTTCACTATTAAATACAGATTCAAATATAACAGCCTCTTTTTAGTATTTAAAGTGCTTTGCAATACTTTCTTACTTCTTAGTTTTCCAGTCTACTCATACTTTTTCTTTAGTCACTCTGTCATTCAGTGATACCAATATACTTGATATTTCTGCCAACTGATAATTGGTCTCCATTTGCCACTTATGCCTAGAATATTATCCTTCCTCACCTCTACCTTTCTACAGTTTCAGCTTTTTCCAAGATTGGGTTGAAATGAAACCTTCTGCAGAAAGTTTTGTCTATCTCCCCACCCCATTTACTTGACCCTTCCCTTCCAGATTTGTTTTAAAAATATGTACAAATTTTTTTTTAAAAAATGTACAAAGCTGTACATAAATTAATGATTACTAAATAAATTGTGCAGGTCATAAGTGTGAAGTTACTTCATGCCTCCAGGTCAGGGAAAACTGGAAGGAAGGAAGAAAGTAAGAAAGAAAGAATGGAAGAAAAAGAAAAGAAACAAGTGTTTATTAAACACCTATTGTGTGTGAGTCACTGTGTTAAACATCTTACAAATATCTCATTTGATTTTCATGACAACCCGGGGAGGAAAGTGCTATTACTTTGAGGAAAAATGAGGAAACTGAGGCAGACAGAGGTTAAGTGAGTTGTCCAGTGTCACATGACTAAAAACTTCCTGAGATGGAATTTGAACTCAAGTTTTCCTAATTCCACATCCAGTTCTCTATTCACCACCACATAACCTAGCTGCCTAGGTATTAAAAGAGATGTTTCATCATCAGTCTATATAAGTTGCTTTTCTTCATGCTATAGTTGTCTGTGTAATTTGTTCTCTTGATTCAGTTCATTTTATATTACCTATGTTCATATAAAGTCTTTGCATATTTCTTCAATTCCATCATATTCATTATTTCTCATGGTTTAATTACCTTCCATTACATTTATATACTAGAAACTGTTCAATTATTTTGGAAATGTATATGAAATTCTACTCAAATCATCAGTAAATTTTGCCCTTTTTTAACATCATAATATCATTATTAGGCTTATGCATTTGGGTGATCAAGGAGAGAGGGATAGGGCACATCTGTACAAGTATATTTGTCTAATTGCCCCCCTCTTTTTAATAATAGGAAAGCTCTGGAAGCAAATGTGATCATCCATTGGGGATTCACTGAACAAATTGTATTGTGCTTCTGCAAGGCTTCTTCTTTACAGTAATGTGGAGCACACTTACATACATAACTTATCTGATTCCAAGTGATACTGGCTTATTGGAATTCAGGACCTGGACATTTACGACTTTAAGAGGTATGTCAAGTTAAAATGTGACTCCATTTGTGAGGTACAGGATATAGTCAAACATAAGTTGTAAGAAGGAAAAAAAAAGGCTGCCTGACTAGAATCTGTGGGAAAAAAAAAATAAGAGTTAAAGGAAAAGAGAGGATAGCTCCATGCTGAATAGGATTAATTTTATCATAAAGAGATTATTTATCATCTAGCTGTTAATGAAGGCTTCACAAAAGCAAGCAAATAAAGTGTTGGTGAATATAGCTAACACTGTATAGACTATCAGAATTCTGTCAGGTGTGTGGCAAAATATGTCATGGGATTTTTTTATTAATATGAGATGAAATATTTAATTGTTATCTGAAAATTACAATTACACCAACCCCCTATATTTTATATGGTGATGTTGTATACAGAACACATGCCTTATGTGTCTAAAGGAGCTGGGCTCTTGTGCAGTGTATTTTGTCAAATTGTTGTTGTTCCAATTATTTAATCAAATAAGATCAAATAATTAAATGAAATAATTGTAAAGCTCTTGGCATAAGGCCCTATATAAATATTTATTCTCCCCCCACCTTAATAATCCAAAAATGTCTTAACTAATGGAATTGGAAGGAATGTTTAAGATCATCTACTCAATTCTCATCTGTCCACCCATTTTATAGATAAGAACCTGAGTACTAGAAAGTTGAAGTAACATAATTCTACCAGTGAAATATCCCAGAAGTGAATTGTCTACTTTATCACTCTACTGCCTTGCCATCCAAGTAAAGGGCTTTGTTTAAATATCTTTATTTTCTCCATGAATCTGCATATGACTTTCATTTGCTTTCTTATATTAAAAGGTTTACTGGCCACATTTCCATTTTGGAACAGAGTTGTTCCAAATCCCAAAGTTTGCTAAGCAGAGAGGTTATTGAAGGATTCTCCAATATAAATTAAATAACTCAATGAAACAAAAAGGAATGGTCATACGCTTCTCTCCCTACCTGCCCCCACCTAGTCAATCAAGGTTGAATTACTTGTCCAAGGTCACACAGCTAATAAATATTAAGTATCTGAGACTGGATTTGAACTCATGTCTACCTGATTCCAGGGGTGGTGCTCTATCCACTGCACCACCTAGTTGCCCCAGCCAAATCCTTTTGATGTGCTTCCTCATAAAAATAAAGATGGATTAAGGATCAGAAGACCTACATTTAATTCTTGGCTCTCATGCCTACTAGCTAACTTCCTGACCTTGGGCAAGTTATTTAAGCTGTTGTGAGACTCAATTTTCACACCTGTACATTGGGGGTGATAGTATTGCACTGTCTACTTCTCAGTTATTGGTAAGAAAGTAGTTTGAAAACTTTAAGAAATACTATAAAACATAAATGTATGCATTATCATCATAAAATATCTAAATAGTTTAATTAATATTCATTGAATAGTCACTGTGTACCCTGTACTAAGTCATTGTTGGGGGTAAAAATTAAATCGATGATACAGTCTCTATCGTTGAGGAGTAGACAATCTAGTATGAGTGTTAGAATACTCTAATACAAAAGGATAACCCTGGAAAAACAAAATGCTAGCTAATATTATGCAAAAAAGTAATCAAATGCTATAGTGAATGCCAATTAAGCAGAGATTAGAGCTCAATTAAGTTTAATTTGGAAAAAAAATATTAATTACGACTTGCCAAGTTAAGCAATATGCTAAATACAGAATGGGATATGTAGATGAGTAAGCCACATAGTCCCTCCCTTCAAGTAGATTGATATCAAATAGGGGAAAAATGCAAAGATACAAGGAGAATGTGATCAGTACTACAGAACAGCAAAGTAATATATAGTAGAAATATGTTCCTTGAGGGCAGGTATGGGTTCACTTTTGTATCCCTGCCCTAGCTCAGGTATCACAGCTGCTCTTGGTGCAAGGCCTTGAGGGCAAGCCTAAGATCTTTTTTATTCAATCAGAATCTTAATAATAACAATAGTTAGCATTTATATATTGCATGATCATTTGCGAAGATCTCACAAATGTTATCTCATTTGATCCTCACAACTCTGAGAGGTATACACTATGATTATCCCCATTTTATGGAGCAAAAACCTGAAGCACAAAGAAGAAAGTGACATGCTCAGGGTCACATAATTAGAGTATCTAAGGCACGATTTGAACTCAGGTCTTCCTGACTCCAAGTGCAGGACTCTATATGCACTGTGCTGCCTATTTGCCATTAGTAAGAAACTCTAAACATGCTTGAAATGGAGAGGAACATGATATGATGAAAATGATATATAGGGTAGCCTAGTATAGTAGAAAGAGTGTTGGACCTGGAATAAGGAAAGACCTGATGTTGAATAGCAACTCTGATATTACTAGGCAAGATATTTGTCTTATCTAAGACTTAGTTTTCTCATATGCAAAATGGGTAGATTGGAGTAGAAGACCTCTGAGGTAATTTCCAGTTTTGATTCCATTTTCTTATTAAATGAAATCCAAATCTAATGTGAGCCTATGAAAACAGAGATCAATTCCAAAATCCAAGAGGCATTGTGGAAAAAAGAATAAAGAATTAGATGTGGGAGGGAAAAGGGAAAAAAAAAAGATTCTGAAAATGATGCCAAGATTGTGACCATAGGGTACAGGAATGATAGTAGTATCTGCGAGTACCATTTACAAATAGTTACTAATTTAGGAATCTTACTATTGGTGATATGTAAATTGGGTTGCAAGTTCTTATCTTTGTTTGAGACATATGAAATTACTTAGGTTTCTATTTAGGTTAGAAAAGCCCCACTATTTAGTCAGCAAGAACCACATGGTAGCTTCATATTTCTACAAGAACTTTAATTTTTCATATTCCTGACATTTTATTTTCAACTTATCAATTTTAGTATCCCATTAATGCTAGTGATATTTTTTCCATTTAATTTAAAAAGAACCCTTCATTTTCAGGTAATGCAGAATAACAAATTCATCAGGTAATTCAACAAGAAATAAAACTTCAGACATTGTCACATTTCTGTTCTGGTGAGGAAAGATTTCCTGATAAATCAGATCTGCTGACATTCTCTTTATTAATGAGGAATCACTAGCTGAGGTGTTGGATCTTTTCCTGTACCTGATTTATCAGTAAATATTTCTTCACTAAAGTCATAATTCTGAGGTACCTGCAGTTTTATTTCTCATCTCTGGACAGCCAAATCCAAATTGCTTAGTACAAAGTAAATATGTTCAACCCTTAAGTAGCCATGCCACAGTAAAAAGATCAATAAAACAAACAGTCCAGAACAACATCTACTTCCAAAGTTGATAATAGTTTTTTTTAGAAGTGTATTTTTTTATTCATTTATTTTGCAAATGTGTGGTTACATCTTTTCATTAATCTGGATGGCATTAATTATGTAATTTGTGATGATATGGATGAGGCTATGATAAAGTTTAACTTTGAATTCTTTAATAAATTGTTAAAATTATTGAAAAATATATTCTTAAGTTAATAATACTAACATATCAAAATTGGGGGAAAATAGTACTTAGAAAACAAATTGCTTTCCATCACTAAGGAGTCAACCATTGTTATTTTAACTAACATCATTCTAATCAATCCACAGAAGCCCTTCTAAAAACATATTCATAGATCACAAATTTAGAGGTGGAATAACAGAATCACAGAATCTTGTAAATTTCAGAATTAGAAATTACTTTGGCAGTTATCTAGTCCAGGTCAACTCTGAAAAAAATCCCCACTGACCATGGCTGACTAGGAAGTCACCCACATTCTGTTTTGAAACTTCCAATAAGGCAGAACACTCCCCTTCAAAAAAAGAATTCCTATTTTGGATAGCTCTAATTGTTAGAAAGTCTGTGTTTTTATTTTCCTGACACCAAGACAAAATTTGTCTCTTTGTACCACCACTTTTTAGTCCTGATCTTTGGGTCCAAAAAGGATTTTTAATGCTTCTTCACCAGGACAACCAGCCAATTCAATTGATATTCAGATTGCATTAACATGTGACTCTTTGCAATTCAAGTTACCTTCTCTGAACATTTTCCAGTTTATCAATATTCCTCCCATACTGTGAATCTTGGAATTGAAGAACAAATACAAGATGAATTCTGGCCAGGTCAAATTACAGTAGGACCAATATCTCCTTACTATTAGAAGTTATGCCTTTCAGTCTTGCCCACAATCACTTTTTTTGTTGTCAATTTACATGGTTGACTTGTAATGAGATTACAATCCACTAAAGCTGCCAGAAATTTTTCAGGCCAGAAGGAGACTTTCTTTTTATTCAGGTACCTGGTACCTGTGAAGTTGATTTTTTTTTAATCCATGTGTAAGACATTACTTTTCTTTCTATTAAATTTAATTAAATCATATTTAGCACAATGATCTAGCCTGTCAAGGTCTTTTTCTATTCTGGCTGTCAACCAATGTGTTGCTAATTCTTTTTAAAATTTTGTCGTCTGCAAATTTAATATGAATACCATCTACTCTTATCCAAGTTACTGATACAAATGTTAGCAGCCCAGGGACAAAAGCAGATCCTTGCAGAATTCCATTGATTATCTCCTTCCAAGATGAAATCAAACCATTAATGACTACTCTTTGATTTGGGGGGTAGTCAACCCATTTTGTGAACATTTGATTATACTATCAACTTATATTTTATTTCATTTGAACAAGAAAAGCATGGGATAAAACACTGCTAAAAATCCTTTCTCTTCTCTTAATTCATGCAATGTTAGTGGTTTTATACTTTAGTATAATTAATATTTCACAATCTTAATGTAATTGGATTTTGCTAAATTCAAATATCTTCTATCTATCTATCTATCTGTCTATCTATCTATCCTTTTTGTGTCTAATGGTAACCATCTCTAGGTTAATGGGTGAGGGAAGAACAAAAAAGGGAAAAAAGAAATGTACATGATAACTTTATTATATTTTAAAAGGAACAGCAATTTGTACATAATAGTTTTGCAGTTTCATGTGCAATCATTTTTTTATTATACTATGTGATAGACATGATTGTTTTATTCTATAAATTAAAATAACATATATATCTCATTTTCCAAGGAGTATTTGCTTTCTAACATTAAGCCCACACAAAAAAATGCTTTTTGGTCCCATAAGAATGAAGTAATAATGGTAAAATTTCAAGTATGAGAAACTTGGGTTTATGAAAGACTTTTGCATAAGAACTACTGGAGAAATAAAAAGAAAGAAGATTGGAGGTGGGTGTGGGTGAAGTTTAGCTTAGAACATATACCATGTTCTATAACAAGTTCATTATGGATATCTATGTAACTCTATCTATGGATATTTAACTCTATATTTATATCTAACATATATGTATGTGTACATATATGTGTGTATGTATGTACATATGTGTGTATATATTATATGTATATGTGTATATACATTTACATAACATATATAGATATATCAGTTATATACCAATATCTATATCTATAGTCATATATCCCTAAGGGGGAAAACATGGATCTTTCACAGTAAAGGCTAGAACAAAAATTCTTAACAAAACAACTTATAGAGGTGATCATAACAGATAAAATAGGCAAATTTAATTCCAATGTATTCAAAACCTTTTAAAAAAATAAATCAAATCATTTAGACAAATTTTTAAATTGAGACAAAAGATATTCATCCAATTCCTCTGAAAAGGGTCTAACATCCAAGAAATAGAGGAAGGTCCAAAAAATCTTAGTGCACTTTTTAGTTATTAAAACTTAGAACTTCACAGAGACTTTTGGGACAGCCAATATAGAAAATCAACATGGTTATTTAAGATGGAGTCACTATAAAAATATATAAATTGTCAAAGGATATAAAAAAATACTTCTCAACAACAAGAAAGTTTGACTAAATTATTTTTCTTCTTGACCCCATTGTAGGACATGTACCCCAATGAGTCAAAGACAAAAATAAAGTTTTGATGAAGATGTCTCTTGAATGTCCTTATAGAAGAAGAATTGAGTTCTACTTTGCTCTTTTTTTTAGGACTATAAATTTATTTATTTTTAGTTTTCACTTCCACAAGGTTTTGAGTTCCAAATTTTTACTTTGCTCTTTTCTAATGAACAAAGGATGACCGTGTGCACTTCAAAATGGTAATAAGATTGAACTTCCTATTGGCATCAGTACCACTATCAATGATCTTGATTTGGTAGTATAAAAAAAATAGTCTATGAGTGAGTACTTCTTCCTAGCTTTTCCTTTAAAATTCACTTTCTCATTCTAACATGTGTTGAAGAGGCTCCTAATATTACATTTTTATATCAATACCTCTTTACCTTCCAACTCTTAGAGTGAAGGATTTAATAAAAATAAATAAACAAACAAACAAAATCCTCACTAACTTTCTCTCCATTTGAATAACAAATCCTGAAAATTGGTATAGGGATGGCTTCTATGTGAACGGATTGATGTGAACAGGGCTCTGTTGCCAACTAGGCAGGGTCCTATTAATTAAATTCCCTAAAAGATATGGCAATCACCATCAGATCTTTCAAAGAGTTTAGATTTTAGAAAATGAAGTTTGCCTCCAAACCTCACAATGAGCTCAGGATAAATTTACAGTAAGATAAACAAAGGGGAAGGGAAATTTTGTGGAAAATCTTATTTGTGGCATGAAGAGACAAGCAATGAGATATAAGAAACACTCACAAAGGACTTTTGTTTTCGATTTTCTCTGACTCTCTTCCTGGAGAATCCATGTTGGGAACTTCCATTGTCATGGTACCAAGTTAGGGCCACATCTCATTCTCCCTCACCACCTTTTCTGTCAGGCCAGTGGCCTAAGGGTCACATACCCTTTTCTTTTATTTCCTTTCCATATAAATGGCCCAGTGATATGATATTGATATTCTCTCTCTCTCTCTCTCTTTCTCTTTCTCTCTCTGTCTCTCTTTCTCTGTCTCTGTCTCTGTCTCTCTGTCTCTCTGTCTCTCTCTGTCTCTGTCTCTGTCTCTCTCTCTCTCTCTCTCTCTCTCTCT
>NW_020950326.1:12969878-12985159 GCF_900497805.2 Vombatus ursinus | reverse complement strand
TTTTTTTTTTCTGAGAGCACACACAAACTAAATATAAAAGAGAACTGGTACATATATATATACACATACATATATATGTAAATATACACACATATACTTACATATACAAAGCAGATCATAATGTAATGAACAGTGGTTGCCTTTTCTTCAAAGCAGAAGTGATTTTTACTGTAAACCTACTTTTTTTTTACTTTAAAATATTACATTTGATTATCTTATCAGACAGAGAGATAGAGAGAGAGAGAGAGATAAACAGAGAGAGAGACAGAGAGAGAAAGAGGAGTTGTGTCCTCTGAAGATCCTTTTGTAAAGAAGCATCCTATCTAAGGCTCAGAATCAAACCTATTACAATGCAAAATAGAACCTAAAGCAAACTCCAGAGTCTTATTAAGATCCTTTTTAAGTTAAGTCATTCCAGTAAAAGTCCATCTACTGATTATAGGCAGCTCCAGGCATATAGCTATATCCTAGAATGTATAAAGAGAAACAGGTAAATAGCAGCTGGCATGAGAAATATGCCTTGAGCAAGGCAACTCCTTAATCCTTTACACTGTGACTGGGACACTGTAGGTACTTAATAAATGCATGTGACCCATCCAATATTTTAAAGATGGGGCAACAACTTGTTTATTCTTAGCTAATCACTAATGATAGTCCTATTAATATTTTGATAAAATTTTCAACTTAAAGTAAGATAATGAAGCCACCATGTTCTATTGACTTAATGATAATATTAGTTGATGACAAAATAGTATTTTATTGATTCAGTGAGTCTGCTTATTTTCTCACTTGATTCTCACCACAGCCCTGTGATTTGATCAACTATTATTTCCCCCATTTAACAGATGAGGATGCTAATGTATAGAAAATTTTAATGACTTGTCATCTCCTTAAATCTTACCTCATCTTTCAAAGTCATTTAGCTTTTGTAAGTTTTGGTTTCCTCAGTTGCAAAATAGGAGGAGAGTAAAAAGTAGTAATTTGATTTTTTCAGGGGTTCTTAATCATTTTTGTATCATGGACCCCTTTGACAAGCTAGCCTGTGACAATATTTTTAAATACACAAAATACATGTCATTACAAAGAAATCAATTTTATTGAAATAAAGTTTATTATTCTTCACGTATGTTTAAAGACCCCCTGGAAGCCATCCATGGACCCCTTGGACCACTTAACCTAGGGATGGATCCTAGGATAAGACCCCTTGCCCTCCATACATACCTGTAAGGTGCTGTATACATTCAAAGCACAGCCCCTGAAGGTTCCAGGATGAAGAGAATTTCAAGAGTTGTAAAATGATTAAAGCTATGTAATATATTTTTCAAGAGAAGTAATGACAGATGATAGCACCTCCTAAGGCAAATCAAATGTTGGGTGTGACCAGAGTAGTTTACATGTTCAGATAAATACTTCAGAGCTCTTTTAACTTGATATTCTCTCTCTCTCTCTCTCTCTCTCTCTCTCTCTCTCTCTCTCTCTCTCTCTCTCTCCATCTCTCTGTGCTCTCTGTCTCTTATTTTCTCTCTAGTTCCCTTTCTGTCTCTGTCTATCTCTTCTGTCTTTCTATCTCTCTCATCTCTGTGCCTCTCTCTTTCTGTCTCATATTTCCTATCTCTCTCACACCTTTTTTGAATCCCTTTTCTTCTGTCACTGCCTCTAAGCATCCCTATGCATTTTCTTCCCATTTTCTCCTTTCTCCTCCCTCCTTTCCAATTCTCTCTTGTCTATTTTCATTATCACAACAGATTTGCATCATAGTTTCTTTTTTAAACTAGTTTGTTTAGCCAAATCATTGCTAGTTTTACTGCATAATGTTTTATAGTTACTATTCTTATCTTTTTTTTAATCAGGCCAGTTGAATTTATATACAAATATTTATACAAACATAAGGCTGTGTATTTCCCTAAAATTATTTATTTCTTTAAAAAAAAAACTAACACAAGTTTCTCATGCAGCAACCATTAATTAATTAATTTGTTTTTTCTTTTTCACTTTTCTTCTCCACTCCAAACCAAACAAGTTACATTATAGGCAATTTTCTTCTCAATTTATATTTAAGCCCAAACTTGCCTGGTCCCCTATTTCAGAGTTCCTTTACATAGATAATATGATTCTATTTTCATGTTATTAGTATATTTTTATTTCTGAACTTCAGAGACTTTCTCAAAATCTTAGTAGAAGTGATTTATTTCTGGTAGTGAGGCTGATTAATTTAATTCCTTAGTATGATTTTGGAAACTCATGTCCACTTTAGGATCCCTGTCTTCCAAGAATTCTATAACTAACTTTACCTCACAGTGACCAATCTATGTATATGTTATCTAGTCAATTTCACCACAAAAAATTCAAGTTCCATAAGGTCACAGATAAAGTCATCTCTTCTTTTACCTTTCACAAACTGTTCATTTGCCCAGTACAATACTGGCATGAAGTAAATAATCAGTAAGAATTTGTTGAATTTTGCATAAATGACCTTGACACTCTCTCATTCTCTTCTTGTATCAGACTCCTAAAATGGACATATATTCATTATATTGATAAAGAGTACATTTTTGTTTCATTTATCCAGAGAGTTTTGTATATGCTATTCTTCTATGTCTTAGTGACCATTTGCTTCTGCTTCCTCTGCAGAATATTTTGACATTGCAATAACAAGCCATGTCCAAGAACTTTGGTTAGTAATAAAGAATGAAGCTCATTGTAGTGGAACTTGCTCAAAGAAAAGTGCCATAGAAATGCAGAATCATAATAATGATGGCAATCATGATGATATTTAGCACCCACAGTGTGTCTGTTGCTATATACATAGAGCACGGTTAGACAAGGCCTTCCAAATGACTTTCATAATAATAGTTATTTATGGACACTGTTGGGATATAAATTGTCATATTTCTGAATAGCATGTTACATAATACTGGAATTCAGTGTTGCTAAGGTTAGGATAATAATACATTTCATTTACCGAACTCCTTTCGTTCAGTAAACTCAAAGTTCTTTTCATCTGTTATTAATATTGATTGCCTTTCCAGTCTATTTCAATGTCTCTATTTTTGCTTGCTTCATTGGCTTCCTGTATGAATGTGTGTGTGTATTTATGCATGCCCTCTATTTGTAATAATTATGTCCTTGGACAGACAGAAAAAGAGGAGGAAAAGAGATTGCCATTGAAGGTCAAGGCTATATAAAGTAAAGTGAAGATTTGTTCTATTTCCCAGGTACTTAAGGTCAAATTCTTGATTTTGCCTGAATTCAATGAAAATAAAAAGGTTTTTTTTTTTTTTTTTTTTTTTTTTTTTTTTTTTGCTGAATGTTCCAGGTAATTGTAGTGATGCCAAGCTAACAGAATTTTTAAATCCAGTGTGCTAATGTTTTCATAGGGCCAAAGTCTAATGAATGTAGAGGGAGGGAGGGAGGAAGGTATTGCTGGCTGTGAGTCATACAAATTCCCCCAATATATTTGTAATGTAATTACTGAAAACTCAACATTTTCAAGTAAGATGAAAATTGCCAAAGCTGATTGGGTTAAGATTTGATTTGGGCCAATCAATCCAGGTGAAGACAACATTAAATTAGTGCCATGTTCATCTTCAAATTTGTATTGCTGTATCCCCCTTGTGCAGATAAGTAGTAATACATTGTATATTGCTTTACTAGTTATGAAAGACAAATTTCTTTTTCTCCTGTGATCTTACTTAAACCACACATTTATAGGATGATGTTCATAAGATCTTGAATGGAATAACCATTCCCCTCACCTTGATCAGAGAGATGAGGTAGGTAGAATTAGGGATGATTCCACCTGTATTTGGATTCATTCTACACACTCATTGCATCAGTTTATTTTGATTAAATGATACTGCAAGCTGCTTCAACAGATGATTGAGAATCACAGATACACAAAGTATTAGAGATGTAAAAGATTTGACAGAGCATTTTATCCAGGGTTTTCTAACTCAGATTTCACACTTGTTGTCTGCTTATAGCCTTCATCTATTTGCATTACTACAATGTAATTATTTGAATTTCTTAATAGAGTAATATCATCTGATTAGTTAACTGGATTTTTTTAAATGATTGAAAAATATTCTTTGGAGAGTGGTATGGTGGTTGAGAAGACCCATTCTGTCTATAGGTTTCACATTTAAAATCCATAATCTATTTTGAATTTCTCAATTTACAAATGAGTTAATTGAATCTCAGTGAGTTCAAATGACTTCTTCAAAGTCACTAAAATTGATCACTGTCAGAGTTAGGATTAAGAATTTAGGTTTCCTAATTTTCAATTCAAGTATTCTTATTATTTTTCTCTACATCAGACTACTTTTTTTCTGAAAAAGAAAAAAAAAGAATAGATTAGTCATGTTATTATTATCACATAAAATGTTAAGCCAAGGTGCAGACATCTTCCATAACTATATAGGCAAAGTGAAAGGTAAAGCTTTGGCCTAATTATGTAGGTAATTTAAATTAAAGTAAACCTGTTCCAAGGCACCTAACAAACCTCTCTAGACTTCAATTTTATCAATAGTTAAATGAAAAATTTGAACCAAAAAATTGTGATTAAACAATTATTATAGGGGTAAGTACAATATGAGATGTGTTGGTATGAATGATAAAATGCATTATTTTCTTGTTCTCCATTGATTATGAAGTCACAGAATATAATATTGATTTATTCTGTCTTCTTACTTCAATATTAAAAATTATTTACATTTCATCTATGTTGATGCTCTCTTCACCAATACCAACCACAGTCCTTTCTTTATGAGTACTTTGGGCATCACAAAATAATTACAGGGTGATCAATCTTCCCGTGATGAACTTCTATGAAATTAGTGAGACTAATCCTTGAATATAGCTTATCATCATACATATATTTGAAGCTTTTTTTTTTTTACTGCAACTTTACTGAATATAACAGTATTTGTGCTATGCTGTTATAGACTTCAAGCACCCAGGTGTTACTTATATGCCATCATGAGCCACTGGTTCAAGTCTCATTAAAGGACTACAAATAAGTTTATAAAAGAATTCTTAAATTGGAGGTTGATTGAACTTTATATGAGTTACTAGAAAAATATAGAATTACCTTTGGAAAATCTGTCTAAAGGCAAAGATATAGGAATTTAATTATTGTACTTTGTCCCTTCAAGTTCAGGTGTCTTATGTGAAAATAAATAATTATATATATATATATACATATACACACACACACATATATACACAGACATAAATGTATATATATACACAAACTGAACACTTCATATATATGCATGTGTGTGTGTGTGTGTGTGTGTGTGTGTGTGTATATATATATATATATATACAGCTATGATAATATAATGCTATGATTCATAACCGTTGTTCAGAAAAAGAGTGTCTAGCAATGGTTGAGCATGTCCTAAAGGGGCCTTCATTGTCTTTGATGAGGTAGAATTCTCATGCTATTTGAGAATCAGTGTTATCACAGGCCTGATTAGAAGTATAACATGCTGGTTTTCACTGGTAAAAGGTTTCACATCTCCAAGACATCCTATTGTCTACTAGAAATAAACTTAATTCTAATACGTTACAAAATGACTTACCTTTCAGGAACACTCACAGTAGCAGAGTATCAAAGGGAAGACATAATAAACAAAATGAGCCTGTGTGATAAAGATAAGTACAGTGTCAGGACCTGGAAAGGACCACAGGGATTCCAAAACCCTGAACAACTTCCTGAGCAGAATTTCAAACATCAGTTGCATAACAAAAGCAGCATGAATCTCAATCTCCTAGGGCTTAAATATGTGAGGGGTACTCATCCAGAATTCCCCAGGCAGATAACCTGGAAGTTCAGGAAGACATGATGCTCTAACAATCCTTCCAAGGAGAGGAAGCCAAACTTAAATAAACAGTCACATATCAAAGTAGGGAATATAGAAAAAAAAATCAAAGTGTAATTTCTTAAAAAATCAATATTAATGGATATGGTTTTGGCAAAATAGCTACCTGGATTAAATAATGATTCAGAAAGTTTTTTTTTTCCTTTAAAAGCTTTATTGAAGGATAGGATAGAAGGAGGCACTCTCTTGGGAGATAAGGTATCTAGGTCCCAACATATCACAGTGTGGCTGCCATTTTGGAATCTGCTCTTCAAAGCAACCAGTCATCATGGCTACAAGGTGGAAGTCATTTAGTTTTGTTTTCAGCTTCTCAAACCATTATTGGAGGATATTTGTTTTCATATATGCCTTGGAAAATGAAACACTAAAATTTTTAATATTGGCTATTGAAGTTTATTTAATATCAAGATAAGTAAATATATCATGTGGGACCTTAGGAATTCCTATGAAATTCTGCCATCTCTACACAATTCCTAGTCTGCTCAATATATTTTCCTACTCTCAAACCCAAATCCCAGATACTTGTCTGAATGGGAAGCTTCATTTTATTTGAAAAGAGTAGAATTCATTTTAATTAATTTGGAAGAAGGAAATCAGTTCACACTCTGAGAAGAAACAAGGCAAGTTATCCTTTATTATTAGGGGCGAGGTAAAGTCAGTCAGCAATGAAAACAGTCATAGACATCATCAGTACTGAAAAGACCTGGTTACTAAGGAAACTTCCTACTTGAATCTCAGAGTATTCTGGTTACCTCCTCCTACACTTTTTTTCTCCCGTCCAATTCATTTTCTACTCTGCCAATGATATGATTTCCTTAAAGTGCACGTCTGATGATATCATACCTTTTGATCAATAAACTATAGCAGTTTCCTATTACCTCTTGGATCAAATGTAAGCTTCTTTGTTTCACATTTGAAGCTCTTAATAAAATAGTTCTTTCTTATGAGGTACAGTGGATGAAGCTCTGGCCCTGGAGTCAGGAAGATCTGATTTCAAATCAGAACACTTACTAGTTCTGTGACTCTGGACAAGTCATTTAAACAATGTTTGCCTCCACCGTAAAATGGTATAATAATAGCACCTATCTCCCAGGATTGTTGTGAGGATAAAACAAGATCATAATTATAATGGAATTGGCACACTGCAAGTAGTTAGGAAGTGTTTGTTTCTTCCTTTCTTTCCTTTTCAACACCCTCATATAGTTTTATTGGCCTTCTTGTGATTCTTTTCATATAATACTCCATCTCTGACCTCTGTGTCTTCTCACTAGTTATCCCTCATGACTGGAATGTACATCCTCCTCATCATTATGTTTTCGAATCCCTGGTGTCTTTGAAAATTTTGCCTCCTACATGAAGCCATTACTGATTTACTGCCCTTACCCAGATGTTAGTGGCTTTGTTTCCCAAACTGTCTTGTACTCATTTTGTGTATATTCAGATTCTATTTGTAAAGTGCACAGTGACTGGAATATAGTAGGTGCTATATATATATATATATGTATATATATATATATATGCTGTTTATTATTATTATTATTATCATCATCATCATCATCATCATCATTATCATCATCATCATAGTACATGTCACCACTCACATTAGAACATAAGCTCCTGGAGGGTAGAAACTGTCATACTTTGTTTTCTTTCTGTCCTTAATGCCTCTTATATAGTAGGCACTTTATAAATGCTGACTGATTTATTGATGACAGCTAATCCCCAGTCAGCCTTGTCCAGAACTTTGTCAGCAGTAACAGAAAATGGATGGTTGTTAGTAAGGAGAAGAGAAGGAAAGGAGACATACTTCTTTAGATAAGACATTTCTCTGACAAGGGTCCGTAGATTGTCTGGGAACCACAGCATTCAATTGAAAACATTCATCACTAAAGTGATATTTATTTGTAACTGTAGATTCACTTCTCAATATGCACAGGAAGGAGGAAAGACCTAAGGAAGCATTGTTATGAATACATATCTCACAGACTCAGAGAATATTTGAACTGGAAGGCTGCTTAGAGGTCATCTTCCCTAACCACATTATTTCCAGATAAGGTATATTAATCATGCCATAGTTTTAAAAACAAAATAAAACAAACAAAAAATAACAAGTTATATCATTAATGTATAAAACCTTAATATGAACTGGGAAATCTTTGAGCCCCACTATTTCTTCATTCAATGACTCTCAATTTTATTCTGGAATTTCTAACACACTGTTAACTATTATTTCTACTCTTCTGGTCACTATGAATCTCTTGGTGTAGCCTATGTTCACATTAAGTTTTTTTCATTTGTTTGTTTGTTTGCTTGTTTTTGGGCTGTCATGTCCTTTAACTCTTTGAGATTATGGTCCACTAAAACACACATGTACTTTACATACAAATGTCTTCATTACTATGGCACTCTCCTCTGAACCCCTCCTAGACTTGCCCTGGATTAGCATTTAGAGCTTAGAATGCCTATTACATTTCATTTTATTAAATTTGAGCCACTATTTTAGCCTGATGGATTTTGGGTTACAGTTCTAACATCATAAAGTCTTAAATATCCCTCCTGATTTTTTTTAATCATTAGACAATACGACAATGATTTTATATATGTCCAGATTCAAATCACTAATAAAAAATGTTGAACATTACAAGGTAAAAAGATATTCCTGAGATGTTTCACCAAAACCCTCCCTACTGGTTCACATGGATCCAGGAAGAGCTATTCTTTAAATCCAGTCATTCAACTGGAGCCCAAGTCACTTAACTCTTCCATCTTGTCCACAAGACTATTATGAAAGATTTTGCCTTGAATAATAAGGTTTGGAAACACAAGGTAACTAAGTATATGGATCATTCACCATCAATCATTTAGAATAAAATGTGAAAAGGACATTACAATGTACTGAAATTATTTGAATCTGTAATTCTGGAGCCACTGCCCTTGATTTTACACACACACACACACACACACACACACACACACACATTAATAAACTGGAAAAGTGCCACAATATTGAAAATGGGCCAAAATGATTTCAATTTTTAAAAAAAGGAGGGGGGAAGAAGGCAGTTCATCAAACTTATTCTCTCCTCATCTGTGCCTCTTAAAATCTCTTATTTCCTTAAAAAAATTTGCTCAAGTGAAACCTTCTAGATTAAGTCTTCTGTGATTATTCTCAGGCTCTAGTACCCTCTCCCCAAAATTTACCTTGTGATTATTTGTATGCGTATGTGTGCAAATATATACACACCTATTTTATGTACACATTATCTCTCCAATAGAATGTAAGCTTTTCAAGAAGAGAAAATGTTTCAATTTTTCATTTTATTTTTTTTTATCCGTAGTACAGAGACTTAGCACATAGTACGAGCTTAGTACAGGCAGCAAGGTTGCATAGTGGAGATTGTGTTGAACTTGGAGTCAGGAAAATCTAAATTCGGTAAGTTACTCAAACACTTACTAGCTAGTTATGTGATCCTAGGAAAGTTACTAAATCTTTACCTCAGTTTCTTCTTCTATAAAATACAGATAATAACATCTGTTTTTCAGGGTTGTTGAGGATAAAATAAGTTAATATTTGCAGAATATTTAAAACACTATATAACTGGTAGTTATTATTATTAAATACTTATGAATTGATTAATGATGTCTAGTTTTTCCCTTCTCCATCATAACCTCTAAGATGTAGTCAATTTCTTCCAGTGTTCTGATGATTTCTACTTTGATCACCAGTTCCTCTTTACTGGTTTGAATTAGTCCTGCAAGAGCTACTAGACTTACTGCTACCTCACAATTTTTTTTGAGAGGGTGAGGCAGTTGGGTTTAAGTGAGTTCCCCAGGGTCACTCAGCTAGTAAATATCAAGTGTCTGAAGCCATATTTGAACTCAGATCCTCCTGACTCCAGAGCCGGTGCTCTACCTACTGCATCACCTCGCTGTCCCTACTACCTCACAATTTTAAAAGAAAGTTATTATTAAGAAAAAATCACACATTTATCAGTTTCTCTGCTTTTTTGTCTTAGAGAAATCTAGCAAATATCTATATGCTTTAAATCATTCATGACTATTTTCAGGCTTCTGCCCCATGTTTATAATTTAACCCATCGTACATTAGTTCCTTGCAATTGAGTGTTATATTCTCCCTCCATAACAATCATTTTGAGTTTGTTTTACCTCCATTGATTATTATCCAGACATTGTGTACCATGATTTCCCTTTATAATTTGAGAATTTTCACACAACTATAACATCATAAGATGAAATGCTTTTATACTATGTTTTTGTCTTATCTGATCCTTCTGAATGTACACCTTTTCATATTCATATTCCCAGTTATAAATAGTATAATATCAAGCCTCAATGATATTTACAAGGCCAAATTTACCCTATTGCATTGAGTTTGAGTACCCACACATTTGTGTAATGATATATGAAAATATGAATTTTGTTACTGCTACTCTTTCTGGAGAGGACAATGTTCATTCTATGTCATATTTGATACTATGTTATCTGACTTGAGACGAATGTATAGGTAGGTCTATTCATTTCTTTCCATTTTTAAAATCCTCTTGATCATATCTGAAGCTCTGCAAGCCAATATACATTTATCTGATCTTGATCAATACACCCCATCCCTGGTCACGATGCTTTCATACCTATATCTTGATCACTGATACAGCAATACAAATTCTTTTCTAAGATACTATGTTCTTGACCAGCTATTCACTTTCTATATCATCCATTCTCAGCTGAATTACCTGCCTTCAATTGGAAGCTATAGCAAAACCATCTCTAAACTTTTTGTTCCTTGAGTAGGACTTCAAAATACCTAGCAGTGTTTTCTTCATTACTTTCAATAGCATCATTATTTCTACATTAGTTTTTTATTCAGGTGGGTAGCGGCTGATATATTTGAAAAAAAAAATCCCTTCATCTCTAATTGGATACACCTGCCAAATGCTTATGTCAAGTCAATACATGGCCACCTTAGTACCCATCAGCAGAGTTATCACCTGCCAAGACTTATCTCTTCTTTTTCTGAGCAGTATTGGACAGTTCTTTCCTAGGACACTTCTCTAAAATCTTCATAATCAGTTCATGTAGAAAAAGAAACTGATCCCTCCTCAAAAAATCCAATTCTACCCTCTAATGGAAGAAACTCAAATTTCCATGTAGCATTTTGAAAGAAGCAGTTAGGTAGAATAGTGGATAGAATACTGGAGCTGGACTCAAAAAGACATGAGTTCCAATTCTGCTCCAGATAATCATTAGCTATGTGACAGTGGGATGTATGAAGTGTTCAAGGAGGACTAGACTTCTGGTGAGAGGGATGCTGAGTCCTTCTCAGGACTGTTCATCCACCTTTGGTGTCCATCTGGCACTCAGTTCTCACACGTGGCTCCAAAAAGTTGTAGCACCTGCAGTGGCCAAAAACAAAAACAAAAACAAAACAAAAGAACAAAACAAAACAAAAACAAAACATCTCAGGAGATGGTCTAGACCAGGTTGAGGGTAACTAATAGGCCTCAAACCTGTTGGTGAGTTAAGGGATGTCTACCTCAAACATGTGAAGACTTTACCCTGTGGAATGGGTGAATGAGAACAATTTATTACAATGGGCATTGGCCATGAGGACAGCTGAAACAGACACTGTGGAGAGCTTAGAGCTTGGTAAGACATTGTAGATACCAAGGTCATCCAATGTATCCTGGGCCATCACCAGTCATCTTTACTTTTGTCTTGCCACTGGACTTAGATGACTCTGGAAGAAGAGTGAAACTGACAACTTTGTGCACCTCTGTCTTACTAAAATTCAATTCAACCAAAAGTCAAGACACTGGTCCACTTCAAAAATGAAGTACAAACAACAACCTCTATGTAATCCTAGGAACACTAGTTAGCTTCTTTATGCCTTAATTTCCTTACTTGCAAATTGGCAATGACCTCCAAGATCCTTTACAACTCAAATTATATTATCCTTTAAAGCTAAATATTCCTTTCTTCTTGACTTCTCTGTTGTACATTCTTCCACTCAGAAAACTTTCTTGACACTAGTTAGGATTCCCTCTGTGACTCTTTTTTTTTCTATTTTTTAGGGTTTTATACAATTATATCAATGAACATTTCCTTCTCTTTCTAAAAATCTAAAGACTAAGGGTTAATAAGGAGGAAAATATTCCTTTTGCACATCCTAGCTGTCACTTGGCACTGGAAAAACAGAAACATAGCCACTGAAACCTTAGTGTGAATGTGTTAAATCACTGTGAACTCTCTTCAAAGTTATTTGCATTTTCCATGAAATTAAAATTTTGATATCTATGAAAGGAATTTCAGAAGGTCACCAGAGGATTATGTGGTTATATTTTGCCCCTGGAGGACAATACTGGAACTATGTAATCATACAGATCAAGAGGTCATCTACTCTGCCTTTGTGTGGGTCCCTACTCAATTCCAGGGGCCAGAATATACATTGCCTTCAAAAGGAAGGAGAAGTGTATTAACCAAGTGTCTCAGGGTATAAGTGTCTCAGGGTAATGATTTAGTTATCTGTTACATTTCAGGAACCCAATCCTATAAAGTATAAAACTGCATTTAAAGATAAAACTATTCTTAGAAATAACATCACATTCCCATCTGGAGAAATTGATTTTTTTTTTTTTTTGAGAAACTGTGGCCTACAGATCTCAATCAAAGAATTTTAGAGCTTAAAGGGATTTTAGAGCTTGAAGGTATATTAGAGAACAGTCAACACATGTCTCTGATTTTATAAATGACAAAAGTGAGTTTTTGAGAAAGGAAATTACTTTTCAGGGTAGCTAGGTGGTGCAGTGGATAGAGCACGGCCCTGAAGTCAGGAGGACCTGAGTTCATATCCAGCCTCAGACCAAACACTTGACACTTACTAGCTGTGTGACCCTGGGCAAGTCACTTAACCACAATTGCCTAAAAAAAAAAGAAAAAGAAAAAAATGCAAAAAAAAAAAGAAATTACTTTTCCAAAGCCATTCTGTTGGCATGTAATAGAGCCAAGATTAAAATGCTACTTTAGATTTTTCTTTTATTATCAGCTCTCCTTATAAAACTAATTTCTCTGGGAAGAGGGTTAGTTGTCCTTCACTTCTTTTGTTATTTTAATTGTTTCAATTAATAAACATGTTTTATTCCTTCCTGCTCTCTCTACCAGTAAGGAAGAAAGAATAACAAAACAGTTTTAATAATTATGCATAGGCAAGTAAATCAAATTTCCAATTTGGTTATATCCAAAAAATGTGTGGCTCATTCTGTGTATTTCATCCTTTACCTCTCCAGCAGGAGGTAGGCAGCATTCTTCAGAACTGGTCTTCCAGGAGCCAAGATGGAAGAGTTAAAGCAGTGACTTGCTTGAGCTCTCCCCCAAACCCCTCCAAACACCTGTTAAAATGGCTCTAAACAAATTCTAAAGCAGCAGAACCCACAAAAAGACAGAGTGAAAAAAATTTCCAGCCCAAGACAACCTGGATGATTGATCAGAAAGGTGTATCGCGCCAGGTGGCCAGAGGAGCGCAGCTCAGCATGGGCAAGCAGGCTGCAGCGAATCTTGAGCAGGCCTCAGAGGGCTGAATCACAGGCAGCTGTAGCAGTTTCCAGACTTCTCAACCCATGAACACCAAAGACAACTTGGAAGGTCAGTGGGAAAAATCTGTGCCTACTGTGAGAGAAGAAGCTAGGTCTCAGCCGCAAGTCCCAAGTGTGCCCTCGGGGCAATGGCTGCCTCCTGAGCTTCCTGGCCCACAGACTGAGGGGGAATCCAATGGCTGATCAGAGGAAGATTGCAGGGATCTCTTTGCCAGTGCTGAGGCAGGAATCTCTTGCTTTGCCTGTGCTTGGACCTGGGTCACAGTTCTGAGGGGCAGTCCTGTGGTGAGGAGGAGTGCTGGCATGGTAGAACTTGTTGTGGTGGAGAAGAGGAGATACCTTGCCCCTTATCATACCACCTTGGAAGAACTGATTATTTACAGGTCCCTAGAAATAGCTCCGAAAACAACTGTACAAACCCCCGAAGCTTGGGATGATACATTCTCCACATTGGAAGCAGACTCTTACCTTAACAAAGAGTTTAAAACTCAAGTAATTGGCTGGGATCATGAGTAAGCAGCACAAAAAAGAGTCAGACTATATTATCCTACTTTGGTGATAAAGAAGAACAAAACATACAACCAGAGGAAGACAATAAAGTCAAAGCTCCTACATCCAAAGCTTCCAAGAAAAATATAAATCAGCCCCAGGCCTTGGAAGAACTCATAAGGGATTTTGAGAAGCAAGTAAGAGAAGTAAAGGAAAAACTGGGAAGAGAAATGAGAGTGATGCAAGAAAATCATGAAAAACAAGTCAACAGCTTGCTAAAGGAGACCCAAAAAAATGCTGAAGAACGTAACACCTTAATAAATAGCCTAACCCAAATGGCAAAATAAGTCCAAAAAGCCAATGAGGAGAAGAATGCCCTAAAAAGCAAAATTGGAAAAAATGGAAAAGGAAGTCCAAAAGATTACTGAAGAAAATACTTCCTTAAAAATTAAAATAGAGCAATTGGAAGCTAGTGACTTTATGAGAAATCAAGACACTGTAAAACACATCCAAAAGAATGAAAAATTAGAAAACAATGTGAAATATCTCATTGGAAAAGCAACTGACCTAGAAAATAGATCCAGGAGAGAGAATTTAAAAATTATTGGACTGTCTGAAAGCCATGATCAAAAAAAAGAGCCTAGAAATCATCTTTCAAGAAATTATCAAGGAAATCTGCCCTGATATTTTAGAACCAGAGGGTAAAATAGAAATTGAAAGAATCCACCAATCACCTCCTGAAAGAGATCCCCAAAAGAAAACTCCTAGGAATATTGTAGCCAAATTCCAGAGTTCCCAGGTCAAGGAGAAAATATTGCAAGCAGTCAGAAAGAAACAATTCAAGTATTGTGGAAATACAATCAGGATAACACAAGATTGAGCAGGTTCTACATTAAGGGACCACAGAGCATGGAATATAATATTCCGGACAGCAAAGGAGATAGGATTACAACCAAGAATCACCTACCTAGAAAAACTGAGTATAATCCTTCAGGGGAAAAAATGGTCATTCAGTGAATTAGAGGACTTTCAAACATTCTTGATGAAAAGGTCAAAGATGAATAGAAAATTCGACTTATCAATACAAGACTCAAGTGGAACATGAAGAGGTAAACAGGAAAGAGAAATCATAAGAGACTTATTAAGGTTGAACTGTTTATATTCCTGTTTGGAAAGATGATATTTGAAACTCATGAGACCTTTGTCAGTATTAGGGTGGTTAGAGGGAAAAAATTATATGTATGTAGATAGATAGATAGATAGATAGATAGATAGATAGATAGATAGATAGATAGATAGA
>NW_020950326.1:12960504-12969868 GCF_900497805.2 Vombatus ursinus | reverse complement strand
AGATAGATAGATAGATAGATAGATAGATAGATAGATAGATAGATAGAGGGCACAGGGTGAGTTGAAGATGAAGGGGTCATATCTAGAGAATAAAATTAAGGGGTGAGAGGATTATACTAGGAGAAGGAGAGAGTGAGAGGTAGAATGGGGTAAAAGATCTCACAAAAAAACAAAAAAGAAAAGGCTCTTACATTTGAGGGAAAATGGGGGAAGGTGAGAGGGAATGAGTGAATCTTATTCTCATAGGATTTGACTTAAGGAGGGAATAATATACACACTCAATTGGGTAGGGAAATCTGTCTTACCCTATAGTAAAATAGACAGGGGGAAGGGGACAAGAGAGTAGGGGGATGATATAGAGGAGCGCAGACTGGGAAAGGGGGTAATCAGAAACAAATACTTCTGAGGAGGGATAGGATCAAAAGAAAGAAGAGAATAAATGAGGGGGCAGGATAGGATTAAGGGAAATAGAGTTAGTTTTTCACAGCATGTCTACTATGTAAGTGTTTTGCATAACTGCACATGTATAACTTGTATTGAGTTGCTTGCCTTTTCAATGAGGGTGGGTGGGGAGGGAGGAAGGGAGAAAATTTGGAACCCAAAGTTTTAAAAACACATGTTTAAAAAAAATGTTTTCACACACAACTGGGAAATAAGAAATACAGGAAATAGGGTACAGAAATCTATCCTGCCCTACAGGAAAACAGAAGGGGAGGGTGATAAGAGAATGGAGGGAGAGATAGAAGGGAAGGCAGACGAGGGGAAAGGGTATTCAGAAAGCATGCCATCTTGGGGTGGGGGGAGGGGTGAGATGGGGTGAAAATTTGAAACTCAAAATCTTGTGGAAGTAAATGTTGAAAACTATAAATAAATAAATTTATTAAAAAAAAAAGAACTGGTCCTCCAGAATTATGGTTGAACATTGTATGGTCAGCGTTCTTAAGTCCTTCAAAGTAGATTATTTTTAACAATGCTATTATAATATAAATTTGTTTTACTGGTTCTGCTCACTTCATTTCTTCTGATTTCAATTTAAATCTGGCCTCGGAGACCTATTAGCAGTGTAATCTTGAACAATTCATTTAACTTCTGTCTGATTCAGTTTCCTGAACTCTAAAATGAAGATAATAATAGCACCTACCTTCCAGGGTTGTTGTCAAGATAAAATGAGTTAATATTTACAAAGCAATTTGCAAACTTTAAAGTGTTATTTAAATGTTATTATTGTTATTATTATTGCTGTTATATTACACCCCTTTTGTTACTTCTTACAATACAAAAGTGTCCCATTTTAACCATATATGATACTTTGTTTAACCATTACTCAACTCACTCTACCCTATCCCCCACTTAATTTCCAAGCCTCTGTCACTACAAAAGGAGTTTCTCTAAATATCTTGCACAGGAGACTCCTTTTTCCTTTTTCTTTAAGCTCTTTGGTGTGTAGGCCTTTCCATCTTTCTAATGCCCTGCCTGCAGCAGACAAGAGCTGTCTCACCCTGTAGCCTGGTGGGAGGAAGCACCTCTAGAATGTATTTTCTTTCTTCAGTAGAGTGTGCTAGATGTAGCTAGCACACAGGTGGCAGTAGAGGACTAAGCTGAAAGCACAGATAACAAAGCCAGCAATGACTGCTCACTGTCAGTTTGTACTGGCCCTGTGTTCTCACAAGGCTCCTCCAGCCAGCAAGACCAGACAGAGAGGAGAGGGTGGCTGCTTGTATTCCAGAGAGGAAGCTGACCTCTGGTTATTGATCCCTAAAGTTCCAATCACTTCACAAATTCACACAATCAGAAGCATGCCTACTGCTATGAGAATCATGTAAACATGGGGAGAAAGTTTTTTTTTTAAAGAAACATTAAAAACGTTTGATTAATAGGGGACCCAAACATAAATACCCAAATATAAATAGGGAAAATCGATTCTTTCTGAGATGTACTTTTTACTATTGATCAATCAGTTGATTATCCAAGTGTTTTCTAAGCACCATTTACATTTGCATACACTTGTTAAGCACCTGTGAAAGGCAAGGCATGATACTGGGCTCTGAAGATGAAAAATAAGAAAACACCAAGTACCTGCCTTAGAAAATTTATAGTCCCTTCTGGGGATGGTACAACATACACAGAGATAAGTATGATGAATGTTGGGGTTTGATGATGCAATGGAGAAATCCAGACAAATGCTCTAGGGAATTGTGAAAAGTAAGATATCACTAGCCCGAGAGAATGGAGAGTTGAAAGAGGTGTGTACTAAACCTTGGAGAAAGAGAAGGCAGAGATGAAGAAGGAGAGTATTACAAGTGAGAAAATAGTCTGAAAAAATGTATGAAACTAGGAAACAATAAATTGTGGTTGGAAAACAGCTTAGAACCCAAACTGAATGAAACAGAGTGCATGAAGGAATAATCTACAATGAAGCTGGGATAATACAATAAAGCTCCTTAAGAGTAAGGCATACTTTATTTTTTGTGGAATCTAGAACAAAGTCTTGCACGTCATAGTCTCAGAATAACTGTTTATGTTGAAGTAAGAGCCCAATTGTTTCTAAACCTGTGCTATGCATCATAGGGAGTGCAAGAGAAGTATGCTTCCCATAATCCTTATCCACAGGAAACATAATCTAACTGGAAAGCCATAAGACATACACAGAAAACAATTAGAGTACAAGTAGGAGCTAACCTTTTGATTACAAGGCCAATAAGAATTTTGAAGGGAAAAAAAAGATTAGAACCATAAGAGACTTTGTGGAGGAACTGAGACTCAACTTGGAAATCACTTTGGCCTTGAAAGTTCTGTGGGATTTAAATAAATAGAAGAGCATAAGAAATGAGGGCATCCAGACTGCAAAGAAATATAAATGCATCCCTTAAAAACAAAAGAAAAGCACTTTGGGTATGAGGAGGACAAAACTTTGTCAAGCTCCTATCTCCCTCAGAATCTATGCCATGCAAATTTTATCTTAATTAGTCAGAGTGTTATATTGTTTCCTTAATGGTTCATACCAGTTTGGAAGTATGGAGGATAGGGCATGTTTTCTCATGCTTTTTCATGATAAAACATGTTGTGTCCCTCTCATTCCAAAGAAGGAATGCTATATAGTACAAAGACTATTAAATTGAAACAAACAAACCAAAACTTTAATTTATCTCCTAGTCCTGTTACTAGCTTTTTGAGCTAACTGCTCTGAACCTCCATTTCCTCATCTGAAAAATAAAAGCTAGTATTTATATAGCACTTTAAGATTTATGAGGCACTTTGCATAAATGATATGTAAATGGTGATAATATTACTTATACAACCTACCTACTGTACAGGATTTTGTTAAGAGGATCAAATTAGATAATGTATGAAATTCATTTTGTGGCCATGAAGTTCTATATACACATGAAAAGCTAGCACCTTCTTAAGTCTTCCATTCCCTCCAAGATAGCTTCCCTGACAGCTACAGCTATAAATCATGGTGAACCTTTCTTCCACTGGTTAATTCTCCCTCGTCCAAATTTCTTTAGCAGTCATTATGTATATCCCTTCACTGCAGTTGGATCACACATAGTCTTTATATCTTTAATTGCCTTTTCATGTGCAATTATCTTGTTCCCCAACCTAGACAGTAAGCTCCCTAGCAGTGTTGTCCTAACTTTCTTTTTATCTCCTGTAGTAACTAGCTCTTAGTAGGTACTAACTAAATAAATGCTAATTTATTGATTAAAAACCCCAGACAACTAAAAGGTATTGTTATTATTAATATGATAACTCTTGATCTCAGCCTCATATTTTGGAAAATGGAAAATGCACTTTCAAAATCACTCACTTAATTTATTCCAAATTCAAGGAAATTTTTACTGCTTCTATCAGGTGACTATAAATCCTCATCAGATTTTTTTTAACCTTAAGCATTGTCTTATAAACTGCCCAAGTCCTGTAGGTTGCACTTCTAACATCACCTTTACAGACTCATTACTGAAAACTGTCCTTATGACTACAATAATGCAATAAAAAGATAGCAATGTAAACGAGGACACTTCCATGAAGGCAAACACTGAATAGTTGTAATCATAAATGTTAGACTGAAAAAGAGGTAAGGAATTACTTCCTTCTTTGGTTAGAGAGGTAGGGGTGGAGACTACATATGTGGAAAGTTGAAAACACTCACAAGTAGACTGTTTATAGTTTGGCTTGCTTAAATGATTTTTCTGTCAAAATGAGGGCTTACTGAATAGCTAAGTGGCGGGAGATGTGAGGGGGTGATAGCTAGTAATGATTGTGATTCAAAAATGAAATACATTAATAAAATTTATCTTAAATCTGGACAGCTAGGTGGTACAATGGATGGAGTTCTGGGCCTAGAGTCAGGAATACTCCTCTTCCTTGGTTTAAATCTAATTTCAGATACTTAATAGCTATGTGACCTTTGTCAAGTCACTTAACCTTTGTCTCAGTTTCCTCATCTGTAAAATGATCTGGAGAAGTAAATGGCAAGCCACTCTAGTATCCTTGCCAAAGAAAACCCCCAAAGGGCCACAAAGAGTTGGATATGACTGAAAAATGACTAAGCAACAGTGTCTTAAATGAGAAGTAAAGAATCTTTTTCCTAATATTGGAAGTTTCTCCAGCTAAGTAAGGGTTGCCAAAGGGAGTTAGGAAATGGGGATCTTTCAGGATCAAATGTAGATAAAGAAGTTTACAGAAGAGGAAAAAAAAACTTCCATTTTGAGATATGGCAAAGAAAAAGGATTACAGAGAGCAGCATTGCCAAAGAAGACTGCTTATCTGATATGTTGTAAGGGTAGAGTAGGACAACATCATTGCAATGAAACAGTTTGACTGGATATAAGAGAACTGAGAGTGCTTCCCAGCACTTCCACGAAAACCAATAAACCAATGGCAATGCACTTAGTTGCAAACTGTGATGCTCTTTCTCACAACTCAGGCAAAATCACCCATCTGCTTCTGCTTTGCATGTTGGCTTCATTTCAGATCTCCTACAGGAGTGCTAAATTGCTGGGAGTTTCCTGTCATGCCTGGCTTTAAATATTAACCCTCAGGCTATTGGATTTCCTAAATTAAGTGTAATAAAATAAACATACACAAAGCCTAAACATGACTGAACACATTGAGAGGTATGTAAAGCCCTAGCCCACTTATCCTATGTATTATCAACTCTGTAAAATACATTTTATTTGATGTTTTACTTTGATTCCCTTATCTTTCTACTGACCAGGGGAGAGAGAGCTAAAAGGTCTCCAGGCCCTGCTCTCTGACCCCATAGTCCAGTCCTATGACTAGTTGACCAATGTCTTTCCATTATGTGGAAGAGCATATATGATGTCTTGATGGCACAATAAAGCTTCTTGGCATCACCTCTCAATGTGAACAGCTTCTTCAGTGACAAGGAGGGGAGGCTTCCAGCAAATCCATTTGAATGCTCTTGTTTAGATTTTGAAAGTACCATAAAGCGAAAGAGGTGGGAATTGCTTGTTATCAAATGTCTGCCTCTGGTTCCTGAGCATGCCAAGTTCTGTCACCTAGTATTAATTTTTAAAGGCAAAAAGAGTGGATAACAGTGATTTTTGCTAAAGTAAAAGAACATGAAAAGAGTCTAACTAGAGATAAAGTGGGTGGGAGAACATGGGAGATCCAGGAAAACAACAGCATGAATCTATCCTGGCTCAGGTCCCAGAAGTTTTTAATCTCTCTCCTTATGATATTATGTTTATGGTGGACCAACTAGAGTAGAGGTTCTTAATTGTGTGTATGTGTGTGTGTGTGTGTGTGTGTGTGTGTGTATGTGTGTTCATTGCTGACAGCTTAGTGAAACTATGGATCCCTTCTCAAAGTAATGTCTGTAAATATATAAAATAAAATACATAGGGTTATAAAGGAGCTCAATTATATGAAATGCAGTTATCAAAATAGTAAAATAAACACAGAAAAAAAGTTCACAAACCTCAGGTTAAGAACCACAAATGAAAGAACTTCCATGAAAGGGTGAATGGGTAGTGAAGCACTTAGACACCTTATAAAAAAGAAATGAAACAGCTTGATGAACTGGAAAGAGTTCCGTGTTTGAAGCAAGAAAACCTACTACTTTTGTAACCTTCAGCAATTATTTTCACTTCTCTGGGCCTCAGTTTCCTTATATGAAATGAAGGGCTCAGACAATAGAGCTTCTAAGGTTCCTTCTGATTTGAAATCTATGGTCCTATGATTTAATGACAGTGCCTCCATCAAATCCTGCTTTCAGGATAGACTATATTATCAATCATTTGTCCCTTGGTGGTGACATAATTTCTTGTGTTTTATCATCTGTGGGGGGGGGAGGGTGTCTCTGATTGTGGAAGAAAATAATAATAGCTAATATTTATATAGAGCTTTTTATGTAACAGCAACCATGCTAAGTGCTTTACAATTATTGTTTCATTCTATTACACCTATTTTACAGATAAATAAACTGAAATGAACAGAGGTTAAATGACTTGCCCTGCATCACACAGCTAATAAATGTCTGAGACCAAATTTGAAATCATCTTCCTGACATTAGTGTCATAGCTCTATCCACTGCACACTTAGTTATTATCCCCCCAAATGTGGTCATCTTATGGAAGTGATTTTAGCATCGGAACAGTGGGCAGGGGAGAAAGAGAAAGAGATGGAGTTTGAGGGTCTAAGGATTGTATGCTTAATTTTAAAGGTCAGGATAAAAGATGAGATGTTAAGTGACTTTAGTGGTTAAGATCACACAAATAACAATATTAGAGCAAACTGAAGATATTAACACACTTGCTGGGTTAGAGAGGGAAAGAAAGATGAGAAAGAGGCAGACAGAAAGAAATAGAAACAGAAGCATATCATTTTCATAGGCAATAACTTCCTTTCATCTTAAATCTCATCCTTTCTCACTCTTTCCATCTACTAGCTCTTTCTCAAACCTGGTTTTCCCCCTGAATAATAGAGACTCTCTGGTCACCTTTCCTACATTAGTCACATTTTAACTCATTCTTCTTAGTTTTCTGGTTGAGGGGAGGGGAGTTGGAATATTCCTTGCTCCCCTTTGCCACTTCTAGGTTCTCCCCATTCCTCCATTCCTCAATGTCCTCTATTCTTTTGAGATTCATTATATCCATATTTATTATCAAATCAAAATCCTGTTAGTTGTGGATTATACATTTCTAGGTCACTCTTCTTCTTTCCTCTGTGAGGGGGATATCTGCCTTACAACTTTTTCCTTTCCTCCCCAACTCCTATTCTCATACTAGGGAACATCAACATAACATAATGATTCTCCCTCAAATACCCTAACCACTTAGTTCTCAATCTACTCCCCTCCCATGAGCTACTTCTCCACCTAATTTCAGTCACACACAAAGATGGTCATACCCTTGATCTTGCCATCACCCAAAAATGTCACCTCTGCATTCAATAATTCAGAAATTCCCCTATCCATCCATAAGCTATTGGCTTTTCAACTTCCTTCTTCCCTCCTTTACATAATCCTACTCTTCATTCACAACATGATGTTTAATCCATTGACCTTTCAATTCTCTCCAAGGCCATCTCCTCTGCATTAGCCACTTTCTTCTCTTTTCCCCATATTGACACCCTGGTGAAACAATTCAATTGTACTCTGTCCTCCTCTCTTGAATCCCTAGCCCTCCTATTATATCACTAATTACATTTGCCAAGCTTCAGTCTTGGAAACTCCCATCATTCATCTTCTTTAATTTTCTTTTAATTTTTAATTTAATTACCAAATTTCATTTGCTGCTGAATGAAGTTGTAGAAAATCACACAACCATTCTGACTCTGTCCTCTACAAATCCATGTCACGTAACTTCAACTGGGCCCTCACTGCTAATAGGCAATCCTACTACACCTGTCTTATTAATTTACTTTCACTTTCCAAATTCCAAAATGGGTCTTCCAAACATTTTCATCCCTCCTCAAACTTCCCATGACTCCCTCTCTTCCCATTCTCTCAGCTGAGAACTTAACCTCATATTTGAGAAGAAAAAAAAAAGAGAGAGAGACCGTTCATTCTGAATTCCCTCTTTTCCCCTCTTCCTCATCTCCTATCATTCAGATGCCTTCTGCCACTTTCTCCTTTGCCCCTGTCTCACATAATGAAGTGGGCATACTCCTTACCAAGAATAACCTCTCTACTTGTTCAAATGATCCTATTCCATCCCAACTTCTCTAACAGAATGTCCCTTGTATCATCCTCACTCTTTTACTTATTTTCCATCTCTCCCTGCTTACTGACCCATTGCCTATTGCCTACAAACATGTCCTTGCCTCCTCTATAATGGAAAAAAAAAATCTTCACTTGATCCTTTCATCTTTATTAACTATCATCCTATTTCTCTTCTGTCCTTTGTATGTAACTGCTTGAAAATGTCATCTACAATAAGTGCCTCCACTTTCTCTCCACTTATTCTTCTTAATTCCTTGCAATCTGGCTTCTGACTTTATCACTCCATTGAGATTGTTCTCTCCAAAGTTACTAATGATCTTTTAGTTGCCAAACCCAATGGCCTTTTCTCTATCTTCAGTCTCCTTGACCTCTCTGCAGCCTTTGACACTGGTGATCACTCTCTCTTCCTTGATACTATCTTCTCTCTAGCTTTTTGGGATACCACTGTCTCCTGGTTTTCCTCCTATTAATCTGACCACTTCTTCTCTGTCTTCTTTGCTGGATCCTCTTACAGATCATCCCCTCTAAGTATAGATGCCTCTCGGAGTTCTGTCCTGGTCCCTCTTCTCTTCTCTTTTATACTGTTTCCCTTGGTGATCTCATCAGGTCCTATGAATTATCTCTTTATTGATGACTCTCAGATATGCCTATTCTGCCCAAACCTCTCTGATGACCTCCAATTTCACATCTCCAATGGCCTTTCAGACATCCCAAGCTGGAAATCTAGAAGACTGAATGTGTCCAAAAGAGAACGCATTCCCTTTCCCATAAATCATCCCCCTTTCTAAATTTTCTATTGCTGTAGAGGGCTATACTATCTTCCCAGTCCTTCAGGCTCACAACCTAGTATTCACCATGTATTCCTCTCTCACCTTACCCACATCCAAACTGTTAACAACTGTCAATTTCACCTTTGCAATATTTCTCCAAAATGTCCCCTTTTTGCTCTGACACTGCCAGTACCCTAGTACAGGCCCTCATCACATCATGCTTAAATTATTGCAATAATGATAATTTCATGTTCTACAGGAAGCCTTCTCAAAATCAGAGGACTCATGATGAAACATGCTATCTAACTCCAGAGAAAGAATTGATATTGTCTGAATACAGACTGAAGCATACTATTTTTCTTTCTTTCTTTCTTTCTTTCTTTCTTTCTTTCTTTCTTTCTTT
>NW_020950326.1:12813531-12960494 GCF_900497805.2 Vombatus ursinus | reverse complement strand
CTTTCTTTCTTTCTTTCTTTCTTTCTTTCTTTCTTTCTTTCTTTCTTCTTTCCTTCCTTCCTTTTTTGTTTGAGTCTTCTTGTACAAAATGACTAATATGGAAATATTTTATATCATTGAACATATATAACCTATATCAGCTTGCTTGCCATGTCAGGGAGTGGGGAGAGGAGGAAAGGAGGGCTAGATTTTCTAACTCAAAATTTTAAAAAAATGTTAAGAATTGTTTTAATATAATTTGGGAAATAAAATATTATTAAAACATCAAACACAGCTTTGTTAAAATTGTTTAAATAAATTGTTTAAATAAAATTGTTTAAAAACATTTAACATTTGAAAAAATAAATAAAATTGTGCAAATTATTAAAAATATTTATTGATTGACACAGAGAGATAGAAACAAAGACACAGATACAGACAGAGAGAAAGACAATGTCAACAAAAATAGATACTTAGAGTTAGGTAGCAGGTCTTGTAATTGCATCTTACTCTCTGTTAAAGATCACAATACACATTTTAGGAAAGATAAATTAACCAGCAAGTTCAATAGTGGAAAGAATTGAGAAGAGTAATACAAAAAGGAGGAAGACAAATACAAGGAGAAATAAAACTAATAAGAATTCCCTTTAGAAATTTTATTTTTTCAGAAAAAAAGAAATTAGTCATCACTCCCATCTTGGAACTCAGTTTCTCCCTTCTCTTATTCTTGTTTTTAAGCTCTTCAACAGAAATTATCAAAGAGATTATAGTGAAAAGAAAGTGACTTGGGGAGGAAAGTGGGAAGGGAGGGGGAGAAAAATTTAAATTCAAAAGCTTATGGAAATGATTGTTGATAATTCAAACTAAATTAAGAAAATTTTTTTTCTTTAAAAAAAAGAAAAGAAAAGAAAGTCAAGGTGGTGATATTAACATTTTAATTGTTCCTGGAGTATTTCAAGTAAAGAATTTAATTAGTATTCTTTTGTCTTCTCAACATCCACCACTATTAGATTTTCAAACAAGCACAAATCAGTCCATGGAGTCCTGGGTAATGATTGAGCTAATTATCATTTTTTTTCATTATTATTTCAAGAAGTGTTTGCAATTGGAATCACTTTTGAGGAATATATTTTCCCATCAACTATTTCTGTAATTCTATCATTGCTTGTAGCTGCTGCCCAAATACTCTCCAGGGGTGGGCTAGGCCTACTGATATGGATGCATATAGTAAGTACCAAAGATTCCTCTGATTTGAAGCCTGAGGCAGTACTGTTTGGTGGGTTTGTGTTCCCTCTGTAATAACTTGAATAACATAATAATATCATACTGTCCTTTGGCATTTATCATCTGTAATGCTCCTATTAGCACCTCATCATATGTTGTCTGGTATTTTAATCTACTTCATGGATTTAAGTAAATGCCCCCACCCCATCAACAAGAAGGATTATAAGCTTCTTAAAACAGGAACTGATGACTGCAACAATATCAACATACCTCAAATCAAGCATATCACCTTCTCTTATAAGTCAATTTCCATTTCAAATTATTCTCCTTTCCATTAGTCATGACACCATTCTCCCAATCACTGCAGCTGGAAACTTTGAAACCCTCTTTGAATCTTCCCTTCCTTCCATCTTCTATATTTATTCTCTCACAAAGACCATTTGCTTCTTTCTTCAAATTTTCTTGAGTCCTTCACTCACCAAGTTAGTCAAAGTCCTCATCAATGGGATTACTTTGCTGATATCCTACCTGATCTCTCTACCTCCATTCTTTCTTTTTTTTTTCAATCCATCCTGTATAAGTTTGCCAAAATAATGTCCCTAAATACCTCTTTCAACCTCCTTGAGAACCCGTAATGGTTTCTTTTTTTCCTATAATATAAATTCCAAACTTCTCTACTTAGATTTCAAGACCCTGCATAATTAAACTTCACACTTCCAGTTAAATTTATTTCCTGTGACTCCAAAATATATACCTCCCTCTTCTAGTCAGAACATTTCAGCTGGAAGAGAGAGATCTCTCCTTTTGCTGAACTCCTATTGCAAATAACAGTATATATAATAGTAATGATTCCCATTTACATAATCCATTACAGCTTGCAAAGAACTTGTAGGTAACATACTTGGTATAATGCGTGTTTGAAGAAACTGAGGCTTAGAACAGTGAAATTACTTGCCTGCGTTCCCACGGCTAGTAAATGCCATAGCAGGTCTCCTGCTTCAAATTGAAGATCTATTTTCTTGATACCACATTCTCTGTTTGTTTTCATCACAACTAAACAGTGAACAAACTCCTTGAGATTAGACAGCTGTTCTTGTAATTATTTTGTGCAAAAATAATAACTCATATTTATACAGTTTTCTAATTTAAATTTTTTTTCCTCAAAATCATCCTGTATAGTTTTGAAGCTCAAATTTGATAATGGATGTAAAGTATTTTACATACCTTAAGCATTATGTAAATGCAAGTTATTGTTGTTATTGTTATTAGCCTTCAGTCACCTGGCCTCTAGTCTGGTGATTACTTCATTCTCTGAGTGTTCTACTGCCTTTCCACTGAACTCAGGTAAAGTTTAGATGACTAAACTTAGTGTGCTGGTAAATGTTTAACAGCCAGGTTGGGGAGGAGGTGTGTATGTTTGTGTGTGTGTGGGGAGGGGCGTTTGATGTATACACACATTTAATTTTAATCTTCATCATTAACACTTTCTTAAATCTAGATAAGCAAGAAAAAATCAAATTCTGATTTACAGTGAATGCCAATTTCTAAAGTATATTTATACCTTACATTAAAAATTTAACAATGTGACCAGGTACAAGTTTTTTTTCCAGCCCTTTCCCCCCACTTCCACCCTCTTCCAGGTAAGTATTACATATACTATGTGTTTCATAAATAAGATTAAGATAGTTAAGTGACTAGCCTAAGGTGACAACTTAATGTCAATGTCATAATTTGAACCCAAATATTCTAAAGCCAAGTCTAATGTCCTTTTCAGTACACCATTTCTTGTCTATATAGTGGACCTTCAACAAATACTTATCTGTTAATTTATGTTTTCTTCTTTTCTTCCACTGTGCAGGACATATGTTGGAAGTGGAACTCAAGAACTGAAGATAATACAGCTTGTCAATAAGTATTTATTTTGTTTATTTTTTCTCCCTCATAGAGGAAGTAAAATTTTGCAGTCTACCTTTCACTGGACTCCCTGAATTTCACTAGTGGAGTCATTGCTTTCCCTCTCCTGGATTATCAAAAATCTGGTACTTGGGTGGCCAAAGATGTGTGTTTGTAATACCACTAGGTAGGACCAGAGCATGTGATTTGTGACATCAATGGGAGGTTTCTCGGTGTGAAATTAATTAGAACACATGGGCATTGCACCTGAGCATTGGCCTCTCTAACACTGTACTGACTCTCAGAGACCTATGAATAATATAAATACAGGCTACATCTGCATAATGCCAAATACCTGCCTACATTGGCCAGACGCTATTATATAATTAGGTGCCTTTTAGAGTTATTTTGCTCAGGAAACCTTAGCATGAGAAAAGTTCTATCCTGCTGTAATTATCTGAACTCTACCTTTTATTTTTCCTAAATTATAGGATCAAGTAAAATTTCAGGTCAGAAATATCCATATTTGCTCTCCACACCACCCAAATAACTTCATGGTAACAACTAATGTAAGTATGGCTGTTTAAGTTTTGTAAGAATTACCTTCTTTACAATTACAACAGCTTTTCAAGAAACATGTGAGGGTAGGTATTACAAGTTGTTGTTTTTGTTTCCTTTACTTTTAGGATGAGACTCAGAAAGACAAAAAATGAATGCCTATGGACACAGCTAGCAATTATGGAAGGGGGAATTTGAATACAGGCCTCGCCTGGCACTCTAGGTCAACAGCTTTTTGCACTGCACTAAATACACTACCTCTGTGGTTAAATCAGTTCTGTTTTTGTATGTGGAAGCATAGACCTGAAGATCTTCTTCCAGTCAGGCATTAAGTCAGTCAACAAGTATTTATAAGGCATCTAATTGCTAAGTATTGTGCTAAAAGCTGAGAATTAAAAAAAAAAGACTAAACAAACAAACAAAAAACAATGCTTACCATCAAAGAGCTTACAGTTTTATGAGAGAGACAATATACAAACTACTATGAACAAACCAGCAGGATAAATCAGAAGAATCAAAATAAGGAAGACACTAAGAATAAAAAGGATTGGGAAAGGTTTATGGCAGAAAGTAGGACTTTATCTGAGACTTGTAGGAAGCTAGGAGGCAGAGATAAGGAGGGAGAGTTCTATGCAGGGGGAAACAGTGAAAATGCCAGGAGTCAGGAGATTGAGTGCCTTATCTAGTAAACCTTCCCTGCCTTCCCCAACTGGAATCTCTCCCAGCTGTGAAACCAGCTGTTTTCCCATTGAAAATCAGAATATGCAGATGTACAGGAATTTCAGTCAGCACAGTTGTTGAGGTTCATGATTCTCAGTTATATATATTAACACATTTCTCCCAGTACTTATTTCTATACAAAATTTATTCTGTTTGTGGCGACATTTATGCTGATTAGATGGAAGCCTTTCACTGGAAGCACCTTTTATTACTGCTGTATGTCTTCTTTCTGCCTGGTGTTCCTCCCCTCATAGAAATAAATATTTTACTCACTTGGCCATCTGAGCAAATATTTGCTTCCTGACATAGTATTTATTTATTTTTTCAAATGGTATTAGAAGTGTGAATTCCATGTATGGTAATATATTTAGGGAACATTACACTACCCTTCAGGGGTGAAGCAGGTTTCTACTGACAGATGAGGGACAGGGAACCCCTACAGCCTTTTTGTGATTAAGTTATAGTTTCTAATAGTAATGATAAGTAGTGACATAGTTTAACTAACAGGAAAACTACAATTAAAGAGAGGATAAGGGCATACCTAAAGGTGAATATAGCATTATTAAATAAAATTGCCGGACTTCTGCAAGCCAGGTCTTCTCTACTTGGATTTGGAAATATACCTTTATAATGTAGGAATGCATGCATGTAGCTGATAATTAGAACCAACCTTGGGGTGAAATTGTGATGTCAGAGAAGCTAATTTTTGATGCCTCTATCTTTCTCTGTCTATACCTTTCCTGCCATTCCAGGTTACCATCTTTAGCCACTGAGACACTAAGGACTATTATGTTCTTTCAAAGGATCATTGATTTAAACCTCAAGGGCACCCCAATGGCTTGGAGGCCAATTTCATCATTTTACAGATGAGAAAACTCAGGCACAGAGATGTTAAGTGATTTGCCCAGGTCACACTGCTTGTAGTAGTAGCAGCAGCAGCAGCAGCAGCAGCAGCGGCAGCAGCAGTAGTAATAGTAGTAGTAGTAGTAGCAGTCACAGTAGTAGTAGTCATTGTTGCCAATGTCATCTTAAAGTGGTAATGGTGGTACTGGTGGTAATAATCACTAGGAATTATTTAGTCCTTTATTACATAGTGCTTACAAAGTGCTTTACAAACTTTATCTTCTTTTATTTACATAAAAACCTTAGGAGGTAGATGCTATTACTATTTCTGTTTAAGAGATGAGGAAACTGAAGCAGATAGAGGTTAAAAGATTTGCTTAGAGGCACTCATAAGTGACTGAGCTCATAAATGCCTGAGACTGGATTTGAACTCAGATCTTCCTAAACTGGGACCCAGTGCTGTATTAAAAAATCTAAAGAAGGAATTGAACCCAGGCCTTCAAGATTCTTAAATCCAATGCCTTATTCACAATAACTCAATGTTGTTGTTGTTGTTGTTATTGTTGTTTTCTTCCCATTAGTCATTGACTCTTCCTATCCATTGAAAACGAACATCTCCTTACTCTTATTGAGGGATTGATGACAGGCAATTATTAATTAATTAATAACATTCATGCATATTACCATTATTTTTTCCTCCAGATTGCCTTTCTGCTGCTGAAATTCTTAGATTCTATATTGAAAAGCTTCACAGAGACATCAGAATAAGTAGACTGAAAGTAGGAACATGCACATTCCTTTGGGGATATAAAAGAAGTGCACAGGCAGAAACTGATTGGAACTCATTCATTCAGAATGACATTTGTTTTTTCTTCCATTGCTTCACTTTATCCCTAGAGTGACTTCCCAATTCCTTTACCAAACTAGAAATATAGTTCTGGAGATACTGCAGCTTTCTCTGAATTGTATTGGAATTTCAAATGTGATCACTGAACTGACCTGGGAAGACTGGATCCTGGAACTTGCTGTGCTGGATGGGACTTAGCTAAAATTTAATCTGCTTCTGGTGGAGTGTGAGAAATTAAGCTACCTATAGATTGGCACTAGTTGAACTTAGGCTTTTCACAAAACCCCTACTGGTGTGTTCCACTCTCTCGATTCCATATTCCTCTCTTCCATACAAATCTAATCCAAACTTTGTTCTTATGGCTTTTTTTAAATTTAAGACTAAATTCTCTACTAGAATTTCTCAAGTTCACACAGTTTCTCAATATTCACATATGTTTCATAAACATGAAATCATAAAGTTGGAAAGGACCAAGAGAAAAAATACTTTGGTCCAGTCCTATCTTCTGCATTTTTCTCTCCTTTCCATTTAGTTCTACTTACTCTCAAAGACCTCTCTTCCCCCCCCCAAAAAAAAACAAAAAAAAAAGCATGTTCAGAAAACAAACTTTGTTTCAATTTCAAATGTAAATTTGAAATTTCAATTAAATAAATCTATTAAAACTTTCCTTGTGTTCTTTATTTATAAACAAATCTCATCAGTTCTGAATTTCTTTCATCTGCTGCTATTATCTAGAGCTTCCCTAGTATATATATTTTTATTATAGCTCTATTTCTTTGGCCACTTGAAATTCCTCACACCTTAGAAATAAAATATCTCATTGCGATGACCATTGGATAAAATATTTCTCACCAGAAACATATTTACTCAAGAAACATTTGAAAAGTAAAATCGTGTCATATTGTAGGCAGTAAGGAAGCCAAAAGCAATAAACTGATGTCAACTAACCTGCAGGTTTTTGTGTTAGGGTAAAATGCCTAGTTCAAACCCATTCTTATTAGTGAATGAATATAGCCCTTCCATTACTCCTGAGCTATTCCCTCAGAGAAAGTTTTTTTTTTTTTTTAGGTTTCCTTGAGTTACAGATTTCCATAGATTAATACCCACTTACTGCAGAATTTTTTTAACCCCTCTCTTTCAATCAATAGGAATAGAGTAGAAAGAGGGAAGTAATATTTAGCCCCAAACATAAAATTGAACATAACTTGAGGAAAGCATTAATTCCACATAGAAGCCACAGAGCCTGTAGACATAACCACAACTTGATAAAAAGGTCAACTTTGATCTTCTCACGTTGGTCTACAGTCTTTGGACATATAATCAATCATCGTTTAGCTATTGAGCATCTACTAAGTTCATTGCACTAGATAGCAATTAATAACTAAGGAAAGGCAGTAGAAAACACTCTTAATACGGAGTCATCTTAGATAAGTTTTGGTACAGACTCCATTACTTGCAAACTGTGTGATGTATACAAGTTCTTCAACTCCTTGGGGCCTCAGTTTTTTATTTTATAAAATGGGGATTTTTCTTCAGATATGTCACATGAATAAATGGATACATTTTTAGATGATTATTAACTCATCTTGGTAAAATATCAAGCAATGTGGAAAAAGGAATGGTTATTTAGAATAATGAAAACTTCCCTCTTTTCTCCCTTCAAAGTTCACCCCTCTAAAAAATAGTTTTTGTTGCAATTTTATTTAGAGTCAAGATGAGAAAGCTCTATCTGGCCCATCAGGTGATCAATCAATAAATCAACAAACATTTATTAATCACCCACTTTGTGCCTTGTGTTCTACTAGACACTGATGATATATAGACAAAAATTAAACAGTTTTTAATCTCAAGGAGCTTACATTCAATGGATGAAGAAGGGGAGATAGTATGTACCTACATAAGTACTTGCAAAACAACAAACATAATTAGAGCAGGCACTAAAAGATAGCAAGGGGGTGGTGGTGGGGGATTCATGTAGAAGGTAGCACTTGAGCTGGTCTTTAAAGAAAGCTTGGAGATCCTAAGAGGCAGAGATGAAGAGGGAGCATATTCTAGGAATGGGAAGTAACCTATGAAGAAGTATTACAATGGAAGATGGTTCAAGAAGAGCAGTTTGGCTGAATTGTAGAAGGCATGAAGGGGAGTGATGTATAATAAAGCTCAAAAGTTAAGTCAGAATAATCAAAAACCCCAAAGGCAGATGTGATGTGATAGGTCTGGAGATTTCAATGAATCATAGAAAAAACTTTCACACTAAGTTGGGAATAAGGGAAGGGAATAAATACTTAAGTATCTACTATGTACCTGTAACCATATGATAATCCAGATCAGCTATTTTGACCATCAGCGAGGTAACATACGTAATCACATTCTGTGTATGTTACAACTCCTTCCCAATCTAACCCTACCCTCTCCATCTTAATTTATTTTCCTCTACTCACCATTTTGAATGTATTGCTTTCGTCAGTTAAGTGGCTTCACTGTTCCCTAATACAACATACTTGTTAGTGCTCTGTCTTTGGCTTCTCCTGTGATTTTCCCAATTCCTGTGAAAAAATTCTCCTGTGATTACCAATTCTATCACCTCCAAGAACCTTCTTAATTCCTACTTCTTCCATGAAGCCTTTCCTAACAACTGCAATTCACAGTGATCCTTGAAATCTCCATACTAAAAGGGTATACCATTCATTTGGCACTTAATCATTGTATTAAATTACATGTCAATTTATTATCTTGTTTATCATTTAAGCTAGATTGTTACTTACCTATCAATGTTTCTCTTTATTTTATTCTAAATTTCTTAAAAGGCAGGGATATATATTCTATATATATATATAAAATCTCTTACAGAACCTAGAATAGGGCTTTTTTACAGGATAGATGAAAGCATGTTGGTCCAGATAGACTATTCTCAAATATAGACCAAATCCCTAAAACGATTTTGAAAAACTGGTATATATACTAAGAATTAATAGTGTTTCTTGGCTGCATTCAAGTTTTATATAAGCCATATTAGGAGTACAGGGAAGCGCGGTATTTATTCTGACGAATATCTTAGATGCTGAATGAAAAAATATGATTTTATCAGGTTCTAACATTCTTTAGGTTGACATATTTCTCTCACAAATTGACAGAACCCTAAACCATTAATGGTACAGAATTGTAACTAGGGTAGAGAAATCAGAATTTTGCCCCAAGGTAAAGGTATTAATGAGACATAATTCTACCCTGTGGTAGTTTTCTGGTCTATTGTTTCTTTATATCATGGCCTTCTACCAACCACTTCCTGTTCTACAATCCTGCCTTTCTTCCAGGACCTGCTTTTTTCCACTATAGAATTTCCCTCTGTTGTTTCCTACCCTGACTCCTTCTGGGGATATTAGGTTTGAAGTGGGTCTCTTCTCTGCCTTGGGGATGGGGCCAAGCCATTCTCTCTCTGAGTGCAACTGATGAAGCTTGTTTTTTCTCTAAGATCTCCAACTTCATCCTACCTCAACTGAATTTGCCTTGGGCACCAAAATTTCTATTTATGATTCAGAAAGGACAATACTGGCCATCTTAAAAAAATTGTGGAAATTAATGATTATTGCTTCATATTCCCCAAATCAGTCTAGTTATATCTGTCCCTTCTTTCAGAAGAAGAGGAGGAAAAGGAAGAAGAGGAGGAGAAGCAGGAATCAAAAATAGCTAGTGTGATTGACAAATAAACATGATTATGTACCTTCACATAAAAGAAATTCTCCTAATCACTCTGTTCAGGCTTCTGTAACTTGCTTGTGATTAGAGTATCAAAAGGCATCTGTGGTTCACTCAGCATTGGTTATAGAATGCAGCACCTTACCCCTGCCTCATTTTAAAACCCTGTGGTCCACTAATAAATGTGGACCATCCAAAAGAAAATCAATTGCTTGATCTGAGCTTTTTTTCTGGGGATTCAGCTCTTGGAACATATTTCTTCACTTCCTTTAGTCTGCTAAGTGTAGAGAATCACCAGACGGTCAGCCAAAAAATAAAATAATAACTGCTTTTTTATTCCCAGCAACTCATCATGACTAATCAATCAGTTAATGTGTAGAGGACCTATAATCTATGTCGGTGGAGGGAGTACCAATGTACACAAAATTAAGGGTGTTTTGTAGAACTTAAATATTATAATTTTATTATATGTTGGATAATTCTGATCTTAACTCCTTAAAGAAACTCAAATCAATCCAGCTAGATAAGCAATTACTAAGCATGTTCTATGCATGAGGCAATATAATGGTTCATAGTCAGAGGGTCTGTGGTCCCACTCTCTCAGGTCTGTCAGTGTTACAAATTACTGGTGTACTTCAGACATAACTGCATTTAGTTCTTGTTAGAATATTGGAAAGTATTCTGCAAACTTGTTGATGGGACACAATTACAATTTGATATTCCTCATCCTGAGGGTTTCTTTGCTTCTCAGAGACCTGTGGTACAGTTAGAATAGAATTAACTTTTCTGGTTAATCTTTAGAAAATTCTCTTTGTTAATGTTCCTTGATCCCATTGGTCCACTAGCCATGTGACAGCTGCCTCAGTAGGTCCTTTGTCTGAAAATCATAGATAAACTTGAATCCTCAGCAGCTTTGATCTTTAAACACGATGTACCTTTCTTCTGGATGCTATAAATTATGCTACCCCAAGGAAGGTTGGGAGCAAGGGATTCCTGTGTCAGAATGAGGAACATTCCCTGCCTTCTAGGAGATTATGTTCTACTGGGCAGCAACAACCCAGAAATAAATAAATAAATAAATAATAGGGATTAGGAATGTCTTCTTTGTTTGAGGTGGTACCTAAACAGAGCCTTAAAAGAAAATAAAGATTCTAAGAGGCAAAAGTGAGAAGGGAGGACCATACTGTTCGATTACATCATATTAATCTCTAGCTGGGATGGAAATCTCAGCCACTGTAATTTGCTGTCAAAACTGTCTGCATTTGGATACCTTATTTCTGCCTCAGGTAAAGTAATGCTTTAGAATGAGTAACTTTTCCAGTTGTGATTACATGAGTAAATCAATTGACTTCTACCTTGGCACTAGCCAGGGTAGTTCCTGGGGCATTTTTTCCCCTTTACTGGATCACTGTACTGGGATTTTTTCAGCTACTATAAAATACATTAGAGGTATATGCAGATCTAAAAGTAGAAACAGGAACAACTAATCTTCAGGAAGACAATGTTAAACTGAGAATCCTGGGGCATCTATTATTGGACTACAATAGAAGCAGTCACTTCTAAAATAACCACAGATTATATAAATTATATGGGTCTAACTACTGTGTGATCTAATAAATAAAAAAAATAACAAATGGAGGCCTGCATAGACAATCCAGATGTTCTATTAAATATTCAATATTTATGGAATATATTTTTAAAAGAAAGCGTATGGGAAGGATAAGATATTTCAGCTATTGCAGGTATAGCAATCTGCTGAAAAAAAATGTCCCTACTCAAAGTTTCTTTTGCATTTCAGCAATAAAAAGGTGATTCATTGAAATCAAAATCAAAGCAACAGGTCAAAAGAGCAACCTCAGAGCAACCTCAGAGACTTTCAGTCTTTGCTTAGGAATTCAAGACTGTCAGGGGCTTAGTCGTTCATTTAGGAGCAGATTTGCAGGGCATGTCCTAGAGAATTTACATCTATAGGCAAGATTTCAATATTTGAGTTGATTCTATTTTGCAGGAAGAATAATGATGGAAATAATATGTAACTTATTTTTTCTGATATGTCACCTAAGATGGGTATCAATCTGTATAATCAGAAAAAGTACCCACGTTGATTAGTTGTATCTAGGGAAGTATTAAAATTCACCATAATCAGTTATGACCATGAACTACAGATCAAAATATCTCAGTAAGTCAAACATTCTCTATTGTTTAAACTTCACACACAGAATGGCATACAGAGGTAATGCACCATAGTTGAGTGGGAGCTGGCCTCAGGGTCAGGAGGGGTAAGCAGGACTTGTGTACTCTGACATATAGTTGTATACAACTTTAGACAAGTCACTCAACCTCTCAATGTTCCACGAAGCTCATTAGTAGATGGAGTTTCCTCACCTGGAATACTTTGGATGAAATTAAGTAAACCAATGAAAACAGGTACAGACTAAAATAAAAATTAGCATGGCATAAGTAAAAGGGCAATAGACAAGAGAGAAAATGCAATTTCTAGTACATCTGACTGACTTCCTAGTACAAGTCACATCTCCATTAGCCTCAGTTTTCTCATCTATAAATGGGAACAGTAAAACTTTAGCTATCTTCCTTTAATTTAATATCATTCAACAAATAGATATTAAGTGTTTACTGCATGCACTTCTACTTCAGTCCTATTGTGATGCTTCGGTGTGATATAGTTAATGTGCCAAATGAAATAAATTTCAAATGCTATGTCTTGGAGTGCAAAGAACTTCTATACTGAAAATTCCTATCTCCAGTATGGTTCTAGTGATGAAATTGTACCTGTTTTCAAGCTGGAAAGATATTTAATGTCATCTAGTACAACTCCCTTACAAGGATAACTCTAGTAAGTTCAGAGAAGCTTACTGTAATTTAAGGTTGCCACACGGAGATTGATTTTTCTGCAACAAAAACTCTTGAAGTTTTTGGCCTTTACTGGATCACTGTACTGCAACTAAGTTGCAAAAATGTTGCATTCAGTGTTAGCGGAGGCAGTACCCACACAGAGCATATCATATATCCTTGGGATATTGTGTCCAAAGACAGCACTGTGCTAAGTGAACAAAGTTTAGCTAAGATAGTTCTAATCTCATGGATCTTACAGTCCATTGGGGACATAGGATGCATAAGCCAAACACTGTAATAAAAATAATAGTGAATGAGTACACAGGAAAGATGCAATCAAAATTCTATAATAGAAATACTAGAATACTATATAGAAAATATTGTCATCAATTGAGTTGAATCAGGAAAAGCCTTTTGAAGAAGTTATAGTTTCAAGTGTGCTTTAAAGGATGGGTGGGAGAAATTCAAATAAAAAATAGAATGAATTTCAGGAATAAGGGACAGCATGAGCAAAGGCTAAGTGAGGACAAACTATGCGTAGAACCCTTTGACTAGAGCATGGCATACAATGCATTTATGTATTATGAGACAGCTCTCTTAGAAACTTATTAACTGGGTGGTCTTGGCCACTAGCCCAGAGCTCTCATCTTCTCTTAGGCTCAGTTTTCCCATTTGTAAAATGGGGGTGAAAATAATAACATCAACCTATCAGGGATGTTGGGAAGATCAAATAATATAATATTTGTTAAGTGCTTTGACCTGAAAACATTATAGGAATACTAACTATTATATATTTGTATGGCAATTAGTATAAAGTAAATCTGGGTACTTGATGTGTTCTTGTTAAGATCATATGAGAAAATTTATGCAAAGCCCCATCCAAATGAAGGAGGCAACCTAGTATGGCAGAAAATGTACTGGTTTTAGAGTCAGGAGGCCATGGATTCAAATAACAGCTACGCTACTTAGTGTCTATATATCCTTGGTTAAGTTGTTTCCCTTCTCCCATTTAGTAAAATGAGGGAGTTGTTTTTGATGATGTTAAAGTCCCAGCTCTGAAGGGCATGAAAAACTTGTAAAGGACTATGTTAATGTAAGCTATTGTTGTTATGAGATATCTGTGAATTTATTTGCATATCTACTGAGTTGACTTGCATTTTTGTTATTTTTACTTCATTCTTTTGATCTTCTGGAATCACTTCATACTAGAAAAGGAATGAAGAAGCTACGGATGTAGAAAATATATCATATATTTAAAATTTGAATGGACTTTAGAGGTAATCTAGCAGAACTCTTTGGTTTTATATTTTAGGAAACTGAGTCCCAGTTATGATATGATATGATATTTTCCCCTAATAATTTGGTTAAGGGTGAAACTGTCAGTCAGTCATTTGACAAGCATTTATTAAGTGCTCATTATGAAGCAGACACTGTAAAACTGGGAATCCAGCAAAAGACAAAACACAGACCCTGTCCTCAAGGAGCATATACCATAATAGAGATAATATGTAAATGATCATGTACATACAACTCATAAAGTAAAAGGTAGTCTCAAAAAGAAGGTGCTGGAGATGAGGGTTGGGAAACCAGAAAGTGTGTTGAGAAACAGCCTGAGAGTCAGGCTTAACCTGGATTCAGGTACATCCTCTAATATATTCTGTCTATATGACTCCAGGTAGGTCACGTATCTTGTGATCATCCCAGGCTAAGACTATAAATTGTAGAATTGTTTGCAATCTGCACTGGTAGAGGGTTTTCCCTCATCAAGTATTCTCTATACCAGTGGTTCTCAAAGTATTATCCAGGGACTCTTGGGAGTCCTCAACATCCTTTCATGGTGTCTTTGAGGGGAAAAACTATTTTTCATAATAATACTAAGATTAAAAAAGTTTAATATGCTAAATATTATATATATATATGGATACATACTATACATACACACATATATGCATATATATGCATATGTGGTATATATATGTATGTATGTTTGTATACATACATATATACATACACACAGCCTATATAATCAAAAGCTCCTGAGGCATCAATAATTTTAAGAGTATAAAGGAGTCCTCCTCAGCTGGAGGGTCATGACAGAAACAAGAAACAAGAGATTTTTCCTTTCTTGAATCAACTCCAGGGGTCCTTATATCCTTGAATATTTTCTTCCTACTCTTGCTAAACAAACATCTTTTCTCTTAAATGTTGAATAATCTATGAATGTCTCATTTTGTTTCAGTTTCAAAAGAACCAGGGGATTGTCATGAGTCACTCAGATTAGAACATGTGAGTACATTTATAACCTTTTAGATCTCCATTTTCTAACCTGTAAAATAGGTTTTAATCTCTTATGTTACACCCATCCACAAAATTATCTGATTTCTCCAAATTGATCCACAAATTCAAGATTTATCATTACATTTTATTTTCAATTCCTACTTCCCACACTGCTTTCCTTCATCAACTCTCTAACATCTTCATGGCCATGGCTACATTTCCTATTGCCCTGAACTACCCCAGCCTCCTTACCTCCCTTGTTAAAAGAGATTGTTGAGACCACTCTTAAAGATAACATTCAATTGATGGTTTTGCTTTGATGTAGTCACAGGAAAATAGGGGAGCTTTTGAGAAAATGTGAAGCATTTTATGTCAAGAGTAAATACTTTAGCATTTATCTATTCATGGGACTCTCTAGAGCCATTTTCCTACAAATGGAGAATTTCTTATAACTATGACTCCATGAATATATCCCAATAATTCCAGCCTGAAACTGTTTAGAACATTACTTACTTAAAATTTGATTTAATGAACATTTATTAAGCTTCCAGCTAGCTATGTGCAAGATAATGTGTGTATAGGGATAACAAAATAATAATAATAATAATCCTACCCTCAAAAAGATTCTGGCATGTACTCTAGCAAGTTCATTCTAGCATGTACTACAGTAAATAAATGCAAAATAATTTCAAGTGGAAGATTATGCTAATAGAGAGTTCAGGAAAAGTCTAATATAATAGGTGGCACCAGAATGTTGCCATTCAAGAAGATAGAGATTCTACCAGGTCAAGCAAGTAAGGAGTTCATGTTGGTCATGGGGGACGAACCATTTGTGCAAAAGCATAAATACATGAAGTAGAATGTCTGGTTAGGGGAATAACTAACAGCCTAATTTGATGGTGATAGTAGGGATATGAAAGATAGTAATGTAAGGGATGACTATAAAGGTAATGGGGACAGCATAAATATTGTGAAAGAGCTTAAATGCCCAGCCTGAGGAGTTTGTACTTTATCCCAGAGAAAATAAGGAGCAATTAAAGAATTTTTTGAGAAGGGCAAAGGCATAAGCTGATCTCTGTTTTAGGAATATAAATGTGGCAGCTGGGTGGGGGATTGAATGTAATGAAGAGATTGGAGACAGAAGATTGAAGAAAGATCTTTGAATCTAAAGTAGTGATGTGGCTATGAGGTCTTCCATGGCAATTTGTGGTCTGTGAATAGTACTTCTTTTCTTAAGTGATGGTAACAGACCTATTATACCTTTTCAGGTCATCTCCATTAATTTGAAAATTATCTTTATAGAAACTTCTGAAGCTTTCTCTACTCTCCCTCTGATGGATGCAATTAGATTTAATAGACAGAATGCTTTGATTTAGTAGACAGAAGAGCCAGCTCCTTGTAATGGCTTTGCAACATTGGACAAGTGACTTCATTGCTCTGAGTCTCAATTTCCCCAACTTTAAAATCACTGTTAGAGAAGATGATATGTAAAGTTCATTCCAGCCCTAAATCCTACAATCCCGTGGTTTTAGCAAATGAAGGATGCATTGTATTAGTGTGGCAGGATGTTTTGGGGTTGATTATAAAATATACATAAACCTAATGTCCTTTTTATTCACTAACTGGAAGATGCAATTTCTTTCCCTCTCAGTTTGCCTTCTTAAAACTGTGAAACTTCCCAGTGTTAATAGTACAGAACCCTGAAAAGCCAAGAGTCCAAGAAAATATCCCTAGCTTACAGAACCCTGTGGTCTGTTTTCACCTATGCCTCATACTTATCAATAGCCCATACAATAATTTCTATCTTCTCTAAGGACCCTCAAAGCTAAAGAGATTTAAATTCTTTCGTAGATGGTCATTCAATGGCTATTAGACTTCAAGATTCCTGAATAAAATTTTCCAGACTCCTTGTAAGATTATAGTGGACATACCCTTCCCACCTTCTTTCATATATATGCTATTTTGTAGATGTTATATTGCTTTTAATTAGGCCATGGAACAAAAACAGTAGCCAGATATGCAGCATATTATTCTACCCCCCAAAGAAAAAATTCTCATATATCTTCACCTAATTATTAATCTAGTTAATATCAGTCAATTTCTAACACAGATGGTGGGATAAGAGAAACTTTATTCCATCTGGTCCTACCAGATGGACAAATTAAATTAAAGTTATGCAGATATAAATTGTGTATTTTTTCTTCTCTTTCTTATCCTTTTTTTTTTTAATACAAAACACATATAGTCAGAATACAGGGTTCAAATCCTAGTTCTGCCACCTAATTCCCTTTGTGACCTTAAAGAGGTCATTTCCATTTTCCAGCCCTCAGTTTCTTCATTAGTAAAATGAGGGATGTGGTTGTATTAAAGGACCTCTAAAAATCCCTTTCAAATCCTAATCTATAATTTTGTGATTACAGTAAGTGACATAGAAACAACATGGAGTAGGGACATCTATTCTGGCCTTGAAGTCAAGAAGTCTTCGGTTTAAATTCCACCTGAGAAGTCATGTGACCTAAAGCAATTCACCTAATCACTCTTAATTTGGGTATTATAAAAAATGAGATAGTAATAATAATCCATCTCACAGGGTGGTTGTGAGGATCAAATGAGAAAATGTATGAAAGAGTATGGAACTTGGAAGTCACAAGACCTTTGTTTACATCCCAGGTCTTCTACTTACTTACTGAGTAACTTTATGCAAGCCACTTGTCTAGACACCATCTCGATAAGGATCTATGGGGTTAGATAAGATGACTTCTGACCATCCTATGTCAAAAAGTAGAAGAGCAGAACCTGCCTGCCACTGGATATTATTTTTGTTTGACTTCATAGTATATTTTTCCAATTACATATAAAGATAGTTTTCAACATTCAGTTTCATAAGATTTTTGGTTACAAATTTTTTCTCTCTCCTGTCCTCCCCTCCCTCCCCTTCAAGATGGCAAGCTATATAAGTTATACATGTACAATCATATTAAACAAATTTCTACATTAGTCATGTTGTGAAAGAAGTATCAGAACAAAAGGGAAAAATTACAAGATAGAAAAAAAAGTGAAGATAGTATGCTTCACTCTGCACTCAAACTCCACAGTGCTTTTTCTGGATGTGGCATCCAGATGTAGCATCTTGCATCATGAGTCTTTTGGAATTGTCTTAGATAATTGTATTGCTGAGATGAGCTAAGTCTATCATAGTTGATCATCACACAATGTTGCTGTTACTGGGTACAATGTTCTCCTAGTTCTGCCCACTTCACTTAACATCAGTTCATGTAAGTCTTTCCAGGTTTTCTGAAATCCAACTGTTCAGCATTTCGTACAGCACAATAGTATTCCATTACATTCATATACCACAACTTGTTCGGATGTTCCCTCATTGATGGGTATAGCCTCAATTTCCAAATCTTTGCCGCTATAGAAAGAGATGTCATAAATATTTCTGTACATGTGGGACCTTTTCTCTTTTTTATAATCTATTTGGGATACAAACTTAATAGTGAAATTGCTGGATCAGAGAATATACACAGTTTTATAATTCTTTGGGCATAGTTCCAAATTACTCTCTAGAATGGTTACATCAGTTCACAACTCTACCACCAATGCATTAGTGTTCCAATTTTCCCACATCTTCTTCAACATTTATCATTTTCCTTTTCTGTCATATTAGCCAATCTGGTAGGTGTCATGTAGTACCTCAGATTTGTTTTGATTTGCATTTCTCTAATCCATAGTGATTTAGAGCATTTTTTTCATATGACTATAGATAGTTTTCTTCATCTGAAAACTGCCTGTTCATATTCTTTGACCATTTTATCAACTGGGGAATGACCTGTATTCTTCTAAATTTGACTCAATTCTCTATATATCTAAGAAATGTTGTCTTTATCATAAACACTGGCTCTCAAAATTGTCTCCCAGCTTTCTGATTTCCTTTTAATATTGGTTGCATTGGCTTTGTTTGTGCAAAACATTTATTTTATTTAATATAATCAAAATTATCCATTCTGCATTTCATAATGTTCTCCATCTGTTGTTTGGCCATAAATTCTCTCTTTCTCCAAAAGTCTGACCCATAAATAATTCCTTGCTCGCTTAAATTGCTTATGGTTTCACCCTTTATGTCTAAATCATGTACCCATTTTTACTTTGTCTTGAAGGTATAGTGTGTGAGAAGTTGTTCTATGTCTAGTTTCTGCCATACTGTTTTCCAGTTTGTTTGCTTGTTTGTTTGTTTGACAAATAGTGAGTTCCTATCGCAAAAACTAGAGTCTGTAGGTTTCTCAAAGTATAGATTGCTATAGTTATTTACTACTGTGTCTCATGTTCCTAATCTATTCCACTGATTAACCAGTCTATTTCCTACCTATTACCAAATAGTTTTGATGATTGCTGCTTTGTAATATAGTATTAGATCTGATACAACTAGTCTATGTTACTTTTTTGTTTTGCTTTTGTATATTACTTTCTGTCCACATTTTTGTTTTCCATTAATTCCCTTGAAATCCTTGAGCTCTTGTTCTTCCAAATGAATTTTCTTATTACTTTTTCTAGCTCCATAAAATATTTTTGTAGCTTGATTGATATGGCACTGAGTAAGTAAATCAATTTAGGTATAATTGTAATTTTTATTGTATTAGCTAGGCCTACCCATGAGCAACTGATATTTTTCCAATTATTTATATCTGACTTTATTTGTGTGAAAAGTGTTTTGTAACTGTGTTCATATAGTTCCTGGGTTTATCCTGGCAGTTAGACTCCCAATTATTTTATAATGTGTACAGCAAATTTAAATAGAATTTCCCAGTCTCTGGCTGCTGGGCTTTGTTGGTAAATATATAGAAATGCTGATAATTTATGTGGGTTAATTTTATATCCTACAATTTTGATAAAGTTATTATTTGTTTCAAATAGTTTTGTAGTTGTTTCTCCAGGATTCTCTAAGTATACCATCATATTATCAGAAACAGTAATAATTTTCTTCTAATTCTTTCAATTTCTTTTTCATCTCTTACTAGTAAAGCTAATGTTTCTAGTATGATATTGAATGATACTGGCGGTAGTGGGCATCCTTGTTTCACTCCTGATCTTACTGGGAAAGTTTCTAGCTTAGCCCATTACATATAATGCTTGCTGATAGTTTTAGACAGATATTACCTATCATTTTAAGGAAAACATCATTTATTCCTATGGTTTCTAGTGATTTGAATAGGAATGGATTATGTATTTCATTAAAAAGCTTTTTCTGCATCTATTGAGATAATCCTATGATGTCTGTTAGTTTTGTTATGTATATGATTGATTATGCTGACAGTTTTCTTAATATTCAACCAGCTCTGTATTCCTGGTATACATCCCACCTGGTCATACAGTATTATCCTGGTGATAAATTGATGTAATCTCTTTGCTAATATTTTATTTTTTTCTTCAATATTCATTAGAGAAATTGGTCAAAACTTTCTTTCTGTTTTGGCTCTTCTGGTTTAGGTTTCAGCACCATATTTATATCATAAAAAGGAATTTGGCAGAACTCCTTCTTTGCCTATTTCCCCAAATACCTTATATAGCATTGGAATTAATTGTTCTTTAAATGTTTCATAGAAGTCACTTATAAATTTTTTAAAAAATGGCCCTGGAGATTTTTCTGAGTGAGTACATTGATGGCTTGTTCAATTTCTTTTTTATAAAATGGGATTATTTAGTTTATTTTCCTTCTATTAATCTGGACGATTTATGTTTTTGAAAATATAAATTGAAAATCCTCCAAATATTTGTAAAAATGTCTCTAAACAAATTCTAAATCAGCAGAACCCACAAAAAGACAGAGTGAAACAAATTTCCAGCCCAAGACAACCTGGATAGTTGATCAGAAAGGTATATCATGCCAGGTTTGGAGAGGAACATAGTTCGACGTGTGCGCACAGGCCTCAGCGAACCTGGAGCAGGCCTCAGAGGACTGAATCACAGGTAGCTGTGGCAGATTCCAGACTTTGAAACCCATGAAACCTAAAGACAACTTAAAAGGCCAGTAGGAAAAGCTGTTTCTGTGGTGAAGAGAGAGAAGCATGGAGTCCTAGCTACACTCCCCCCGTGCAGCTCTGGAGCAGCAGTTGCCTCTAGAGCTTCTGGCCCATGGACCGAGGGGGAATCAAGTGGCTGATCAGAGGGGGATTAGAGGGATCTCTCTGCTAGTGCAAGATTCTCTTGCTTTGCCTGTGCTTGGAACTGGGTCACAGTTCTGGGTGGCGGTCATGGGGCGAGGAGGAGTGCTAGCATGGCGGAACTTGTAGTAGCTCTGGAGAGGAAATCCTCCTCACATTTCCAAGACAGAAAAGAGTGCTTGTGTTCACTCACAGACCAGAGTACAGGCCAGGAAAGGAGTAAACACCTTGCATTTGATCATAGCACCTTGGAAGAACTAAAAATTTTCGGGTCCCTAGAAGTATCTCTGAAAACAGCTGCACTAAAAGCTCGGGACAGTACATTCTCCACATTGGAAGCAGCCACTTACTTTAACAAAGGGTTTATAACTCAAGTAATTGGCTGGGATCATGAGCAAGCAGCACATAAAGAATCAGACCATAGAACCTTTCTTTGGTAACAAAGAAGATCAAAGCATACAACCAGAAGAAGACAACACAGTCAAAACTGCTACATCCAAAGCCTCCAAGAAAAATATGAATTGGTCCCAGGCTATGGAAGAGCTCAAAAAGGATTTTGAGAAGCAAGTAAGAGAAGCAGAGGAAAAACTGAGAGTGATGCAAGAAAATCATGAAAAACAAGTCAACAGCTTTCTAAAGGAGACCAAAACAAAATACTGAAGAAAATAACACTTAAAAAATAGCCTAACCCAAATGGCAAAAGAGGTCCAAAAAGCCAATGAGGAGAAGAATGCCCTAAAAAGCAAAATTGGTCAAATGGAAAAGGAAGTCCAAAAGTTTACCGAAGAAAATACTTCCTTAAAAGTTAGAATGGAGAAATTGGAACCTAGTGACTTTATGAGAAATCAATACAATGTAAAACTAATTCAAAAGAATGAGAAAATAGAGAACCATGTGAAATATCTCATTGGAAAAACAAATGACCTGGAAAATAGATCCAGGAGAGAGAATTTTAAAATTATTGGGCTATCTAAAAGCTATGATCAAAAAAAAAAGAGCCTAGACATCATCTTTCAAGAAATTATCAAGGAAAACTGCCCTGATATATTAGAACCAGAGGGCAAAATAGAAATTGAAGAATCCACTGATCACCTCCTGAAAAAGATCCCTAAAGGAAAACTCCTAGGAATACTGTAGACAAATTCCAGAGTTCCCAGATCAAGGAGAAAATATTGCAAGCAGCCAGAAAGAAATAATTCCAGTATTGTGGAAACACAATCAGGATAACAAAAGATTTAGCTGCTTCTACACTAAGTGACCATAGGGCTTGCAATATAATATTCTGGAGGGCAAAGGAGATAGGATTACAACCAAGAATCACCTACCCAGTAAAAGTGAGCATAATCCTTCAGGGGAAAAAATGGACATTCAGTGAAATAGAAGACTTTCAAGCATTCTTGATGAAAAGACCAGAGCTGAACAGAAAATTTGACTTTCAGATACAAGATGCAAGAGAAACATGAAGAGGTAAACAAGAAAGAGAAATCATAAGAGACTTATTAAGGTTGAACTGTTTACATTATGAGTCCTTTGTCAGTATTAGAGTAGTTGGAGGGAAAAATTATATGTACGTAAATATATATATATATATATATATACAAATATATGTATATAGATAGATTTAGATATATAGATAGATTAGATAGATAAAGAGAAAGAGAAAGAGAGAGAGAGATAAATAGAGGGCACAAGATGAGTTGAAGATGAAGGGGTGATATCTGGAGAAAGGGAGAGGTAGAATGGGGTAAATTATCTCACATAAAATAGAAAGGAAAGGCTTTTACAGTAAATGGGAAATGGGGGGAAGGTGAGAGGGAATGAATGAATCTTATTCTCATTGGATTTGGCTTATGAAGAGAATAACATACACAATCAATTGGGTATGGAAATCTATCTTACCCTACAGAAAATGGGGGGGAGGAGGAAGGGGACAAGAGAGCAGGAGGATGATAGAGGGGAGGGCAGATTGGAGGAGGGGTAATCAGAAGCAAACACTTCTAAAGAGGGACAGGATCAAAAGAGAGAATAGAATAAATGGGGGGTGGGATGGGATGAAAGGAAATACACTTAATTTTTCATACCATGACTACTATGGAGGTGTTTTGCATGACTGCACAAGTATAACCTGAATCAAGGTGATTGCTTTCTCAATGAGGGTGCATGGGGAGGGAGAAAGGGAAGAAAATTTGGAATTAAAATTTTAAAAACAAAAGTTAAAAAAAATTTTTGTTTTCACATGCAACTGGAAAATAAGATACACAGGAAATGTGGTATAAAAATCTATCCTGCCCTACAGGAAAATTGAAGGGGAAGGGGATAAGGGAAGGGGGGGAGAGACAGAAGGGAGGGCAGATTAGGAGTATTCAGAATGAATGCCATTTTTGGGGTGGGGGAGGGATGAGATGGGGAGAAAATTTGGAACTCAAAATCTTATGGAAGTAAATGTTGAAAACTGAAAATAAATAAATTTAAAAAAAACACTTTGAGTAAATAATTAATTTTGACTATTACAAATATCTAAATTAACTATAGAGGACATATGATGAAAGTACTATCTGCATCCAGCAAAAGAACTGATACATAAAAATATATATAGAATATATCTATTAGTGTCTAATGGTAGCCATCTCTGGGGCATGATGAAGGGTGGAGAGATAGAGAAAAAAGAAATGTATATGATAATTTTGTCATATATTTAAAAGGAATAACAAGTTGTACATAATATAGATGCAGTTTCAGGTGCAACCATCTTTTTATTATACTATGTTATGGAAATGCTTGCTTTATTTGATAAATTAAAATAAATAAATGAAAAAGCAAAATTGGGAAATGTTTAACAAAATACATTAAAGTACAATAAAACATAAAAAATATAAATCCATTTCACTTATACTGTCAGATTTATTGGCACATACTTGGTCAAAATATCTCTTAATTATCATTTTAATTTCCTTTTCATTGGTGGTGAATTCACCCTTTTCCATTTTGCTACTGATACTTTGGTTTTCTTCTTTCTTTTTTAAATCAAACTAACCAAATGTTTATCTATTTTATTTTCATGCAAGTAGCTCTTAATTTTATTCCTTAGTTCAATAGTTTTCTTATTTTCAATTTTATTAATCTCTTCTTTGATCTTCAGAATTTGGTATTTAATTGGAGATTTTTAATTTGTTCTGTTCTTACCTTTTTTATTTGCATGCCTAATTCATTGATCAGCTATTTCTCTATTTTATTTGTGTTTGCATTTAGAGATACAACATTTCCCCTAACAACTGCTTTAGCTGCATTCCATAAATTTTGGTATGTTGTCTCATTATTGTCATTCTCTTTGATGAAATTATTGATTGGATCAATGACTTGTTGTTTCACCCACTCATTCATTTGGATTACATTATTTAATTTCCAATTAGTTTTTAGCCTATCTTTCCTTGACCATTCGTTACATGTAATTTTTATTGCATCATGATCAGAAAAGGGTGTATTTAATATTTCTGACTTTTCTGTATTGGATTATGAGGGTTTTTTGATCAAATACAAGGTCAATTTTGTATAGGTGTCATGTACCACTGAGAAAAAGGTATATTACTTTCTGTCCACATTCAATTTTCTCCAGAGGTATCTCATATATATATCTCTTCTAAAATTCTATTTATTTCCTTAACTTTTTTCTTGTTTATTTTGTAGTTAGATTGATCTAGCTCTGAGAGGGGGAGTTGAGGGCCTCATCGGTATAGTTTAGCTGTCTATTCCTTCCTATAACTCACTTAACTTCTCCCCTAAGAATCTGGATGCTATACACCTTGGTGCATATATGCTAACTATTGATATTACTTCATTGTCTATGGTACCCTTTAGCAAGATATATTTCCTTCCTCGTCTCTTTTAATTAGATCAATTTTCTTGCTTTTGCTTTGATTGAAATCAGGATTGCTACTCTTGCTTTTTTTTTTTTTTTACTTTAGCTGACACATGATATATTCTGCTCCAGCCTTTTACCTTTACTCTGTGTGCACCTCTCTGCTTCAAATGTGTTTCTTGTAAACAACATACTGTAGGATTCTAATATTTAACACACTTTGATATCAATTTCTATTTTATGGGAGAGTTCATCCCATTCATATTCACAGTCATGATTATTAACTGTCTATTTCCTTACATCATACTCCCCCCCATTTACCCTTTTCTCTCCTTTCACCATGTCCCTCATCACTAGTGTCTGGATTTCTTAAGATTTTTCAGATTTAAAGGCAACATCAAGAGAAAAGTATAATAAAAAAAGAGATGTTAATTGGGGAATAGATAAGCTTAATGCATTTTCTTTTTTTAAATTTTATGTAATCAAATTGCCTTTAATGGTGGTCATGTCAGGTGGCAAAATCAGTCATGTCATTTTTATCTTTGTTGGAGTTTGTGTGTGTGTGTGTGTGTGTGTGTGTGTTGACTTAACTAAATGATATTTTTGACTCACTTGACCACAATAACAGCTTTCATAAGAGAGAAAGTAAGAAAAACTCCAGAAGTTTCCATGGCAACCTGTAACAAATGGATTCTGTAAGGGTTATCCACAAAAAACATAACACACATACACACAATCTGTACTAAGTGATCTGGTAAAACAAATTGTCACTTCTCTATGTGGTATGTACCACAACATCCATGTGCATAACTCCAAGAAAGATCCAGTGTATCCAAACAGGATTACTTTAATTCATTGCATTTTTTAATTCAATTCAAAAAGCATACATTAAGCACTAAAGAAATGCAAAATATTAGAGGTAGAGTCAAAACAGTAAAGACAAAAACTTGCCTGAGCTATCCCTAGTAGCCCTCAGAAACTACATTAAGTTAAGACTCTGAAAGTATACTAGACTGACAGAACCAACAAGAAGATTGAGTGAAACAATTTTCGAACAGATGGTTTCAGGCAAGGCCGTAGGAGGCTGTAAGCCACAGCACAGATCAGCAACCTAGGCTCTGTGATCCTGGCTCAGCAGGTTAGTGGTACAGAAAGCATGCTGTGAGGCCTCTAGCCCCAGCACAGAACATAAACTGCCAGCCCCAAAACCCTAAACACAACAAGCACAACTAGGCCAGGCCAGTATAGTGCAGTGAGCAAGCTGTCAGCACCTGTGGCCCTGGCACAGAAATCCAGTTACCAGATCCCTGGTCCCAAGAACAAGAACTGTCAGCCAGTGCCTCCCTGTACCCCAAGAGCAGAGCTCTACTTCAAAAGTCACAAAATGAGTGAAAAAAAAAGAACCTACACCATAGAAAGCTACTATGGCAACAAGAAAAATTAAAACACAAACTCAGAAGATGACAAAAATGTCAAAATGCTTACTTGTGAAAGCTCAAAGGGGAAGATGAATTGGTCTCAAGACCAAAAAAGCCTTCTTGAAAGGCCTCAAAAAGAATTTTAAAGATCAAATAAGAGAGGTAGAAAAAATGGGAAAAGAAATGAGAGTTATGCAGGAGAGAGTAAACAATTTGGAAAAAGAAGGACACAAATTGACAGAAGAAAACAATTCCTTAAAAAATACAATTGACCAAATGGGGGAAAATCCATCGAAGAAAGCAACTCTTTAAAAAGTAGAATTGGCCAAATTGAAAAGGAGGTAAAAAAGTTAACTGAAGAAAAAAATCCCTTAAAAATTACAATTGGGCAAGTGGAAGCTAATGTCTCCACAAGATATCAAGAATCAGTCAAAGAAAATCAAAAGCATGAAAAAAAAAAACTAGAAAAAAATGTAAAATGCCTCTTTGGACAAACAACTGACCTGGAAAATAGATGGAGAAGAGATCATTTGAGAATTATTGGACTACCGGAAAGGCATGATCACAAAAAGAACCTAGACATAATCTTTCAATAAATTATCAAGGAAAACTGCCCTGATATTCTAGAACCAGAGGATGAAATAACCATTGAAAGAATCCACCAATCACCTCCTGAAAGACATGCCAAAACTGAATGCCAAGGAATATTGTAGCCAAATTCCAGAATTATCAGGTCAAGGAGAAAATAAAAAAAAAAAATCAAATATGAAAGAGCCACAGTCAGGATTACACAAGACTTAGCAACTTCTACAGTAAAGGAACAGAAAGCTTGTAATATCATATTCTGGAAGGCAAAAGACCTTGGATTACAACAGCAAAATTGAGCATAATCTTTCAGGGAAAAAGATGTACATTCAACAAAATAGGGAACTTTCAAACTATCCATATGAAAAGACAAGAGCTGAACAGAAAATTTCTTCAAATGTAAGAATCAAGGGAAGCATAAAAAGATAAACAGAAAACAATAACAACAACATGTTGTTCAATAAGGTTAAACTATTTCCATCCCTACACAGGAAGATAATACTTATAACTCCTTTTTTTTTTTACATGAGTAGTCATGCAAAATACTCCGTAATAGTCATGTTGTGAAAAACAAAGTATATTTCCCTTCATCCTATCCTGCCCCGTATTTATTCTATTCTCTCTTTTGACCCTGTACCTCTTTAGAAGTATTTGCTTCTGATTACCCCCTTCCCCATTCTGCCCTCCCTTCTATCATCTCCCTGTTCTCTTGTCCCCTCCCCCCATTTCCTGTATGGTAAGAGAGATTTCCATACCCAGTTGAGTGTGTATGTTATTCCCTCCATAAGCCAAATCCTATGAGAATAAAATTCACTTATTCCCTCTCACCTTCCCCCCATTTCCCCTCTACTGCAAAAGCCTTTTTTTATCTGTTTTATGTAAGATAATTTACCCCATTCTAACTCTCCCTTTCTCCTTGTCCCAGTATAACCCTCTCTCACCCCTTCATTTTATTCTCCAGATATCACCCCTTCATCTTCAACTCGCCCTGTGCCCTCTATCTATCTCTCTATCTCTCTCTCTGTCTATCTATCTACATACATATAATTTTTATCCTCCATCTACCCTAACACAGACAAAGTTTTAACTCATGAGTTACAAATATCATCTTTCTATGCAGGAATGTAATCAGTTCAACCTTAATAAGTCTCTTACATCACATGAAGAGGTGCAAAAGACCTATTATAGTAGAGGGAAAGAAGGGAGGAGGGGACAAGTGCTTGAACCTTACTCTCATTGGATGTGGCTCAAAGGGAGAATAACATATTACACTCAGTTGGGTATAGAAATTTATTTTACCCTATAGGGAAATAGGAGAGGAGAGAGGAAAGAAAAGGGAGTCTGATAGAAGTGAGGGTGGATTGAAAGAGGCAGTGATCACAAGAAAAACAATGGTGAGGAGGACTAACTGAAAGGAGAGAGAAAATTATAAATGGGGAAAAAAGATGGAGGGAAATACATATATATATGATGATATAGTGTGTATATACATGAATATGCATATACATATAGATAAATATGCATTATCGAATATAAATGGGCATTTTGGTTCAGGTTTCTTTTTTTTCTTTTATGGATTGTTTATAGTACCCTGTTGTAAAATTTGGGTTAAGTATTTGATCAGGCTCTGCCTCATCTTCTGGCCTTTGTATATTGTCTGTGGCTTCTACAAAACTCTCCCAAAATTCCCATTTAATTTCTTATGCTGACTTGCAATATATTGAACTGAATAAGGAAAGTCATGATGTGGAAGGGATAACAGTACTTAGGTTTACCTTCTGGAGTTGAATCATGTTTATCCCTCTTCAAAATACTTGAAGACAACCAGATCCCCTAAGGTCTTCTTTATCTATTCTCAGTTTTGTCTTCTAATATAATTCTTAATTGTGGCAGTTATTTATATTCTCTCCTCACCTCTTAACATTCAATTTCTAGCTTCTGGAAGAGACAGTTATGTAGCAGAAAGGGTAGGAAAAACAGGTGAGCTGAATAACAAGGAAAATATGAAGGCTACAAGGAGACATTGGAACTTTAAAGGAGGCCAGAGATTGAAGTGGGGATGGGGGTAGGGATGGGGGTAATATGTTTGGAAGATCTAGAGGAAAAGAGGAAGGATACTGAATCAAACTGAAGGAGGAGAAAGTTACAGCTTGAAAGAGAGCTAACTATGAAGGAAGTAAAGGCTTGAGGACCTGAGGAAGATGAGGTCTCATTCAGGAAGATGACAAGCCAATCTTAGTAAGAAAATGTAAGTAAACATCATTGGTAAATTAAAATAGGCTAGTGAGAGAAGGTAAGGGAAGTTGACTTTGGGCAAAGAAGCATTTAAGGTGTTGAATTGTAATCATTCCAAAGTAGTAAAGGTCAAAGGACTGATAGAATTCCTCTCCATGCTCCAGATTATTAGGATAAATGTCAAGTCCTCCAACATTTCCCCAAAACAAAAGAAAACAAAATAAACTAAGAAAAAACAAAGTGAGGCTTACAGTGAAAATGAAAGAAGGAAAAGGATCTAAAAAGGGAAGAAGAACCACTAGACCCTTGAATGAATGAATGAATGAATAAATGAATGAACAAGGGAGAATTTATCAAGCTTACATTATGTGGCAAGAACTATGCTAATTATTAGAAATATAAATATAAAAACAAAAAGAATATCAGCCCTCATGGAGGTTACAGCCTAATAGAGAAAGACAAGGTAAAGACTGCTGGCCTAGAAAGGCTTTTGGTGAAGCATGCACTAATCTGAATGGTGTGTATCCAGGTGCAGAGTTCTGGGACTAAGTCAAATTCAATTAATATTTATTAAGTGCTACTATTTGCCAGACACTGTGCTAAATGCTGGGAATACAAATAAGGAAAAGATTGTCTCTGACCTCAAGAAGCTTACAATCCATATTATGGATAAGTTTTGCATGACTACACATGTATAACCTATATGGAATTGCCTGCCTTTTCAATGCAGGGGGCAGAGGGTAGGAGGGAGGAAAGGAGAGAATTTGGAACGTAAAGTTTTTTAAAAGAATGTTAACAATTGTTTTTACAAGTAACTGGGGGGAAATAAAATACTAAATTGAAATAAATAAATACATTTTAAAAAGAAGCTTGCAGTCTAGAGGGAGAAGAAAACTATACCTAAAGAAGCTAAAAGGGAGTGTGCACAAGGGAATATCTCATGTTGGATGCATGATGTTCCATGGAGTTCAAACCAAAAAGAACTGCTGTTGGTTAGTGAAGTGTTACCTGGTATTGAAACGAATATGGTAAATTCTTCAGGGTTTGCCCTTTCCTTTCAGTCAGATGGATGGCCAGAAAATGGAGGGTATGTAAACTTATGCAGCTACAAAATTGTTGTGAAGGCTTTTCTAAAGAAGATGTTCTGAACAGTAATGAGCTACTTATGTTCCAAGGAAGGATAAGGTAGATCTGCAGGTTTTATTGGGTGAGAGATCATCTAGTAATAACAATAACAACAATAATAATAATAACAGCTAACATTTACATAGTGCTAACTATGTACTAGACTCTGTGCTAAGCACTTTACAATTATTATCTTGTTTGATACTCATAACAACCCTGCAAGGTATGTGCTATTATTATCCCCATTATATAGGTAAGGAAACTGAAGCAAGTAGAATTTTAGTGGCTTGCCCAGAGTCACACAACTAGTAAGTGTCTGAGGTCAGATTTAGATTCATGTCTTTCTTCCTGACTCTAGATGCAATGTTCTATCCACTGTACCACTTAGCTGCCCCTAGGTACTATCCTTAGTCAAGGTCAGAAGAAGAAAAGTAAAGCTTGGTATCCTCTTGCTAGTGGATACTGAGGTAGCTAAATAATAAACCATAATTAAAAGTTCTCTTTTCTTCCAGTGGCATAAATCTAGGACATGTGACAGAGAACCTCCTAAGATTTGTGGAAATAGATTACTCCTTCCCACTTCTATGACTCATATAGGTAGAAATGATCTAACTAGTCGAACCAGAAAAAAAAAGTATGTGTATACACACACACACACACACACACACACATACACACACACACACATGTATATATACATATATGTATTCCAAAGGATTATCAAGTATTGGGTAAGACAATGGAGGCCATCAAGGCATAGGTGATGTTCTCATAACTCTAGCCCATTGCAGACAAATATTGAAGAAAATAAAAGAATATTTGGAAAGTGAACAGCTGCTCAAAATAGTAGTTAAGTGTGAATGAAATTTGGAGTGTTGGACCATAGCTTAAGATGCAGGAAAGGCAGGTTTCTGGCCAAGTGAAACCATGTATTTTATTACTGTTTTACAAACCTAATCAAAAGTGTTTTAAACTAAAGGTGGTAGTAGTGGAAGGACTACTTATATTCATCCATACATGAAACTAGTTGCCAGAGAAGGAAGACAGTTGAAATACATTCACAAGACATAAAACCCAAGAAAGAGGTAGTAATAAAACCTGCAGCTATGCACAAATGCATTTAGTTAGAGCAACAAGAAAGATTGACTTTAGGTCCCAATTCAAATGTGACTTCATGGGCATCACTGACCTATGGATTGGGACTGTTGAAAGTTATGTTGACTTAGCATCCCATTGTTCCCAGCCCTGCTTATTGACCAGGGTTGGGGAAGGCTCTGGTGTGGAAGGTAGACATCGTGTCTGTAGCTATTGTATTAATTGCTCCTTGTTATGTACTCCGACCTGCAAATTGGGGGGAACTGAGATTCAAGGGCCCAACCTCTTTTCCTGAGGTGGACCTATCAGAATTGTCTCAAAGTTACCTATAAAACCTATCCCCACTTTGAAGCTATTGCTGATCTTCAGTGAACAGCTTGTCAACATGTTGCTACCTTGGCATTCTTATAATAAAATCTTTTCTTTCTCCTGAGTTTTGCCTCATTAATCAGATTGAAAAACACAAATTAAAAATTTTCCTTTTAACAGGACCCATGATTGAAATAAATAATTCTATAATTCTATAATACCAAGAAGCCACAACCAGAATTATACACCATTTAGCAGTCATCAATACCAAACAGCAGGGAGTTTGAAATATGATGTCCAAACCTTCCTTTGACTATTTTCTTCTATCTTCTGCTACATGTGGAAGGCAGAAGAATCTGGACTAAAGATTTCCACCTGCCCCAAATCGATTTACCCCTGACCTGGGAGTTTATCACTTCCTACTGAGCTATCTGATCTTTAGCCTCAGGTAAAAAGATAAGCCAGACCTTATCTCACCATGCATCTTGCATGGCCCAAAGGGAAAGTGTCAAAGAGCTACCCCAGACTAACTTCCATGGCTACCAGCAGAAGGCATCTTCTTCTTCCTGCTTCCAGGCTGACTGCCCAACCAGGATGTGGAGAACCTTTATTGTAAAGAAGGAGAACTTTCCCTTTCATCTCAGTTTTTGCATCCCTTGCTGTGCCTATTCTTTATAGGAAGAACTTCCTCACTGATTGAGGCAGTAGATTTGGAATGATTCCAATTGCAACTTCCAGGTTCTTTTCCTACTTACATGACTCAGTAACCTCTTATCCCTCAAAGTTCATGTAATTCATCTGTATAACCCAATCAAAATTGTGGTAGCTGTTCTCTAAATACTTTTACATCACTCCTTTTCCTTCCTCAATGAGTTTAGTACATGACTCACAATTTTTCTTTCCTCAACTCCTGCCTTCACATGAGATGACTTCAACATATATATCATTTCTCCCTGAAACACCTTACCTACTCAGTTTCTCAATTTATTGACTTCCCATGAACAGCTCCTCCACTCACAAAGATGACCATAACCTTGATTTTTCCATAACCTGAAAATGGACAACCTCCATGCTCAGGAATTCCAAAATCCCTTTATTTAACCATAATCCACTGTCTTCCTCAGCAGTAGTCTCAGGTGAGAAGAGGGGAAAAGAGTTCCTCTGACTGAAAGCCTTGGGCCTTCTGTCTCCTGCTGGGCATAATATATCCCATGATGGGAAGAATTAGGGAGTGGTCATGATAATTTCCATCGACCTGAAAGAAATTTACCTATCTTAGAGCAATAACTTATATCTGTGCCAGCACAAGACAATTTCTACCTCCTGTTGCCAGCCTAATCTCTGAACCTCTGGTGCAAAGGGGGGCACTTATACTTAAACTTTTGTCCTTCTGTCTCATGCTGTCCTTTGAGGGAAGATGAAGAGAAAGATGATACAGAACAGGACTTCTTTCCTCTGCTGTGCAGGTTTGACTTCCACCCCCTTCTGTGTTTTTTTCTTTTTTTTTTCCTGCCTAATCTTTACCCTTCAGAGGAAAGAGAAGTAGTGAGGAAGTGTCTCCCATCTTACCATCTGACCATGACCCTTCTGTCTCATGCTGTACTTGCCTCCAGCCTAATCTCTAACCTCCATGGGGAAGAGTGTGCTCTCTACTCAATGATGAACATTCTCATACCTGGTTATACCTTTCACATTCTAGAAATTCTGGACCCCTGTAGATCATCTTCTAAACTTCATTACCTAGCTTCATCACTCACCTCCTTATTTCCATCCCCCTCAACTCTCTCACCCTAAAGTTTCAAACAAACACTACCCAGCCCTTTAATTATGCTTCTGATATGCCCATTCCATAGGCAACAAAATTGTCTTCATTCTAAATCATTTCCTTTCCCACTGCTTTCTACTAGCTATATGGAAACCTGGATCCCCCCAGATGACAAAATCTTTCCAGTATTGGCTGTGCCTTCACTCCTTCTTCTTGTATCACTGTTCAGGGCAGGGGAGTTGGAACACTCCTTGTTTCCCACTGCAACTTCCAGCTTTTCTCCCTACCTTTATTACTGAGTAACCTCTCTTTGAGGTTCATACTATTCATGTCTGCCACATAATCAAAATTCTGGTAGCCATTGTCTGTAGAGCTCCAGTTCACTCCTCTTCCTTAAAGGGTTCGGTATATGGCTCAACACCCACCCTCATATTGGAATACCCAAAATACATATTGTGTCTCCCTTCAAACTCCCTAACCACTCAAATCCTCAACCTACACACTTCCCATGAGCTATTCCTCCACTCAAACTCAGCTGCACAGAAAGATAATCATACCCTTGATCTTTCCATTACCCACAAATGTTCCAACTCCATTTTCAAGAATTCTGAAATCCCCTTGTCTGACCTATTGACTTTTCACCACTCCCTATGCCTTCTAATACAAAATTCTTCTCTTTATCAACACTGGGAGCTCCAATCCCTTGACACCCTTCTCCATCTCCTCTTTATTAAGCACTCTCCCTTCTTTTCTCCATCTTGACCCCTTGGTGAGCCAATTCAACTCCACACTGTCCTCTCTTGAATCTCTAGCCCCTTTTCTTATAACTGATTATGCGTTTTAAGCCTCAGCCTTGGATTACTCTTATCATTCACCTCCTTCATTCCTATACGTATGCTACTGAACTAAGGTGGAGAAATATCATACAACTGTTCTGTCTGGGTCCACTGTAAATTGTTTACTATAACCTCAATTGGGCTATCACTGTGGCTAGGTAATCCTTCTACATATCCCTTATCAATATAATTTCCCATTCTCTAGAAAGGATCTTCCAAGTATTTATATCTCTCTTCAATCTTCCCATAGCTCCCTCTGCCTACACTTTCTCAGCTGAGACCCTTGCCTCATAATGTATAGAAAACAATTGATGTCATTCACCTTGAGCTCCCTCTTCTCCCTCCTTCCTCATCTCCTATCTTCTACATTTTAGGTCACTTTCTCCTTCTTCACTCCTTTATCACATGATGAAGGGACCTTACTCCCTAACAAGGCTAACCCCTGTAATTCTTCAAGCAATCTCATTCCATCCTATCTCCTCCAGAAGATTATCCCTTCTTTGATCCCTATGCAATCACTTATTTTCAATCACCTCTTGTCTACTATTTTATTCCTTACTGCCTACAAACATGCTCATGTCTCCTCCAACTCACTTGATCCTTATATTCATGTTAGCTATTGCCCTATATCTCTTCTAGCCTAACTACTTCAAAAGGCCATCTACAAAAGATATCATCACTTTCTCTCCTCACATTATCTTCTTAACCCTGTACAATCTAGTTCCTGACATTATAATTCTTCCAAAACAACTGTATCTAAAGTTGCCAATGATTTCTTAGTTTCCATACTGAAAAGCTTTTTTTTTTCAATCCTCATTCTATTTGAACTCTCTGCAGCCTTTCACACTTTTGATCATCCTCTCCTCCTTGGTACACTCTTTTTTTTCTAGTTTTTTCTTTTGGGGGGGAACACCATTCCTGTTTCTCCTCCTATGTATCTGACCACCCTCTTGGAGTCCTTTGCTGGATCCTCATCCAAATACCTCAAGGCATAGGTATCCCTCAAAGTTCTGTCATGGCCCCCTTTCCCTTCTCCCTCTGTACTACTTCACTCAAGGATCTCATCAGCTTCCATAGATTCATTTATTATTTCAAATCTACTTACTTATCCTGCCCCAAATTCTGTGCATTCAAAGCCCTTCAAATACTACCAAAAAAAAGAAAGAAAAAACAAACCAGAAGGAAAAGATAAAAAGAAAAAAGAAATTTCATTTAAAGTAACTTTAGACAATGTAAAATATTTGGGTATCTACCTGCCAAGACAAACCCAGGGAGTACTTGAATATAATTATAAAACACATTTCACACAGAGAAAAACATCTAAATATTTGGAAAACTTTAATTGCTTATGGGTGGGCTGAGCCAATATAATAAAAATAAGAATTCTGGTATGTTAACTTAATTATTCAGTGACATACCAAGCAAGCACCAAGGAATTATTTTATAGAGCTAGAAAAAAATGACAAAATTCATCTGGAAGAACAAAAGGTCAAGAATATCAAGGGAATCAATGAAAAAAATTGTGAAGGATGATGAACTAGCATTACCAGATTTCAAGCTATATTACAAAGCACTAATCACAAGAACAATCTGGTAGTGGCTAAGAAATCAAGTGTTAGGTCAGTGGAATAAATTGGGTAAATAATACACAGTAATAAATGACCATAATAATCTAGTATTTGATAAATGCAATGATCCAAGTTGGGTAAGAACTCACCATTTGACAAAAATTTCTGGGAGAAATGGAAGATAATTCAGAAAGAAATAGGCATGGGCCAACATCTCCCACTGGATAACAAAATAAGATCAAAATAGGAAAAGGATTTAGACATAAAGGGTCATGCCATAAGAAAATTAGGAGAGGATGGAAAAATGTACTTGTAAGATCTATGTATGGATAAAAAATAAAGTTTATGACCAAACAAGAGATAGAGAGGATCACAGAAAGTAAAATGGATAATTTTGATCATATGAAAATTTTAAAAAAGGTTTTGCCCAGACAAAGTTAGCACAGCCAAATTTAGAAGAAAACAGGAAAATGGGATGGAAATACAGCAAATTTCTCTGTCAACAGCCTCTTTTCTCAAATATATAGGGAACTAAGCCAAGTTCATTAAAATATGACCATTTCTTAATTGATAATGATCAAAAGATATGAACAGGCAGTTTTCAGAAGAAGAAATTAAAGCTATCTATATTTAAATGAAAAAAAATACTCTAAATCACTCTCGATTAGAGAAATGCAAATTAAAACATCTCTCAGATAATACCTCACATATTTCAGATTGACTAACAATGCAGAAAAATAAAAATTAAAATGCTAGAGGGGATGAGGAAAAATTAGGACACTAATGCATTGTTGGTGGAGTTGTGAACAGGTCCAATCATCAGAAAACAATTTGCAACTACTCTCAAAAATCTATGAAACTGTGTGTAGCCTTTGACCCAAACAATGCCACTACTAGGTCTGTATCCCAAAGAGATCAAAAAGGGAAAAGGACTTGTAAAAATTATTTATAGCTACTCTTTTTTGATGGCAAAGAATTGGAAATTGAGGGAATGTCTGTCCTTTGGGGAATGGCTGAACAAGTCACAGTATATGATTGCAATGGAATATTATTGTACTATAAAAATGATGAGCAGAACAGTTTCAGAGAAGTGTGGGAAGACATATATAAACTGATGCAGAGTGACATGAGTCAATCCATGAGAACATTGCACATAGTAACAGCAATATTGTAAGGAAGACAAACTGTGAAAGACTTAGTTACTCTGATAAAGACAATTCCAAAAGTCTCATGATTAGAAATGCTATCCACCTCCAGAAAGAGAACTGACAAATTCTGAGGGCAGATTAAAAAAACAACAACCTTTCTTCATTTTTTTCTTGAAATATGTTTTCCATGACTTCATTCATATAATTAATATCATATTGCTTACCAATGGAGGGGAGGAGGAAGTGGGAGGGAGGGAATTAGGAACTCAAAAGTTTTAAAAATGAATGTTAATATTTTTACTTGCAATTGGCAAATATTAATGAAATAAAAATAAATTGAGAGGAAAAGCCCTTTATAATGTAGCCCTCTCCTACCTTTCTAGTTTTCTTATATCCTTACTTCCCACCACATTATCCTCAATCCAGTGACACAGGCCTCCTGGCTGTGCCAGGACAATACTTCTCTAGGTGCCAGTCATTTTCTCTGGCTGTCCTCCAAGCCTGAAAGATTCTCCCTGTGTGTGTGGATTTTTAAAGAAATAGAAGACTTCCAAACATTTCTGATGAAAAGCCCAGACTGGCAGAAGTGTTTATTGAACCACTGTGAGAGACACAAAAAGATTATAGTGAATAAGAGGCGTACCTCAATATTGAAGTGTAAATATACAAAGGAAATACATACATACATACACACACACACACATATATATGTGTATGTATTCTTTATTAGAGTAACTAAGTCTTTTACAATTTATCTTCCTTACAACATTGCTGTTACTGTGTACAATACTCTTATGGATCTGCTCATGTCACTGCATCAGTTCATATATGTTTTATACACGCACACACATTTGGGAATTCATTATGGTTTGCTCAATTTCTCTTTCTGTGATTGGATTTTTAGATCTATAAAAGTCTTGTTTTGTTAAATTTTTCATTTAATTTTTTAGGTAATGATCAATTTCCTTTGAATTCTTAATTTTGCTGGCATATAATTGTGTATTGTACTTTTTTGTGGATTTCTTTTCTTTTGTAGTGAATGCAACATCTTCATTTACTTTTAGTTTTGCTAATTTGTTTTATTTTTTCTATTGTTTGATAAGCTTAGCTAGTGGTTTATTGATTTTGTTTGTCTTTCAAAATCTCCTAATTTTCCTTACTACTTCTATAGTCATTTTTTCTATTGCTCCTCTGATTCCCCTGATACCTTGCTTTGTGCTTTTTTCAAGAATGTTGATAATGTGATGATTTTCTCATTTGATTGCTTTTTAATTGTATATTCTATTGAATCAATCCTTTCCTTTTAAATTTTGTTTCAGAGACACAATTTTTCATTTCAATGTGTTTCATTTAATTAGGTATTTCATTTTGATTTTTGTTCTGTGAGACATATTTTTTCCCCTCTGAGGACAGTTTCAGCTACATTTCCCAATTTTTGTATGTCTTTCCTCTGTTATGCAGCTATTAATTTTTTTCACTAATGTTTTCTCAATTCACTCATTTATATCTATATATATATCTATATATATATTATGTAGTTTCCATATATGTCTAAATATATTGTTTACATTGATAGTTTTATCACAGTATAATCTGTAAGAGATCAATTAAATTTCTTCCTTCTCACATTTATTTATGATTCTTTTGTGCCAATGGATTAAACTCTGATAATTCTGACAGAGATGGAAAAAGTTCAAGTATAGCAGGGGTAATGGGTCATATATATGTCTATCAATAAAGGGGAAGGGGAAAAGAGAATATTCATTTATATATCCCTTAATATATGACAAGTATATGAAAAGTACATTTTTTACAAATATCTCATTTGATATTACAACCAGCACTCTATACACTGTACCACCAGTCATACATTCTTTTAATAAAAAAAATTACAATTTTTCCAAGAATTAAAGTATGACCTATAATTTGCAGACTCCAGTCATTTACCTTTTAATATACACATATATGTGTGTATATATGTATGTGTATATGTATGTATGTATATATATACATATATGTGTGTATGTATATACATATATATGTGTATGTATATGCATACATATGTACACACATACGTACACACAGATGCATACACACATATACCTTCTTTTGGACATTCATACTTCAATACTGAGGTATATTTCATTTACTATATTTTTTAATATCACTAACAGTGGCTCAATAAACACTTCTGCTAGTTTGGGCTTTTCATCAGGAATGTTTGGAATGTTTCTATTTATCAGGAATTTATATGTATAAATATTTATATTATTTACATTTATTATTATATTTATATATATGTTTATATCAGGAATGTTTCTATTTCATTAAAAATACAGTCCCCATCTCCACAGGATTATTGTTTTTTGCTGGATATTCTTGAATATAAGTCCATAACCTTTGCCTTCTGAATCAAACAAGACAATATTTGTATAGTGTTTAGCACAGTATCTGGTACATAGTGGGAACTTAATAAATATTAGTGCCCTCTCTTTTCTTTCAACACCTATCAATGGTCAGTCACTATACAATGTTAGCTTCCCCTCTGTCTTCTTTTCTCTCTTCCTGCTTCAGTGCCCACTTCACTTCTGATGGCTACCTAGTTCTATTACCTGATTGACTTTTTTTTTTTTTAGGCAATTGGGGTTAAGTGACTTGCCCAGTGTCACACAGCTAGTAAGTGTCAAGTGTTTGGTCTGAGGCCAGATTTGAATCCAGGTCCTCCTGACTTCAGGGCCAGTGCTCTATCCACTATACCACCTAGCTGCTCCCTGATTGACCTTCTTGTAAAACATTCTCATGCTGCATTGCTCCATCCAGGTATTCAATAATCTTGTTCGTGCCCTAGTAAAACTATCCATTTCTATATGTAATATCTTCTGGACTAAAGGTATGAATTAATTTTGAATCAATTGAATAAACTTTGATAATCTGTACTACTTTGATACTCTCAGCACAGCCCAGTGCAAAGTACTGGTGTGAGAAACAAAGATCAATATGCATGGTCCTTTCCATTATGGAGCCTATAGTTTTATAGCCAACAAGGAAAAATGATAAATCAATGAGGAAGCATGATGTCATAGAAAGAGCTTTGAATCAGCTAGATATAGTTATGTAGCATAGTAGAGCTAATGGCAGACTTGGAGGAAGGACAGGGAGAACAGAGTTCAAATCCTGTCTCATATTTTTGCTAACTGTGTGATGCTGGGTAAGTCACTTAACCTGCATGTGCCTCAATTTCCCTACCTGTAAAAAAGGATCTAATATCAAATAATACTTTAATACTTTAAATAATTTAATATTTAAATAAATATTTAATTCAATGTTTAAATAAATAGATTTAAATAATTTAAAAGAATTATTGTGAAGATCAAATGAGATAATATGTGTTAGGTATTTTGCAAACTTTCAAGTACTATATGTATTCTAGATAATATTATTATTAGTTCAGTAACTATGGGCAAGGTCCTCAAAATTCTGTAGGCTTCCTTTTCCTCATCTGAAAAAAATGAACATAATAGTGTTTGTATTGCCTATCCCTGAGGTCACTGGGGAGAAAGTGCTTTGTTAATGTTAAAGTACTATGTAAATGTTAGTTGTTATTATTATAATTGCTATTTAGAGAGGGTCTCAGTGTGGTAATATATTTGGTGGTATGTATTTTTCAAAAATACCTTCCTGAAGAAATTCCATCCAACATTATTTTTTGACACATTATGAGGCCTAATGTTGGAAATTTCAAGTCAAAGATATCCTTCTGAGCAAGCCAGGCTTCTAACAACTCTCAAATCACACAGAAAATTCTACACTGTCTATTCATAGGGCTGGCTCAGCTCTGAGAAGCTTTGTAGGATTTATGGCATATAAAACAAGGAGTGGAGCAAAATTGGTCTTCTTTTCACAATGATGAAGCTCCCTAGCTGCTATGTGTAAAGCGATACCTACTGCATTATGCATCAGTGCTCTTTACATCAACATATCATTACTGTTATTGTTTAGCATTTATATTACCTTCTATATTGACAAAGCGCTTTATAATCATTTGTATTTGTTATTCCATTCCTCATATCTCTTCCCAAGTACCATTATGGTCATGGGTAGTGTTTTAGAGGGGCTCTTAAAGAAGTCTCTTAATGCCCAGAGAGTGCATGGAAAACTCTGACCAAATATATGAATTTGTGGGCTTTGGGGGCACAGGTCATAGGACCATGTTTTCAAAGAAGAAATCTTAAATATCATGTCATCTAACTCCCTTTGTTTTTACAGATGAGAAAACCAAGACCCAGACAATTTATGGGACTTGGCCCAGATCACACATCTATTAAGTGACTGAGTCAGCATTCAAACCCTGGGCCTTCTAGGAATGCTACAGTTAGAATGATCACTGGCTTTCAAATTGGAGAACCTGGGTTTAAATTTCAGATCCACAATTACTATTTGTGTGAACTTGAGCAAGATTATTTAACTTCTGTGGGTCTCAGTTTCTCCATTTGTGTAATTGTTATGGAGGTGGACCAGATGACTTCTAGGTCCCTTCCCACCCCAAAGTTGTGATCCTGTGCTTTTTGTGCTGAACAATAACTGTCTTTGAGTATAAATAATACTAATACCTATATTTCCTTATCCTCACATATAAACATAAAAGGAAAAATAGGTACCAGTGTTACCTACTTGTGTGCTTAGAAAAAATGATTTCAAAATAATAAGTAAATATTAAATGTTACATTGTACAGGAACCTCTGCTCTATGAGGAATGGAGTGATTAAAAGATTTGAAAGACATAATTTCTGGGTAATTTAACCATTTTATTAATGAGGCCAGTATATTTAATTATGAAAGGATGGTCATTTTATTGAAGTTTGGGGGTTTTGGGGACCCCAAAATAGTGACATGAGGGTCCTGCCCAAATGAATTCAGCCCAAGCCTTCTTTCAGACAAAGACAAGGTTTACTAGAGATTTGCCATATTGGCCAGACTCTTAAGGAGTCTGAAAATTTGTGACACTCATATTGACAAGTGTGCTAGATTGAATCTGAGCACGTTAATGGTGGCCAAGATGGATTTTATATACAGAAAGACTGTGGAAGGGATCTAGGAATGACCAAGTAGTTTGGGGTGAGTGGAGGAATGGTCTAGGAAGGATCTTGATGGGAGTGACTGGGAGATAGAATGGGGTCTAGATAGAATGAAGGATGAGAAGGTAACAGTCAATGAAGGTTGGGCTGGGTCAGAGGTAACAGAATTGGGAGATTGGGGGGAGGGAACCCACAATTAAAGTAGAAACAATGAAAGGCCAGTTAAGAGGATTACTGTGATGATGCCTCAGGTGAAAGACTTGGCAAAGTGGGAAAAGGAGAAAACTCAATGAGAGTTGGTAGGTGTGGAGGGGTTCCCAGGGCCCATACCCCATCATTTCCCCCTCAAACAAATGGGACCTAAATTATTTTGGGGTAAGAGGTGAAGGTCTTGGCTTGGACCTGTACCCCATCATCTTTGCTCCTAATTGTCTAACCATGTCCTTCCAACTATATTCCCATTCTGGAGAGGCTTCTGTCCAGGGTTACATTCTCCTGATTGATGACTGTCTCTCCTAGATTACAATTTCAGGAAAATTCCCATCATTACATGCTTCAATTACTTCCATTCTTCTGGTCATCCCCCAACTTCCTGAACACTATAGGCACCCTTTTCTACTTCCTCCATCCTGCCTCCCTTCCCACAGGTCTGGAAATATGAATCTTGATCACACCAACTCTGTCTTGATTACTTGATTCTCTCAACCTCTTTACCCCTCACTTACCATCTGAACAATAATATGTCCTAAATCATTCCTCTTTGGCTACCATTCTCCTCTGAATGTTATTCATTTTATTTACAATCTCCTTGAGGGCAGAGACTGTCTTTGCCTTTTGTTTCTGTATCCCTTAAATTTTTGACATTTTATAAGTCCTTTATAATTTTTCATTCATTCTCTTATTTGTGTCCAGAGAAAGCCAGAATGAAAAGAGATTTTTAAGCCACTGTTATGTTAGGCTTGATTGAAAACATCCTTGATATGACTGACAGGGGCTGTGGGAGGGGGGCGGCAGAAAGGAAGCCTTCCTCAGAAAGTTAAAGGGCTATTACCTGCAAGATGGTTTATTTGTATTTTATTTAGTCCCCTGGAATAACTAGGAGCAATGAGTAAAGGTTAAAAAGAACTACATTTAGATCTGATGTAACGACAATTTTCCTAATAATAAAAGTAGTCCCAAAGTAAAATAAGTTGCTTCTCAAAGAAGCAGATTCGCTCTGACTGGAGCTCTTCAGGACAAATCAGGGGGAAAATTTGGTGTGTTTTAAAGGAGATGCTTGTTCAGGGATGGGTTGGATTGGACTAGATGGATTCTGAGGTCTTTTTCACTGTGGGACTTTCCGTTGCAGAATATCAGCTAAGTGTCTTAGTGGATAGTGCATCTGGCTTGTAATCAGGAAGAACTGAATTCAAATCCAGCCTCCAATATTTCTTAGCTTTATGACCTTTGGTTTGTTTTGGGTTTTTTTGCTTTTTTTTTTTAAGGCAATTGGGGTTAAGTGACTTGCCCAGGGTCACACAGCTAGTAAGTGTCAAGTGTTTGGTCTGGGGCTGGATTTCAACTCAGGTCCTCCTGTCTTCAGGGCTGGTGCTTTATCCACTGCGCCTCCTAGCTGTCTTTATGACCTTTGGAAAGTCTCAGTTTCTTTATCTGTAAAATGGGGATAATAATAGTACTGACCTCCAAGGGTTCTTATAAGCATCAAATGAGATAATATTTGTGAGGTTTATTGCAAACTTTAAAGCACTATATCACCATAACTATTAACATCAGAGTCAGCAGCAACTTCTTAAATGGAAGGACTATTTTTTTTGCACAATAATCTAGACATCTAGCCTTCATAAAAGTTTGTAGAGCTGAATTGAATTCTGTTTCCTCAAGGAGACTACATTATTTCAGTAATGGGAATAAGATAGAAACCAGTAGAAAGATCAATAATATTAACAAAATTGAAACAAACCTCATGGCAACAATAGGGAAGTGGCATGTTGGCTAGTTTTGTGAAATCCTTATAAAAATTTACAAGAGATGGCACCCTATTTAGGAGAGGGAGGGAAAGGTATTCTGCAAAGAAGGTGATGTAAGATAAAAGATAAAATACATTTTAAGTTTGAATTGTAATTTTATATTTTTGTCATAAATTTGTACATTGATTGTTAATTACCAAATGAATTGCAAATCTTCTGCCTCTATCATGGTGGGATGTAGTATGAAGAATTAATTCATGCTTCCAGGTCAGGAAAGACTATCTAGAAAGAAAAGAAGCATTTATTAAACATGTATTATCTTCCAGGTACTGTGTTAAGCACTTTAAAATATTTCATTTGATCTTCACAACCCTGGGATCTAGGAGCTTATCTCCATCCTAAAGCTGAGGAAAATGAGGCAGACAGAGGTTTAATGACTTGTTCAATGTCACACAGCTTGTAAATGTATGAGGCCATATTTGAATTTAGACCTTCTGTAGTCCAGGTCCAGCACTCTATCCAGTGATCCGCTTAGCTGCCCCCAAGGGGCAAAGTTTGAGCTAGGATTTGAAGAACAGGTGGAATTTGTATATGTAGAGAGGCAACACTAGTGAGTTCTAGGTGGCAGAATGATAGCAGTTCAACCTTAGGTAAGCAGCAGTTATTCAAAAATTACCTATTAAATTCTTTCTTGTTTAACCTCTTGTTTAACCTCTTGTTTTACCTTATTTCTTATTTCTACATCTTGCAAATAAGTGAATTCAGCATAGTTTTCTTCTTCAATGTGTCCACACAAGTCATCTGGCAACCCAGCATGCTGCAAGACCCCATCTTTGCAATTTGCGATTTGTTAACTGAGAACTAATCTTTAAAAACATGACAGATGCTAATTTACTTCCTAGTCAGTTGAAAGCATCTAGGTGTTTGATGACTCCTTTAAAAGTGTTAATACTTAGAGTCTCAAATGCTGGCAAGAAGCCTGGTGATAGATACCATTAGCCATTTCAAAGAAACACGTGAAATTTTCAGCGTGTAATCAGGGTGATCTGTCATGTCATCACTGGATCCCATTCAGTGGGATTGGATAACACCAGCTATTGCTGTCACTTACCATTTTATGTTCTCCTTAGATTAGAAAGAGAGTAATTATGCCCAGATTCTATCTCAGCTACATCTACTCCCCTATTCAGATCACTCGTTAAAGCTATTCCAAATAACAATGAACAATAATAATCCTTTTTTTTTAGCACTTTGCAGTTTACAACTTGCTTTCACATGGATTATCTAATTTGATCACCATAATAACCTTATGAGGTGGACTAAAATGTCATTTAGTATCCATGTTTTATAGATGAGTAAACTGACATTCAGGGAGGTCATTGGATCTTCCTGCTTTGAGACAGAAGAGATCCTAAACATCATCTTAACGTTTTCATGTCTGAGAAGCATGTGATAGTAAATAGAGTGCTAAACTTGGAATCAGGAGATGAAGCCTGCCTTGGATGCTTGTTACTTGGCAAAACATGTGAACTCAGTTTTCTTCTCTGGAAAACAAAAATAGCACGGGGTTGTCCTGATAATAAAATGTGATAATAGATATAAATAAATTTTTGAACCTCAAGCACTATATAAAGTCTATTATAATTATCATGAAGGAACTTTTAAAACGTAAAACAATTTAATACTCCCTCACAAAACCCCTAAAATATTAAGGGAAAAAAAACATGATGGCAAATCTATTATGAATTCAATAGTACTTTAAAGTGACCTTGTGTTTTATTAATCAAAATAGTATCTACATGGACTCTGAAAAAAGCAACTCATACATGTGTAAAATATATTACATATAATACATGTATATTATATATGTGTGTATGTCTGTATACACACATATACATATTCTATCCATATATATATTCTATCTACAAAAACTATGTTGAAAACTCAATTAGCACTCACCTTCAAGTCAGGAGGGAAATGGCTTTGAATGTCCCCACTTGAACTGAATAATTGTATGTTCACAGAACTATAAATCAAGTAGTCATCATTATATGGTGGACAGTATATCACAGCATGGTTTCCCTATTTGCAAAATGGAAACAAAATCTATATTATCTACATTGCTAAATTTAGCTACATTATAGATGAGTAAATTGACATTTATGGAGTTCGTTGGATCTTCCTGCTTTGAGACAGAAGAGACCCTAAACATCATCTTAATGTTTTCATGTCAGAGAAGCACAGGATAGTAAATAGAGTGCTAAACTTGGAAAAACAATGTAGCTAAAGTTAGGGGGATGTCTATCCCAAGCATGAGAAGACTTCTTCCTGAGGAATAAGCAGAAAAGAACAATTTGTTTCAACACCATGAAAGTAGCTGAAGCAGGCTATGTGGAGTGCTTAGAGTTTGGTCAGAAGGTCATTCACTGAATCCTGGGCCATGACCAATCATCTTGACTTTTGTCTTGCTACTGAATTTGATGACACTGGAAGAGAGAGTGAAGCTGACAACTTTGTTCAACTCTGCCTCATTTAAACCCATTGTACATGCAAGTCAAGATGTCACCCTGTGATGTCATTGGTCCTCTTTGAAATGCAGGATGGACAACAAAGAAAGATTAAAATGATGATTCCACTTGTCTACAAGCTTGAAATAACCTGGTATCTAACCTAAACCCTTTATTATATACGTGATTAAATTGAAGCCCAGAGAGATTGATTTGCCTGAGATCTTCCAACTGGCAAACTGCAGATTCAGGTTTAAAGATAGGAAAGCAATGTACTACAATGGAAAGAGGGCATGTCTTAGAATCAGATGACCTAGGTTCAAATTCTAACTTTTCTAGTTATTGTCTGTGTAACCTTGGGTTAGTTACTTAATTTCTCTAGGTTTCAGTTTCTCCATATGGGAAAACAAATAAACAAACAAACAAAAACAACAAAAGGTAGAAGGTCGGACTTGATGGCCTCCAAAATCCTTTTCAGTTCTAAGTCTATGACGCTCTGAAGCTAAATTTAATGTCCTTTACATTATATCCAGAGGCATTTTTTTTTTGCCTAAGTACTTTTAAGTAATGGAGACAGGACTCAAATGTGGAGACACGACTTCTAATTCCAAATACACTATATCATACTGACTGGACAAATCAGTTAAAATAGTTAAAAAAAATTTCTTTACTCATCTAATCAGTACTTATCTATTAAATTCCTGCTATTTGCTAAACACTATGTCAGATCATTCTTAAGAATAGATTCATAGAAACCTCTTAATGCTATATTAAAAACAAAATTATAGCAATTTTGAAAAACAATTTGGAATTATTCAAATAAAGTACCTAAATTATCCATGCCTTTTTCTCAAAGGTCCCATATCAGTTTTACACCACAGTGAGATCATTGGTAAGAAGAAAGTTCCCATACAGCAACAACAACAACAAAAAAAAAAGGAAACAAAATGGTTATATATCTATTGGGGAATGAACAAATTATACTTGGACAAAACAGGAAATTATTATGTCACAGGAAGTGACAAACAACATAAATACAGAGAAGCATAGAAAGATGTACATGAACAGATGAAGAGTGAAATAAGCAGAACCAAAAAATCTATATAATTATTACAATATAAATTAATAGGAAAGGAGAAGTAGACACAATATAATCAAACATGAATGTTGTAAAAAATACAATTAAGAAAGGCTCCAAAGAAGAGGTTTCACAAAATGCCTCTGCCCATTCCTTGCCAGAGGTGGGAGGTACAAATATTTTTAACATTTTTTGATGTATTTGTCAGGTTTTGCAGTTTTCTCTCCATTTTCTTTAAAAATTTTACTTATTTTATGGAATGGCTGTCTGAGAGGGTAGGGAAAGGAATACTAAAGAAAATATTGATTATGCAAAAATGATATGAATAAAAAAGCAGTTTAAGAATAGGAATAAGAAGAACAAAATTGAAGATTTTTTTTTTACTGAGACAAGTTTTAAGTTCTTTAATTGTTTTAAAGATGGTTCATGAAAAAAAATAACATGAAATTGAACATTATAAAATTAAAAGGATCAAGTTAGCTACACAGAAGAAAGGAGCAAATTCTCTTTCCTTTTTGTTGCTTTGTTGAGGTGAAGTACTACAGGTAGCGATATATTGTCAGATTCAGTTGATATGTTAACTTATCTTGTTGAATTTTTTTTAACTTTTATTTGTTATAATGATAGTTCTCTTTCCTAGGTGTGGTAAGGGATAAACTTGGAAATGAAGGTTATATAAGAATTAAACATGTCATTTAAAATTTAAATCTATTCAAAACAAAATAAATATGTAGTGAAAATATGTAAGAAAGTAGAATTGAGGACCAAATATTAGCACTTAGTCTTGAACAGTTTTGCTCAGAACCCTATTAGAATTCTGAAAAATGGTTTGCTATACAGTAGAAATTCAGATACACAAATTTTCCTTGACATCCACCCCTAGGCACCACTTTCAAGGTAAATTAGCATAGCATATCACAGCATACTCAAGCTAGAACTTACCCATTCATTTCACATATAAAAGGTGAGGGTTTAGGGCCAGGTTTATGGGATTGTCTTATATTTGTAAAAGTTTGAGAGAAAGATTCATATGATTCTTGTTCTTTTGGTCAAGAAGACTAGACATTCAGATGAACTGATGACATCTTTCTTTAAAAACTACAACAATGAAATAATGTCATATTCTGTGCTTTATCTTAGTGATAGCAAATACATTTCTAATTGGCTAGAAATCCAAAAATAGTGGAGATGACTGCTAGTCAACAAACATTAAGTATTACTATGTGCCAGGCCCTGCACTATGTGCTGGGGATACAAATACATGGAAAAAGAAAGATAGTCTCTTCCCAAGAAAACATATAAAAGCTAGGGTAGGGAAGATGGGATCTAAAGCAACAAAGTCTGGAAATTCAGAAGCAGAGTCAGGACAAGATTAAAGGATGCTCTTGCACACACTGGAGGTTCCAGGAGGAACTTTGTAATGGGAGAAGGGGACCTCAGGGTCAGAATAATATTCCAGAGTGAGAAGGCAGCTGAAGCTTGTTGGTGAAGTCTGGAGAGTCTGAAGCAGCACTAGGAGAGGGAAGAAAGGGTTAAAATTTATTCTTCCTAAATTAGACCACTTAAAAAGCAAAGTTTTTTTTCTTTTTTTTTGGATAACTGTAGATCAGGTTTGTTCTACCTGTTTAGATATATAATTCATATAATAAAAAGAGGGAAACCTGGTTATGCCCTTAGAAGGATAGGAAAAAATAGCCTTTTTGTGAATATCTATCTTATAATTTTGATGTGAAAGCTCTTTTGAAAGGATAATTTTGAAAGGATGAGTTTTGACCTCACAAGACAAAAACATAAAAATGTCTGCAATCCCTGCCTTGATATATTAAAGGCATCATTAAATCCAGGTAAATAAAACATATCATTGTCCTTCATATTTACTGGTGACACTGTGGAAAGGTTTACTATTCATGCATCTAGGTAACCAGTATAACCACTGGCCCAGAGCTGAAGGTTATAGGTTTACATGGATCAGGTTAAATCTTGTTGGCTTCTCATAAACCATTTTCTTTTGCTTATAACCTCTCTCCTCCCCTCACACTTGTCTCCTGGGGGAAATAATACCTGGGGTTTGAAGGTACATGCTTCTTATATGATCTTGGGCAAGCTACATGATTCTCTAACCCTCAGTGTTCTCATATGTAAAATTAGAGGGGGCCTGACTAGTCTTCTAAGATCCTTTTTAGCTCTAATTTTATAATTCTATGTGTAATGATTAAAATTTGGCTCATGTTGTATCACCGAGGCTTTTGCTGAGAATATCAGAATAAAGTAATTGTCTAAGTCTATACAAAGAAACAAAATAAAACAAAAAGATTAAAAAAAACCCCACACACAACACTTGTACAATTGTAGCCACTCCTTGGGCTTCCAGGAGCTAATTTCATAGCCTTCAGGAGGGAAGGAGTTCAAGATTGTGATACTGCAATGTTGGGGATAAAGAGGATTGTGTCTTGCAGGCAGTCACACAGTGTTGGAACACTGGTTCTCAGGTACAGAGGAGAGCAAGGGAACTGTGGCTTTGGACATAGTAAAGCAGAAAGAAGAGGTTTAAGCTGAGACATACACTATAGGTAAACAAAGAAACTACAACCAGAACCAGAGTGAACTTGCAACCCTGTTACTTGCAAAGGCAAGCAGCTAAACATATTTTATTTCTCCTTTCTTCCTGCCCTTCAACCCCACAAAGAACCATTTATTTATCCTGTCAGTCTTTATACTGATCTTTTACTGTTGAAATTGTAAGCCTAATTCACTTTTTAAAAAAAAATGATTGTTTCTCAATGCTTTGTGCAATATAAGAGGGCAAAGCAAGGAGGGTAGGAATATAATATGAAATTTATACTAATATATTATACATATATATGTTAATGTATTATTAAAATATACTAAATTTGATTTCTCAAAGAACCTGTAACCTTGAACCCTTAAATTCTGGCTTGACAGTTAAGGACCATTTTTGTGGGGGTGGGGGAGGGCATTTTACTGATATTTATTTAACCTTTTTAAATTTCTAAGTCTTTGGGGGAAATTATTTTCTTTATGATCAGGGGAAGCTAAACTTAAATTCCATTGTAATTGTGAGTAGAGCTCACTAAAGAGACTTGGTTTCTTTGGGTCAAGGGGTGGGGAATCTGTGACCTTGAGGTCACATGTGGCCCTCTAGATCCTCAAGTGCTGCCCTTTGACTGAATGCAAATGGAAGTTTGGTCAAAGGCCCCACTTGGGAACCTAGAGGGCCACATGTGACCTCGAGGCCACAGATTCCCCACCCCTGGGTTAAACGATCCACCTTCTTTCCTAGGGCTGAAGGATAGCAGGAAAGAGAGGGAAGTGTGTAGGCCAGCTAAGTGATGCAATGGTTAGAGCACCAGCCCTGGAGTCAGGAGGACCTGAGTTCAATCTAGCCTCAGACATGTAACATTCCCTGGCTATATGACTCTGGGCAAGTCACTTAACCCAAATTGCCTCACCAAAAAAAAAAAAGGAAGAAAGAAAGAAAGGGAAGTGTGGTCCACCTGGAGGAGATAGCCCTCTGCAAGCCTGCCCTTAAGAAGGGAGAGTGGCAGATCTTTGAGGATTTCCCCTTTTCTACTCAGGAAGGGAGAGTGAAGATAACACAGACTCCTTGAGCTACAGAGCTCTAGTTAATTAATTATTTACCCAAATAATAAATCTAATAAAGGATAGACTATTCAAACTGATAAAAAAATTTAAAAAATGCTTCAAAATCCATAAATAGCACAAACATTTTTATTCATACTCCAATGAACCTTTTACCATCCTACCCCCATATACCCTGACAATTTATAATACTATCCTATGGTTAAGTACTCAAACAAGGGGAAACTACTCAGATTTGCTGAGGAGTATAGTAACAAACAGAAGACCACAAACTACTGGAAAGGAGAGATTGATTTACATTGTTTGTATTCCCAAAGTCTAGCAGATTTCCTTCCCGTGTTCCATTGTTGAGAACTGATTCCTCCCTCATCACTACCACTTTCCCGGGGACCTATATAGTTACCTCCGAACTTAGAACATTACAAAAAATACACTTCTTCTTCCATTAGAGAAAGCACTCAAATTTACTGGAGAATCAATCAAAATTGACTTACATAGGCCTCTGGATATATAGTCCCAACCTGAGAAGACCTCCAAATCTCACCATTTGTAAAAAGAAAAAAATTGAAACAAAAAAGTCAACCCCCCCAACCCAAAAGACCTACCCAGCTCACATAACTAACTTTCAATGCCAGTGAATCAGAAGTTCTAGATTTGCATCTCCCATCAATATTCTGATTATTCAAAGTTTTTACCCCATTCAGTCCAATCTATCCAGGAATTCTTGTATCAATTTTGCTGCTTCTCTACTGTTGTCTCCTTATGTTCCTGAAACTCTTCTTGGCTTACATTTTATTAAAGAGATACCATCAAATTCACTAACAAAGATTTAACCTTGAAAAGATTTAGCCATGTCAAGTGATTTGTAGGAGAGCCTTAAGATACTTTTTATTATTATCATTCATTGTTATTAATCAATGAGCAAGCATTATTTTTTCTTTTTTTCTTTTTTTATTAATTTATTTTGATTTATCAACAATCACTTCCATAAGCTTTTGAGTTTTAAATTTTTCACCTCCTCCCTCCCTAATTCCCTCCCCAAGATGGCATGCAATCTGATATAAGCTACGCATGTACATTCCTATTAAACATATTTTCAAATTAGTGATGTTGTAGGGAAGAATAAGAACCAATAAGAGGAACCACCAGAAAGAGGAAACAAACACAAAAGAAGAAAAAAATTAGTACATAGTATACTTTGATCTGCATTCAAACTCCATAGTTCTTTCTTTGGATGTGAGCAATTTCCATCATGAGGCCTTTGGAGATCTTAGATCCTTGCATTGCTGAGAAGGGTTAAGTCTATCAATATTAGTCATCGCATAACATGGCTGTTCCTGTGTGCAACATTCTCTTGGTTCTGCTCACTTCACTCAGCATTAGACCATACAAGTCTTTCCAGGTTTTTCTGAAGTCAGCCTGTTCATCATTTCTTATAGCACAAAAGTATTCCATCGCATTCATATACCACAACTTGCTCAGCCATTCCGCTATTGATAGGCATCCTCTCAATTTCCAATTCTTTACCACCACAAAAAGAGCTGCTATGAATATTTTTGTACATGTGGGTCCTTTTCCCATTTTTATGATCTCTTTGGGATACCGCCCTAAAAGTGCTATTGCTGGGTCAAAGGGTATGCACATTTATATAGCCCTTTGGTCAAGCATTAGTTACGTACATATAATGTGAACTATACTAGGCCTTGGACATATTAAAAACAAAAAAGAAAGAATAAATCTTGGTCTTCGAGGAATTTACTTTCCTTTGGGGACATCATATATATATATTATATATATATACACACATATACATATATATACACACACACATATATATGTATATATGTGTGTATGTATATATATGTATATATACATATATATATATAGTATGCACACACACATACACACACACACACATACACATATATATAGATGTACAAAATAAATACAAATTGACTTGGATTAGGAGAGGTCACTCACAGTGGGAGGTATAATTCATTTGGAAGTTTGTATCTGAGCATCTTGAAGGAATGAAGAATGCTAACAGTTAGATGTGAGAAGGGAGAATATTCCAGGCATAGGGGATGGCCAGTGCAAAAGCTTAAAGATGGGAAAGAAAGTATCACATATGAGGTACATTAAGAAAGCCTGTTGGGCCTGATGTGAAGTATGTGAAGAGGAGTAATATATAGTAGGACTGGAAGAGTAAGTTCACCCAGATAGGTGAATAATTTATTTCTCCTTCTGTCTGATGCTCATATCTTACTATTAGGGGCAGTGAGGTGGTACAGTAAGTCAGCTAGGTGGTACAATGGCTAGAATGCCATGCCTGGAGTCAGAGAAGTTCATCATGAGTTTGAATCTGGCCTCAGACACTTACTAACTGTGTGACCTTGGGAAAGTCATTTAACCTTTTTGCCTCAGTTCCTCATCTGTAAAATGAGCTAGAGAAGGAAATGGAAACCACTGCAATATCTTTTCCAAGAAAACCCCAAATGGGATCATAAAGTTGAACATGACTGAACTTTTTCCATATGCTGTTCTACTATTGATTCTCATCTGTTCTATACTGCTTGGACTACTTTATATGGATGGCTATTTTTTTTTTCTTAGACATCCTACATAGTTATGGTCAAACTGGTTTGGGAGCAACTGGATTTCCTGATCTATGGCCTTCTTAGTACAAGTTTCTGTTTCTCTATCTATCAGTATGCATTCTAATTGTGTGCTGCCAACTTGATAGAAGTAAACAATAGCTTTTAGCCCCAACTCTTCCCTTTCTGAGTTCATATCACTGCATTTTAGGCTGTCTAAAATGCAGCTTTCCTTTCCTTCAGCCTATCATTCTACAATACGTTGCTGGTTCTTAATATCAATCCATTAATGTAAAATCCATTGGCTATCACTGAAGGCTTGAATTAGGAATAAATAATAGATTTCACTGTATTTGATCTATTTTCCAGATTCATGCCTGTGTCCACAGCAAATAAGTTATGGTATGGAATTCCATTTCTTAGGAAACTCCACCAGTGCCTATAGGCTATGGACATTATCTGACTTCCCATGTATGGCTATTCCCAGACAAACTACATGGTAGTTCCTTGTGTAGTGGGATTCGAGTGGACCACAAATAGAGTCCTTTGCTCACATCTAACTTCTACAAATAAACCCCATTATTTGACATTCCACAATTATTACTCCAATCCTTCTTTTCTGGGAATCTCTTACTGCAAATGACCCTGAGGGACTTAATTTTGAGAATTTTTCAGCTAATATTTTTATCATCAGGTAACATATTAGGAGTCTGTTTTTGGCAACCTATTGTGAAAAAGAATGGGAGGGAGAATGGGTTCCTGAGGAGGAGGAGGAAAACATGCAGCAAGTGAGATGAAAACTTAGTGGTGAATTTTAGGGAAAACAATACCGGATTTGGATTTGTAAGATCTGGTTCAAATCCTCACTTTGCTATGAATGTTTGATATTGGGCAAATCATAGAATCATAAAACTGAAAAGGAACTTAGGGGACATCTAGTAGAACCTGCTCCCCATTTTACAGATGAGAAAACTGAGTCCAAGGAATGACTTATCCAAGGCCACACAGGTAAGGACAGAGGCAGACATATGTCCCAGGACCTCTGACTTTCAAGCCAATGTTCTTTCCACTATATATAATACCTGTAAGTCACTATACTTTTCCAGTCTCAGTTTCTTCATCTCTAAAATGAGAGATCTAGACAAGATGATCCAAAAAGTCCCTTCTAGACCTTCAACATCTATTTGGTGTGGTGCCAGAGGACGGAGTTTGCCTACTTCATGATGGATGATTGGTTCAGATTATTCCTTCCACTACACCCTTGTAGTGGAGGCTGCACCCTTGAAGGAAACTCCCAAGCAGCCTCAAAAGGAGTGAATAAACTGTACAACCTTCAACATGTCATTAGGTCAATTCTTTATGCTTCCAAATCCCCATTTCCCACTCTGTCCATTCATATAATCTCTCCCAATAAAAGGAAGCTGTCATTCCACCAGATGTTTTGTATTTTTCTCCAGGTGCCTTCCCTTTGATAAAGGGTTAAAGCTCCTTGCACTTCCAATGAAGAAAAAGACTTATCTGAGTTTCTGAAAATTGGCCCCTCTCCTGTAGCCAGAGTAGAACTAAATGATGGTCTTTACTAGGTTGTTTTTCATCTTAGCAACCAAAGTAAAACATATCGGAAGGTGCATATGAAGTACTAGCACTTATTGAAAATGTAAACAATGCTCTATTTCCTCTCCAGTCCCACAGGAGCAAATAACAGCAATGAAACCAGAGGGGAAGACACACACAACTCAGGTAAAAGCTTAGGAAAATAGTTTTATTTGTGTAAAGTTATTACAGCTCATGTCATTTGCTCCTGAAACATCATCCATTTCAGATCTTCCTTTCTTTGTGGATGCCAGGGAGTACAAATTAATTCCCCATGGATGGTGGCTGGTGTTATTTAATACCAAGCACCTCTTAATAAATCAAATTAGGATTCATAATTAATTAGCAAACCCATTTAGAGGGGGTAATAAAATCATCTACTTTTTAAATGTCCCTTGGGAGAAGATGAATCTTACCCAATGAAGTTTTTAATGGATCATCAGCATTAGCTGAAATCATTTATAGATTCTGAAGTGCCCCCCCCAACTTACACATATAAAGTATTGTTGTTGTTTTTTTTAATAGAATATTTTACTAACTGATGCAAGGCCTTGACTGAAATGCCAGTGAAATGGTAGGCTCTTAAAATGTCCAAACTGAGAAGAAGAAATCAGATCATCTAGATTGTTCTCTTAGATTAGTTGAGGATTTAGATTTACAGTATCATAGATTTGGAGCTGGAAGAGATTTTAAAGGTTATCTAGTTTGATCCCCTCATTTTACAGATATACCAATGGCCAGCCCATGGACTATATCCTAAGGCTGATGGAGTGAGACATGGCTCAGAGCTGAATAAATTGAGCTTTAGGAGGGTCTAAGGAGGCATGCTTAGTGATTATTCCATGCTTTAGTCTATCCATTTACTAATATATATGTTTGACAAACAAAGCCATTGCAATTATGATTCAAAGGAAAAAATAACTATGGGGGAAAAACAAAATTTTGCAACACATTTTTCTGATAAAGATCTCTCCTGAGATAAGTAAAGAACTAATTCATATTTATAAAAATAGAAGCCATTCCCCAATTGATAAAAGGTTAAAGGATATTAGCAGGTTTTTTCAATGGAAGAAAGTTAAGTTATTAATAGCCATATGAAAAAGTGCTGAAATCACTAATAATCAGAGAAATGCAAGATAAAGCAACTCTGAGGTTTTACTTCAAATCAATCTCATTGGAAAAATTGATAAAGGAAGGAAAGTAACAAATGTTGCAAAGGCTATGGGAAGACAAGCACATAGTTATACTTGGTGGAACTGTGAATTGGTCTAGCTCTTCTGCAAAAGTAGGTTGGAACTCTGCACTCAAAGTTAGTATGGCAAGAGCATTTCTGGCTTGAGGCTCTTGATGCACTGTGACAAGAAAGACTGTAATAGGAAAGAAATTTTGGCTCAGATTTCTTGCTTCCACTGTGATAAGGAGAGGATACTATCTTTATCACATTAACTGCACAATTAAGCTTGAACCATAAACTTTAAGCTCTGGTTTTGACTAGCTACTGTCCTGACGTTCCTGATTCATACATACCCCCTTCTCACATGTATACCCTTAACTTCCCCTCCTGCTTTCTGTAGCCATCCTGTTTATGTGTATTCACAGCATACACAAAGTTATTGAAATTGATACTGCGGGCTCTCTGACTTTTATCTAGATGCACTTCTGCTCTGTGCATAAATAAAGTCTGTAGATAACTATCTCTGTGTCATTGATTTGGTGATTTGTAGCAGTATCTAATCAATGGATACCTCATAATTTTTATCACAATTATTGACATCCCAGATTAGACCAATAAGGTCAACCAGATTGAATTTTCCAGTTAGTAACTCTCTAGTGAATGCAAGGTAAATTTTAGCTAAGGAGAATTTTGAGCAGAACTGATAGGTAAAGTTCAATCCTATCTAAAAAAACTATAAAGAACAGGTTGAGGTTTTCTGAATTTTTCTGATTATCTATCTGTCATTTAGAATTACTGTACTGTCTTGGCTTCCCTGTTTAACTCTGTTCTGTTCTGATCTAATTGTTGAGTGGTCAGAAAGGAACTCTGTCAGTGATGACATAAATCTGACATAGATCTCAATTATGCTTTTCAAGTGGTCAGTGACCACCACAGGAATTCCTCAGGCTTTAGTAACTGGTTAAATTCTGGTGATTCTAACTCATGGCAGTTGCACATATTTCAGAAATTAAATCATTTCTGGTTGAATCTCAATACAGGAAGTTTGATAAGGTTAAATTCTGAAAAGAAATATAGATGGAATATAATAATGGTCAAAATATAATATCCTTGATCCAGTGTGTGTGTGTGTATGTGTGTGTGTGTGTGTGTGCATAATCTTTTGAAATTAAAATATTGATCACACTTAAGTCAATTGTTGAAGATTCATAGCCAAATCTGCTTCTGATGTTAGCAATTACTACAATTTTGATGCTAAATTCAACTTTCAAATAAATAGAAATTGCCACTAACCTGTTGATCAAACTTTCAGTAAAAGATAAATTTTAGATAAATTTAGATAAATAATAGATGATTTAGATAATTTTAGATAAATTTTCCAAACCCCTCTAAATACTTATAAACAAATAAATCTAAACAAATTGTAGAACAGCAGAAACCACAGAAAGACAGAGTGAAACAAATTTCCAGCCCAAGACAACTTGGAAGGTCAGCAGGAAAGGTCTGTTACACCAGGGTGAGAGAGGAGACCAGGCCACACCAGCACACACCTGGCCCCAGCAAACCCAGAGCAGGCCATGGGGTGACTGGATCCATTGCAGCAGTGGTAGTTTCCATACCTTTCAGCCTGTAGTTGCCAAAGACAACTTAGAAGGTCAACAGGAATTGTATATCACACCTGATAAGAGTGGAGTACAGTTTAATGTAGGCTGTGCCAGCACAGCACAGGCCATGCTAACGCAGCCCTGGACCCAGCAAGCCAGGAGCAGACCTTGGGAGTGACGAATCAGCATTAGCAACAGCTATTTCCAGAGTTGTCAACCTACAGATGGCAAGAGGATCAAACAATTGGTCAGAAGGAGACTTTTTGCTAGCATTGAGGGAGGACTCTGCTGCTTTGCTCATACTTGGATCCAGGTCACAGTCCTAGGTGGCAGTCCCAGGGCAAGGAAGAGCACTGGCAAAGTAGAGCTTATGGCAGCAATGTAGGGGCACCCATCCTCACAATTCCAGGACAGAAAAGAGTGCTTCTGGTCTCTCAAAGGCCAGAGTACAGGCCCAGAGAGGAGTAAACATCTCTATTTAGACCATACTAATTTGGAAAAATTGAAAACTTACAAGTCTCTAGAAGTATCTCTGAAAACAACTTTACAAAACTCCTGAAGCTTGGGACAGTGCACCCTCCACCCTGGAAGCAGAGCCCTACCTTAACAAAGAGTTAAAAAAAATCAAGTAATAGGCCAAGAAAAAATGAGCAAACAATGGGAAAAAAAACTCTGACTATAGAAACTTACTATGGTGACAAGGAAGTTCAAAACATAAACTCAGAAGACGACAACGAAGGCAAAACTCCTATATCCAAAGCCTCCAAGAAAAACACTAATTAGTCTCAGGCCATGGAAGACCTCAAAAAATTTTTGAAAATCAAGTAAGAGAATTAGAGGAGAAAGTGGGAAGAGAAATGAAAGTGATACAAGAAAATCATGAAAAACGAGACAACAGCTTGGTAAAAGAGACACAAAAAAATACTGAAGAAAATAATACCTTAAAAAATAGACTAGGCCAAATGGTAAAAGAGGTCCAGAAAGCCAATGAAGAGAAGAATGCCTTAAAAAGCAGAATTGGCCAAATGGAAAAGGAGCTCCAAAAGCTCACTGAAGAAAGTAATTCCTTAAAAATTAGAATAGAGTAAATGGAAGTTAATGACTTTATGAGAAATCAAGACATTGTAAAGCAAAATCAAAAGAATGAAAAAATAGAAGGCAACATGAAATATCTCTTTGGAAAAACAACTGACCTGGAATATATATCCAGGAGCAATAATTTAAAAATTATTTGACTATCTAAAAGCCATAATTCTGCCAAAAAAGAGCCTAGACATCATCTTTCAAGAAATCATCAAGGAAAACTGCCCTGGTATTCTAGAACCAGAGGGTAAAATAGAAATTAAAAGAATCCACTGATCCCTTCCTGAAAAAGATCCCAAAATGAAAACTACCAGGAATATTATAGTCAAATTCCAGAGTTCCCAGGTCAAGGAGAAAATATTGCACACAGTCAAAAAGAAACAATTCAAGTATCATGGAATCACGGTCAGGATAACACAAGATTCAGTAGCTTCTACCTTAAAGGATCAGAGGGCTTGGAATATGATATTCCAGAGGACAAAGGAACTAGGATTACAACCAAGAATCACCTACCCAACAAAACTGAGTATTATCCTTTAGGCAAAAATTGGATATTTAATGAGGTAGAGGAATTTCAATCATTCTTGAGAAAGGTCCAAAACTGAATAGAAAATTTGACTTTCAAACACAAGACTCAAGAGAAGCATAAAAAGGTAAACAGGAAAGATAAATCATGAGGGGCTTATTAAAGCTAAAATGTTTACATTCCTATATGGGAAGATGATATTTACAACTCATAAGACCTTTCTCATTATTAAGGAAGTTAAGAGTATACATAGACAGAAGGCATTGGTGCAAATTGAATATGAAGTGATGATATCTAAAAACATAAAATTAAGAAGTGAGAGAAAAGTGTACTGGGATAAAGAGAATGGGAGAGGTGGAATGAGGTAACTTATCTCACATAAAAGAAGCAAGAAAAAGCTTTTACAGTGGAGGGAAAGAAAGGAGAGGTTAAGAGGAGTTAGTGAACTCTCATCAGAAGTGACTCAAAGAGGGAATAACATACATACTCAATTGGGTATAGAAATCTAGCTTACCCTGTAAGAAAGCAGGGGGGAAGGGGAAAAGAGAAGGGGGAGTGATAGAAGGGAGACCAAATTGAGGGAGGGGGTAGTCAGAAAGAAAACACTTTTGAGAAGGGACAAGGTGAAAGGAGATAGAGAAGAGAATAAATGGGGGCAATAGGATAGAGGGAAATATAGTTAGTCTTTCACAAATGACTATTATGGAAGTGTTTTACATGCCTACACATGTATAACCTGTACTGAATTACTTGCTTTCTCAATGAGGGAGGGAGAAAGGGAGAGAATTTAAAACTCAAAGTTTTAAAAATTGATGTTAAATTTGTTTTTACACCTAACTGGGGACAATAAAGTGTTATGTAAATAAATAAATTTTTAAAAAAACCAAGAAGAATAATTATAACAATGACAACTACATTGTAAAGACAAACATTTTAAAGGCTTAAGAATTATGATCACTACAATGACCAATCACAGTTTCAAAGACCTGATAATGAAGCATGCTTAGCACTTTTTGACTGAGCTCAGCACTAAAGAATAAAACAGCTTTAACTCTCCCTCTTCTCCTCTTTTGCATATGACAGTACTCTGCCAACTCTTCTTCTTCTTTTTCTTCTTCTCCTCCTCCTCCTTTTTCTTCTCATTCTCCTCCTCCTCTTCCTCTTTCTCCTCTTCCTCCTCTTCCTCCTCTTCCTCCTTTTCCTTTTCCTCCTCCTCCTCTTCCTTCTCTTCCTCTTCTTCCTCATTCTCCTGCTTCTACTCCTCCTCCTTCTGCCCTCCCCCAGTCCTGCACTAATTAGAAACTTTTCCAGCTGCACACACAGGGTAGTGAGAATATGTACTTAACTAGTTGAACCTGAGACAAGATTTCAAGTCCCTAACTGTCTCCTCTGTTTTTTGTTTGTTTGTTTCTTTACTTCTGTGAGCACAGGTGAACAAATAACAGTTTGGAGATGGAAATTTCCTGACCTGCCAATCACTCCATGTGTGTCTGTTAGATTTGGCATCATTGAAAAGTTTTAGGGTTTTCAGCATAGGATGTTTCCTACAACTATATCCCTTACGGACAAGAAGATAACTACTGCCAGGAGGATAAGCCATACTTACCCAGGTAGTCAGAAGACAGGGACCTTGAGTGAGTCATTGCTTGGATAAAACAGACTAAGTTAAACATAAGATATGTTCAGTAGTACTATTTTTTTTTAGTGAGGTAATTGGGGTTAAGTGACTTTCCCAAGGTCACAGAGCTAGTACATGTCAAGTGTTGGGTCTGAGGCTGGATTTGAACTCAGGTCCTTCTGACTTCAGGGCCAGTGCTCTATCCACTGCACCACCTAGCTGCCCCCAGTAGTCCTATTATTATATGAAGTATGATATAGGTCCGTAGACTTCTTTGAGTCTTTTGAGTGCCTCATGTTTTCTATGTTTCTGGACTCCAGAATGGTTTGTAAGGAGTTATTGATTTATATTATGTATCTGTCATTGCATGCATATGCTTTTTGTTGTTGTTGTTGTTGTTGTTGTTGTTGTTTTTTTTCAGGCATGTTTTTTTTTTGTGGTGGAGGACATAAGTAGCTGTCCTATGTCTGTTAACTGCTACATTTAATTGCATGAATTTTCCAGTCACTTCATTGGGATGTATATGGTCTTGATTTTGATATAGCTTATAAAAGAGTCAAATAACATGTGTGTGTACATATGGTTATGTGTATATATGTATACATACATGCATGCACATACATGTATGTATATTATATATATATGATAGTTCTGTATATTCTTGCCACCTCTTAATCTCTTCTACAACTAAGTCCTTACCATTTTTGCTTTTATCATGACCATTTTTGCATGAAACATTTACTTGATATCTAATTTTCTTGAAGAGATAACGAATCTTTCCCATTCTATTGTTTTATTCTATTTCTTTGCATTGCTCATTTAAGAAAATCTTATCTTTCTTTGCTATTCTATGGAATTTTGCATTCAGTCCAGTATATCTCTCCCATTCTCCTTTACATTTCTCTTTCTTTATTTCCTCAGCTATTTATAAAGCCTCATCAGACAGTCATTTTGCTTTGCTTTCTTGCTCTTCTTTTTCTTCGGGTTTTTGTTGCTGTTGTCATCTGTACAGTATTGCAAAATTCTGTCCATAGTTCTTCAGGCATTTTATCTACCAAATTTAATCCTTGAAATCTATTCATTACTTTTATTTCATATGCATGAGGGATGTTATTTAGGTCATACCTATCCAATCTGATGATTTTCCCTACTTTATTCAATTTAAGTCTGAATTTTACATTAAGAAGCTTATGATCTGATCTACTGTCAGCTCCACGTCTTCTTTTAACTTACTGTATAGAGCTTCTGCACCTTAACTGCAAAGAATATGATAAAGCTGATTTTATTATTATATTGATATTATTGAGCATCTGGTGATGTCCATGTGTACAGTCTCCTTTTGAGTTTTTGAAAAAAGAGTGTTTACTATGACCAGCAAATTTTCTTAATGAAACTCTTATTCTCTCTCATTTCATTCTGTACTTTAAGGTCAAACTTGCCTACTCTTGCAGTTATCTTTTGATTTCTTATTTTAGCATTCCAATCCCCTATGATGAATGTGACATTTTGGGTGTGTGGCGGGGGAGTATTTCTAGAAGATGTTGTAGGTCTTCATAAAACTGAACAACTTTGGCCTCTTTGGCATCAGTGGTTGGAGCCTAGATTTGTATTACTATGACCTTGTCTTTGAATTGAATACATATTTGATCATTTTTTTTTCAAATTAAAGTCTAGTACTGCTTTTCTCATCCTTTTATTGCCTATGAGGGCTACTTCATTTTTTCTAAGGGATTCTTGCTTGCAGTAGTATATGCAGTGATCATCTGAAGTAAATTTACCCATTCCCCTCCATTTAAGTTCACAGATGCCCAAGATGTCAATGCTTAACCTTTCCATCCATCTCCTGTTCAACCACATAAAACTTACCTTGGTTCATAGATCTTCAATTAGAGCCTTGGATTTTTCTTTTGTCACTAGACATATCTGCAACTAAGCTTCCTTTTAGATTTGTTCTAACTATTCCATTAATACTGGAGCTACTTGCAGTTGTCCTCAGCTTTTACCCAGTAGCGTGTTGGACACCTTCTAACCTGAGAAGCTCATCTTACAGTGTCATATCTTTTATCATTTTTACATTGTCAATGTGTTTTCTTGGTAAAGATGCTGGAGAGGTTCACCATTTCTTTCACCAGTAGATCACCTTTTGTCAAAACTCTCTACTATAAACTGTCCATCTTGGGCAACCCTGAATGGCTGCACCTAGATCAATGCCTTTTCATGGGAAGATTTACCCAGATTGCTACAAAATAAAGTTTGCACAGGCAGGAAAATAATGTACAAAATGATTACAGCAATGTAAAAAGAAGAAAAAAAGTCACAGAACAAACAAAAGAGAATATGGTGAAGTTACAAAGATTAAGCATGGATGCCAAAAAGGTATATGAGAAGACAACCCCAACCAACTCCATTTTAGAAGTGGGAAGGACATTTTTATGGTACATTACCTATATTTTTAAATGTGTTTGAAGCATTCATTGGTTTTATTATTTTTGTCTTTCTTTATTTTTTTTAATATGGGATTGTTCTGTGGGAGAGAAAGGAAAAAAAGGATAATCAGAGAAATATAAGTCATCATCTTCTCTCTTCCCAGCCCAGGCCTTTGTTCTTCTTAACATTCGTATTTCTTTTTTAAAAAAAGATGATTAATTTGTTTTTAGTTTTCAACATTCACTTCCACAAGATTTTGAGCTCCAAATTTTCTCCCCATCTCATCCCTCCCCCCACCCCAGGATAGCATGCATTCTGAATACCTCTTCCCCTAATCTGCCCTCCCTTCTATCTCTCCTGCCCTTCTTTTATCCCCTTTCCCTTCAATTTTCCCATAGGGCAGGATAGATTTCTATACCCCATTGCCTGTATGTTTTAGTTTCCAGGTGTATGTGAAAACACTGGGGATTCAAAAAAGGTAGGTAAACAGTACCTGCTTTCAAGAAGCTTACAATCTAATGGGAAAGAGGGGAAGGACAATCTGCAAACAACTATGTACAAACAAGATATTGAGAAGTTAAATATAATTTGAAGATAGTCTCAAATAGAAGGTACTGAGATTAAGGAAGACTTCTTGTAGAAGGTGGGACTTTAGCTAACACTTGAAGGAAACCAGAGAAATAAGAAGGTAGTGCTGAGCCTAGAGAGAATTCCAGCTATAGTCTAATAAAATATTGTACTGAGAACACATTTAAAAACCAAACAATCTAATGATTAGTCACTGATCAAGGTTGTTATAAAAATGCAAATTTGTCTCTTCTACCTTTTAAATATAAATATATTTTACAACAAGTATTATGGTATTAGAACATTAAGGCAAATTTGAATATCATATTGTTTTTATATAATATGGTATGTTCATATATTATATGAACAATAATTTCTTTCCTAAGTTAGTTAAGATGAGCTACTCCTCACTTTTTTTTTAGAAGGACGAATTTTGTTTTTCCTTTTTGTCAAATGAAGTGAAAGGATTCCCTAAATGCATCTCTCTTTTGGTTTGGGAGTAAGTATTGAAACATTTTATAGACACAGTCTGACAATGTTTACCCATGTTTCTATTATAGATTTATATTTTCAAAAGAAGTCAGTATTAATAAATTAACCAGATCTCTATCTCTCAGCAACTTAGTAAATAAAAAAAAATGTTGCAGGCTCACAACTATTGTTCCAAGGTCTTTTTTTTCCTCAAATAGGTGGACATTGGCATAAAAATTGATGGTCATTGAAGAGGTTTTTATGAGATTTTCTGCTGTTTGTTGAGATGGAACTATGGCACGAGTTTGTGTAGCAAACAGTTATTCTTACCTACATACACACTTTTAACTCCTTAAGGCTTTAGTTACATCTCCCTGAAAGTAGAATTCTTACTGTGAATTCCAAGTATATAACTACACATAGCGGCAATTAACACTTCAAAAAGTTGTCAACAATGTGGCTCTAGCAGGTCTTTAATTTTCTTGAAAGCTGTCTAGGTGCTGTCTGGAGGCTTCAGGGCAAGAACAATTTGAGTTGTACCAGGAACTGTAACTTTCTCATGCTGATTGGAATTTAGTGGTATCCTGGGGAGCTAGATCACTTTGGATAATTTTTCTAGACTCATAGTTCTGAAAAATCAGATATTTTTCTGTCTCCCAAAAATGTTTTTCCTCTACTATGTTATTCTTCCCCCCTTATATGAATTTAATAAAGAGCAAATAAAATAAGCATTTCATATGCATAACATAACAGAAGACCACATATGCAACTGCAGCTCTCTGATATATACAGCTTATTTTTGTTTGTTTGTTTGTTTTTCAATATGTAATCAATTCAACATGAAACTTTGAAAGTGGTAACACTTATCTGTGATTCTTTCTTGTCTTCTGTGCCTAAAAAATACTTCAATGATTTTTCTTTTGCTTTTGTCCTTCCTTCCTCCCTTCCTTGTCTAAAAATATAATCCTTCCTTCCTTCCTTCCTTCTTTCCTGATCTAAACATATGATGCCATTTTTTTTCCAACCCCATAGATCTTTCTATACACATTTTTACTTATCCTTAGTAAGTACAGCTCCTGAATAGTATTTCAAAAATGTGCATAATTATTTACATACTATTAGCAGACACATTTCCTCTCTCTTTTATTCAAATATCTCTAGTAGAATAAATGACCTGGAAACAAATGTTTTTTTTTTTAATCGAACCCCCTCATTTTATAGCTCCAGAGATTTTAAATTGCTTGCCTAAGATAATGCAGTGACATTAATATTATTTATAAAACTACTATACAACTCAGTATAGTTCTAAATGTCAGGTAGAATGCCCCATTTGTGTTGCCAACAAAAGGAATTCTCACAATGGAGATTTTGTATGGAGCCTCCTATGTCAACAGAGATATCAGGTATCTCTAGAACCAACCATATATGTTGGTGAAATGGGTGACCATCTATGTAACCTAGAGGTGAAATACATTATAAACCTTCAAGTGGTACATAAAAGCTAGCTCTTATTACTTTATTAGAGAATTTGAAAGTTGAAAGTCGCCATATAGTCCAATTCTTATCTTTTTTTTTTCACTTAAAAAAAAAAAACTAAAAAAGTGTTCATCCAGTCTCTGCTCAAAGCCCTCCAGGGGGTGGTAACCCACAGTGCCTTGTGGCAGCCCATTCCATTTTTTGACTGCTCTAAATGTTAGGAAGTTTTCCTTTAATGTCAAGCCTATTTTTTTGTCTCTCTCTGAAACTTTAACCATTATTTTGGGTTCTGCTTTCTGGGTTCAAACAGAATAAGCCTATAAACTGATGCATCTGATAGACAATAGCAAGAAGAATTTGCTAATTGATTACAATATACCAGGAACAGTGCTGCATACTGGGAATATAAATACAAGGAAAAAAGAAAGCCAGTCTCTTCCCCAAAAGAGTATATATTCTAATGGGAAATCATAACACTTGATCAAGACCCAAAGAGTCGGGTAAAGAGCTAAAAGATACCAGTGATGGGGTATGGTAGAGAAGCATCAAAAGGCAGGATCAGATTCATAGAGTTTACATTCTCCGACATGAGACAAGTCACCCTTTCAAAATTCAATGCCCATCAATAAATATATTAGACTCTCTTTGAGGAAACTAAAAGAGAACTTCACTTATTTCTTTTTTTTTCTCTTTGTCCTTAAATTCTCCTGAAGTCAATTTTCAGCAATTCATTGCCTTGCACAACATAATTTCCAGCTTGTAGACTGTAACTCCCCAGCTGACATAAAGACATTAATCCCCTTGATGACCAATTATGACTCTAAGTGCTGCCCAATGGTGTCAGAAATAATCTTTGATCAGTTCTTTGGCAGTCATGGACCATCGCCTTCACCTCATAACAGCTGTCCCCTTGCCAGGAGACCTTTTTAAGCTCTAGAGCTCTGGCCTCAGTGATAAGGTGACATGGTACAATGAGAAGAAGACTACTGTATATATGCAGATGTCCTGTAAAGCTTTGATACCTGGCTATTCCCCAACTAACCTAAGGGAGGTGCCGAATAGCAGCACATTCTGATTTTCTGACCACACTGGCAGATATGCAAATCTCCATAGCCTGTCTTCCCATAACGGAAAGCTAAAGTTTCTTCTTTCAGCTCTCAGATATGTAATTTTATTTCCCACTCCCACCTCCTGCCATAAGGTCATGGAGCCTTAAATGCAGCTTCTGGTTGTCCTTGAAGCATTTCAGTGAAATAAAGATGCCTACTAGTCTCCCTTCTGGTACTCCACCAAGCTGTTGCTAAATGAATGTCTACTCAGTATGCAGTAACCATGGGACCATAGTGTTCCAAGGCAGAGTATTGATACCTTGACTGATAATAAACATTACAAATATCCCAAGCCACTTTTCTTTTTTGAGATCAGTATTATTAAACTTGATATCTTGGCCCTGGTCCAACCCAGGTAATTACATTCTGTGAAAAGCCGAGCTCCCCATACAATTTTAATTGGGGAATTTATTCATTGCTTCCCTTTTTTAAAACTGCCATGTAGTTTTGTCAGGTCAGCGTGACTGACACACTTCTCCACTGAGAGCTCCCCACATATGGTTGTTGAGAGAGTCATGGCATTTAACCAATAAAGTACTTTTGGAGCCTTTGGGAAGAATAATATTCTATTCAATAATGGTACAAAGATTTCTTGATTGCTTAGGTCCTTGTTCCTTATTACTTTAGGATTCCACCCACCCTGTCACTTACAGATTATAAAGATTTACTGAATCTTAGAATTGGAAGGTATCTCAGAGGTACCATTGAATTAACTAGTCTTTTTTATGACATCTTTTGTTTTTATATCAAATTAATTTCCAAAGATATTATTTCCCTAACCCATCTAAAAACCATCACTCCTAATAAAAGAAAGATAAAAAAGAAAACAAAACAGTTTTTTTAAACCAACACACAGAACCATAAAATAGAATTAGAAAAGATTTTCAAGTCCATTAGTTTTAACCTCCTCATTTAAAAGAGTAGATCACTCATGTAGTGAGAATCAGACGTAGGATTTAAACCCAGAACTTCTTACTTCCAAGATATTGCCCTTTCAATTGTACCATATCCTAGCAACCCAAACTGATGCCATATACAATGCCTCATACATATAGTCTACCATCTCTGCAAAGAAGTCAAATAGTCTTGTTGCCTAACATTATAAAATGCCACTGTATTTCCCACATCTGTCCCCCTCCTGCCAACTTCTATCCAAACAAGAATATTCTCTGCAATATATCAATCAATCACCCAGTATTTGTTAAGTGCAGGGTACTGTGCTAGGCACTGGGGATGTAAAGAAAAAGGATGAAACAATTTCTTCTCTCAAGGAACTTAAATTCCTTATGGGGAGAGGAAAGAAAGCAACTAGATCACTATGCAAAGAAAAAAATGGAAATAAATGCAAAATATTTTAATAAAACTGATTGGGAGGAAGAAAACTATTAATTGCGGTTATTTGGTGGTGGTGCTTGAACTACATCTTGAAGGAAGGAGGGATTCCTTGGAGTAGACATAAGAAGGGAATGCATTCACAGAATGAGGTACAGGTAGTACAAAGACACAGAGAGGAGAGATGAAGTATTATGTGTGAGTAATAGAGAGAAAGTCATTTTGGCTGTGTCACAGAGTATAGGAGGGGGAGTAATGAGGTTCCTAAGACAGGTTAAGGTCAGGTTGCAAAAGGGTTTTAAAAGTTAAACAGTATATTTTATTTCATCTAAAAAGCAATAGAGGCTTTTAGCAAGGAGGTGAAATGGTCAGGTAAGTACTTAAGAAAAAATACTTTCAGCAGTGGTTTGTAGTAGAAATAGCCTTTAGGCAGGGAATTCAATTAGGAGGCCATAGCAATAATCCAGAGAAAAAATGATGAGAGCCCCGATAAGGGGTCAGCTGTGAGGGATGTTGTGGAAGTAATAAAGACAAGAGCACAGTGTCTTACACACACACACACACACGCACACACACACACACACACACACACACACACACACACACACACACACCAGAGAGAATATCAAGGAGGGGAGTCAATAATGATGAATGCATCAAATACATTGAGCATGATGAAGACTGAGAAAAGACTATTAGGTCTGATAATTAAGAGGTCATCTATTTGATCTTTCTGTGACTAGGTAACACAATTCTCTTGATTTTCCTCCTACTTCTCTGACTTCTATTTCTCAATATCTTTTGCTGTATTATCATCCTTCTCCTACTCAATAATTAAATACATCTCACAGAACATTGACTCCTCTTCTCTTTTTCTATATTCTTTCCCTTTGTGAAATTATAGGTATCCATGTGTTCAATTATCATCTCAATGCAAACAATTGTACATCTACATATCCAGCTCTAATCTAGCTACTAAATTCTAGTCCCAAATGACCAACTACCTCCAGGAACAAAATTCTAATAAAAATAACAGTAAGAATAGCTAGATTAGGATTGCAAAGTACTTTACTTATATTATATCATTTGATCCTCACAAGAACCCTGAGAGGTAGAAGCTATTATTACCCTCATTTTATAGCTGTAGAACCTGAGGCTGCAATAGATTAAGTGACTTGCTCAAGGTCACAAAACTAAGTAAATGTTTGAAGAAGGATTTGAACCCAGTTCTTCCGGATTTTAAATCTAGCATTCTTTACACTGTAGCACTTAGCTGATATCCCCATGTTGATATTCCACTTTGTCCAAAATGTGACTAACTCATTACATTTTACACTGATCCATTTCTCCTCCAAACTTCCTGACTTATGTTGAAGTCACCATTGTTCTAGTTATCAGTGTCTACCACAATGGCACTTTCCTTTCCTTTAGCATTCCAAAATCCAAGATATTGCCATATTTTATTGATTGCATGTGTACAATATCTCTCACCTTTATCACCTTCTCACCTAGATTATATTCTGCTTCAAGTTCTCATCAGACTTGGCCTAGAGCAGGCCTACACAACATACAGCCTGAGGGCCACTTGCCACCCAGCACAAAAAATATAGGGTTTCCACTCTCTCCTATTTGTTACATGACCCGCAGCAACCAATCATCAGTCTGCCTCTTGTCTAGCATATCTGAGGTCTGAAAAAGTTTAGTCTATTTTAATTTTGACCTCCACCTGCCAAGTTGTGCAATATTGGCCTACATCAATTGCAGTAAGCTAGAATTAGTCTCCTTATCTTCAATCTCCTTTCTTTACTAATCCATCCTTCATAAAACTTCCAGATTGAGATTCCTGAACATTTGATAGAAAATATCCCTCATATACTCAAAGATCTTCAATGGCTCCAAAATAACACTTGGTATTTAAAGCTCTCTACACACTCTCTCTCTGACCTATTTCCAGTATTATCTCATATTTATTTTTTTCCTACATTCTATATTGCAATACAAGTGGCCTCTTAGTTGTTTTATGTACTTGATACTCAATTTCCTGTCTCCATACATTTACAGATTGTGCCCTACATCTTGAATATAATCAGTCTTCATCTCTATGTCTTAGAATATCTAGCTTTCTTTAAAAATACATCTCAGCTTCCACTTCCTCTAAGAAGCCTTTCCTGATCATCACCTTCATCCTCTCTTCCAGCTATTAGTGATCTCTCCCTCTTGAAAGTGCTTTTTAGTAACAATTCAGAATGCATTATTATGTACCTAATAGATTCAAGATAATGTGATAGTTGCTATGCATATAAAAACAAAACCAAAATATTCCCTCCTTTAAAGATGTTAATTTTGGAGGGCTGAGGGATTGAATAATTATAAAGATAAATGAATACAAAATATGTACAAAGTAAACTGAAAGGAATTTCAGAGAGCACTAACAACTAAAGGAATCACAAAATGTCTTGTAAAGGAGGAAGGACCTGAACTGAGACCTGAAGGGAGTTAGGAGGTAGAGATGAGGGGAGGGAGCATTACAGTCATGAGTGGCAAGCTGTGCAAAGATACAGTTTGACAGCGGAATGTCACATACAGAAATCATAAAATAGGCCAGTATGACTGGAAGACAAGAGTTTGTGATGTGAAGTAATTGATGTATCTGGAAAGATAGTCTGGAGCCACATTGTGAATGACATTAACTAAAAAACACTGGGTTTGGTAATCTATCCTAAAGGCAATAAGGAGCTTCTTTGTGCATTAGAGAGGAGGCGTTTCACACCTGGAATCCTAATTAATGTAAAGAACAAGATGTTCCTTGCTAATTGATAATTTTATCAGGTGAGAATGCCTCTGATTGATTTTTTTGTAGCAACTCTCATAGACTGGGAAGGGGAGGCACTGTTTTTAGATTATTTGTTCTCACAATTTCATCAAAGAAAACATTCCTTTTTAAAACCTATTTAAATCTGGCTAGTAATCAATGGGGATCACATTGTATGGAGGCTCATGAAAACAAGCATTAGAAACACTGAATTCCTAAGGATTGCCCCTAGAATCTTGAGAGAGGTAAGCAGCAAACTTCTGGGAATCCAACCTACCAATGTGAGTAGCAGTTGGGAAGTGGATCCAAGGATCTTCTCTGTCTACAGCTATACCTCTATACCCATACCTACACCTATGACTGCATCAACACCTACTCAGGATAGGGAACCTGTAGCCTTAAAGCCACATGTGGTCTTCTAGGTCCTCAAGTGTGGCTTTTTGACTAAATCCAAACTTCACAGAAAAAATGCCCTTAGTAAAAGAATTTGTTCTGCAGAACTTGGACTCAGTCAAAAGGCCCCAACCCAAGGATTTAGAAGGCTACATGTGGCCTCAAGGCCACAGGTTCCCCACCCCTGACCTACATCTATATCTACCATATCTATATCATTCATCTATCTCTCTATACCTATCCATATAGCTATATATCTATTTTATATCTATAGCTATACCTACATCTACATCAATATATGTGTATGCATGTATGTGTGTGTGTGTGTGTATGGAATCTCTATCTCTATTTAAATTTATATATATATATATATCACACTATTATCTATCATTTATTTATTTTTACTTATCTATATATACATTGTATTTTCTTCTCTTCTGGGTACACTATTTCTGTTTTTAATCTTCCTTTCTTCTATTTTTCCTGATGCCTTATACTCAGAGGCTTAGGAGAGTCTCTAAATGATCTTAATGAATTTGTCATTTGACTCAGAAAAAAAACACATCCTTGGGTAATGAAAGAACACGAAGGTGTGAAAGATCACAGAAACAGGAGCAGCAAAAAATTAGAAACAGGCAAATTTTGTCCTCATTTAAAAAAGGGGGGGGGAGAACAGCATGAAACTTCTAAAGGATGGAGTACTGAGTTTTACTTAGATTCCTGCCAAAATTTTAAAATGTTTATCCTTAAGGCAATTGTTTGTGCATCTAGAAGGAGAAATAATGATAGCAATTCTTTAAGAACAGATCATTCAAAACTAAACTGACTTCCTTTTTTTGATGGCATTACTAAAGAAATAGGTAAAGGGAATTTTGTGGATATAATTTACATAGGTTTTTAGCAAAATTTTGCTAACATAACTCATAATGTTATTGTAAAGATTCTGGAGAAATATGAATTAGATACACTTATAATTCAAAATTGAGTAAATGGCCAGACTTGGAGAGCAGTTTTAATGGTTCACTGTCAACATAGCAAGAGTTTTGGAGTGGAACTTCCCAGTAATTGTTACTTGGCTCTTTGTTGCTTATCATTTTATCAACGACTTGGATAGTGGTACAGGTGGCAAGCCCATCAGATTTGCAAATGGTAAAAAGCTGGAAGAAATATTTAATAACTAAATGATAGTCAAGATACAAAATGATCTTAATAGGCTAGAGCATTTTACTAAAACTAATAAGATGAAATCTCAAAGGAATAAAAGTCAATTCTTACACTTGAATGAAAAATAAACAAATATCAAACAAACAAGTAAACAAGTAAATATCACAGCTATAAGTTGGGAAGAAAAAAGTTAGATAACAGTTATTTTGGAAAAAAAATATTCTAGGGGGTTTTATTGGAAGGCAAGACCAACATGATTTAAGAGTATGATGCAGCATCCAAAAAATTAATGCAATCTTGAACTGTATTAAGTTGTTTGAGAATAGAATAGTTATGTGGATATGTGCTCTATTTTTGAGTATTTGCAAGACGTCATTGTTAAAAGGAGAGTAAACCTATTTTACTTGGCCCCAGAGGGAAGGACTAGAAGCTATAAATGGAAGTAATATCACTATAACTGTCCCAAAGTGATATAGATTGACTTCAGAGGTAGCTTACACCCCTTGTTGGAGGTCTTCAATGAAATGTAAGGTATAGAGCAGGTATTTCAATCACATATGAGTTGGACTGATGTTGTTTCTTGTGTTTTTGAAGAGGACCAATAACATCACAAGGTGGTCTTGACTTTTATATGAATTAGATTTAAGTGAAGCAGAGTTGTAAAAGGTCTTCTACCACCCTCTTCCAGAGCCATCAAAGTCTAGTACCAAGACATAAGTGCACTGGGTAACCTTGGAATTTTCAATGTCTGCTCAAATTCTAAATGCTTCACAGAATCCACTTTATTTTTTTAATTAATTATTTTTTAGTTTTCAACATTCACTTCCACAAGATTTTGAGTTCCAAATTTTCTTCCCATCTTGTCCCTCTCCCCATCCCAAGATGACATGCATTCTGAATTCCCCCCTTCCCCTAATCTGCCCTCCCTTCTCTCTCTGTCCCTCTTCTCCTATCCCCTTCCCCTTCTATTTTCATGTAGGGAAGGATAGATTTCTGTATCCCATTGCCTGTATATCTTATTTCCTAGTTGCATGTGAAAACAATTTTTAGGGGCAGAGCCAAGATGGCGGAGGGAAAGCAGTGACTGTATTGAGCTCTCTCCCAAAACCCTCCAAATACCTAAAAAAATGGCTCTAAAAAAATTCTAAAGCAGCAGAACCCACAAAAAGATAGAGTGAAGCAAATTTCCAGCTAAAGACAGACTGGATGGTTGATCAGAAAGGTATATTGCACCAGGCTGGGAGAGGAGCACAGTGCAGCGTGGGCATGCAAGCCTCAGTGACCCTGGAGCAGGCCTCAGAGGACTGAATTGCGGACAGCTGTGTCAGTTTCCAGACTTCTCAACCCAGGAACACCAAAGACAATGTGGAAGGTCAGTGGGAAAAGTCTGTGACAGCGGTAAGAGAGGAGTTAGGTCTCAGCCACAAGTCCCGAGCGGCGACTGTTTCCTGAGCTTCCCGCCCACAGACTGAGGAGGAATGGAGTGGCTGATCAGAGGGGGATTACAAGGATCTCTTTGCCACTGCTGAGGCAGGAATCCCCTGCTTTGCTGGTGCTTGGATCTGGGTCACAGCTCTGAGGGGCGGTCCTGGGGCTAGAAAGAATGCTGGTGCCATGGAGCTTGTTGTGGCTGTGGAGAAGGAACACCTCGCCCCTTATCATACCAACTTGGAAGAACTGAAAATTTACAGGTCGCCAGAAGTACCTCTGAAAACAGCTGTACAAACCCCCTAACAAAGAGTTTAAAACTCAAGTAATTGGCCAGGATCATGAGTAAGCAGCACAAAAAGAGTCAGACTATATTATCTTACTTTGGTGACAAAAAAGATCAAAACATACAACCTGAAGAAGACAACAAAATCAAAGCTCCTACATCCAAAGCCTCCAAGAAAAATATGAATCAGTCCCAGGCCTCGGAAGAGCTCAAAAGGGATTTTGAGAAGCAAGTAGGAGAAGTAAAGGAAAAATTGAAAGTGATGCAAGAAAATCATGAAAAACAAGTCAACAGCTTACTAAAAGAGACCCAAAAAAATACTGAAGAAAATAACACCTTAAAAAATAGCCTAACCCAAATGGCAAAAGAGGTCCAAAAAGCCAATGAGGAGAACAATGCCATAAAAAGCAAAATTGACCAAATGGAAAAGGAAGTCCAAAAGATTACTGAAGAAAATACTTCCTTAAAAATTAGAATAGAGCAAATGGAAGCTAGTGACTTTATGAGAAATCAAGAAATTGTAAAACAAATCCAAAAGAATGAAAAATTAGAAAACAATATGAAATATATCATTGGAAAAACAACTGACCTGGAAAATAGATCCAGGAGAGAAAATTTAAAAATTATTGGACTATCTGAAAGCTATGATCAAAAAAAGAGCCTAGACATCATCTTTCAAAAATTATCCAGGAAAACTGTCCTGATATTTTAGAACCAGAGGGCAAAATAGAAATTGAAAGAATCCACCGATCTCCTCCTGAAAGAGATCCCCAAAGGAAAACTCCTAGGAATATTGTAGCCAAATTCCAGAGTTCCCAGGTCAAGGAGAAAATATTACAAGCAGCCAGAAAGAAACAATTCAAGTTTGATTGTGGAAACACAATCAGGATAACACAAGATTTAGCTGCTTCTATATTAAGGGACCACAGGGCATGGAATATAATATTCTGGAGAGCAAAGGAGATAGGATTACAACCAAGATTACTACCCAGCAAGACTGAGTATTATCCTTCAGGGGAAAAAATAGTCATTCAGTGAAATAGGGGACTTTCAAGCATTCTTGATGAAAAGACCAGAGATGAATAGAAAATTTGATTTTCAAATACAAGACTTGAGTGGAACATGAAGAGGTAAACAGGAAAGAGAAAATCATAAGAGACTTATTAAGGTTAAACTGTTTACATTCCTGCATGGAAAGATGATATTTGTAACTCATGAGACCTTTGTCAGTTTTAGGGTAGTTGGAGGGGAAAAAATTATGTGTACATATCTATAGATATAGATATAGATAGAGGGCACAGGTTGAGTTAAAAATGAAGGGATCATATCTAGAGAATGAAATTAAGGGGTGAGAGAGGATTATACTAGGAGAAGGAGAAAGGGAAAGGTAGAATGGGGTAAATGATCCTACAAAAAAAAACACAAAAGAAAAGGCTCTTACAGTGGAGGGTAAATGGGGGAAGGTGAGAGGGAATCTTGTTCTCATAGGATTTGACTTAAGGACAGAATAACATACGCACTCAATTGGGTGTGGAAATCTGTCTTACCCTACAGGAAAATGGGGGGGAGGGGACAAGAGAGTAGGGGGATGATAGAGAGGAGGGCAGATTGGGAAAGGGAGTAATCAGAAGCAAATACTTCTGAGGAGGGACAGGGTCAAAAGAAAGAATAGAACAAATGGAGGGGGCAGGATAGGATTAAGGGAAATAGAGTTAGTTTTTCATTGCCTGTCTACTGTGGAAGTGTTTTGCATAACTGCACATGTATAACCTATATTAAGTTGCTTACCTTTTCAATGAGGGTGGATGGGGAGGGAGGAACGGAGAAAATTTGGAACCCAAAGTTTTAAAAACACATTTAAAAAAAATGTTTTCACACGCAACTGGGAAACAAGAAATACAGGAAATGGGGTACAGAAATCCATACTGCCCTACAGGAAAATTGAAGAAGAGGATGAGAGAAGGGGGGAGAGATAGAAGGGAAGGCAGACTAGGGGAAGGGGTATTTAGAATGCATGCCTTCTTGGGGCAGGGGGAGGGGTGAGATAGGGTGAAAATTTGGAACTCAAAATCTTGTGGAAGTAAATGTTGAAAACAAAAAAAAAATAAAAAATTACCAAATAAAAAAAAAAGAAAATTTTTCACATTGGTTTTTAAAACTTAGGTTCCAAATTTTCTCACTTTCTCCCTCCCTACTCACCCTCATTGAGAAGGCAAGCAACTCAATACAGATTATACATGTGTAGTCATACAAAACACCTTCATAATAGTCATATTGTGACAAACTAACTATACTTCCCTTCATTCTATTCATGCCCCCATTTATTCCATTCTTTGTTTTGATCCTGTCCCTTCTCAGAAGTGTTTGCTTCTGATTAACCTCTCCCCCAATCTGCCCATCCCTTTATCATCCCCCTGCTCTCTTATCTCCCCCCCCCCCATTTTCCTGTGGGGTAAAATAGATTTCCATACCCAATTGAGTCTGCATGTTATTTCCTCCTTAAGCCAAATCCAATGAGAATAAGATTCACTCATTCACTCATTCCCTCTCACCTTCTCTTACTTTCCATCCACTGTAAAAAACTTTTCTTGTCTGTTTTATGTGAGATTATTTATCCCATTCTACCTCTCCCTTTCTCCTTCTCCCAGTATAATCCTTTCTCACCCCTTAATTTTATTCTCCAGATATGACCCCTTCATTTTCAACTCAACCTGTGCCCTCTATCTATCTATCTATATATCTATCTATCTATCTATGTACATACATACATATAATTTTTTCCCCTCCAACTACCCTAATACTGAAAAGGTCTCATGAATTACAAATGTCATCTTTCCTTGCAGGAATGTAAACAATTCAACCTTAATAAGTCTCTTATGATTTCACTTTCCTGTTTACCTCTTCATGTTCCACTTGAGTCTTGTATTTGAAAGTCAAATTTTCTATTCAGCTCTGGTCTGTTCATCAAGAATGCTTGAAAGTCCCCTATTTCACTGAATGACTATTTTTTCCCCTGAAGGATAATACTCAGTCTTGCTGGGTAGTAATCTTGGTTGTAATCCTATCTCCTTTGCCCTCTGGAATATTATATTCCAAGCCCTCCAATGCCTTAATGTAGAAGCTGCTAAATCTTATGTTACCTGTTTGTGTTTTCACAATACTTGAATTGTTTCTTTCTGGCTACTTGCAATATTTTCTCCTTGACCTGGGAACTCTGGAATTTGACTGCAATGTTCCCAGGAGTTTTAATTTGGAGATCTCTTTCAGGATGTGATTGGTGGATTCTTTTAATTTCTATTTTGCCCTCTAGTTCTAAAATATCAGGGCAGTTTTCCTTAATAATTTCTTGAAAGATGATTTCTAGGCTCTTTTTTTGATCATGGTTTTCAGAGAGTCCAATAATTTTTAAATTCTCTCTCCTAGATCTATTTTCCAGGTCAGTTGTTTTTCCAATGAGATATTTCACATTGTCTTCTATTTTTTTCATTTTTTTTGGTTTTCTTCTACAATGTCTTGATTTCTCATAAAGTCACTAGCTTCCATTTGCTCTATTCTAATTTTTCAGGAAGTATTTTCTTCAGTCAGTTTTTGGACTTCCTTCCCCATTTGACCAGTTTTGTTTTTTGAGGCATTCTTCTCCTCATTGACTTTTTGGATCTCTTTTGCCATTTGGGATAGGCTATTTTTAAGGTGTTATTTCCTCCAGTATTTTTTTTTTGGTCTCCTTTAGCAAGCTGTTTACTTGTTTTTCATGATTTTCTTGCATCACAATCATTTCTCTTCCCAGTTTTTCCTCCACTTCTCTTACTTGCTTCTCAAAATCCTTTTTGAGCTCTTCCATGGCCTGAGAATGATATATATTTTTCCTGGAGGCTTTGGATGTAGGAGCTTTAACTTTGTTGTCTTCTTCTGGTGTATGTTTTGGTCTTCTTTGTCACCAAAGAAAGATTTTATGGTCTTACTTTTGGGGGTAGTTTGCTCATGTTCCCAGCCAATTACTTGAATTTTAAACTTTTTGTTAAGGTAGGTGTGCTTCCAGTATGGAGAAGGTACTGTCCCAAATTTCGGGTGTTTTGTGCAGCTGTTTTCAGAGCTACTTCTAGGGACCTATAAATTTTCAGTTCTCCCAAGTTGGTACAATCAAGGGCAAGGTGTTCAGTCTTTTCCTGGCCTGTACTTTGGTCTATAAGTGACCATAAGAACTCTTTTCTGCCATAGAACTGTGAGGAGGATTCCATCTATACCACCACTATAAGCTTCACCACATCAGCGCTCCTCCTTGCCCTAGGACCACCAGAACTGTGACCCAGATCAAAGTATGGGCAAAGCAAGAGATTCCTGCCTCAGCATCAGCATAGAAATCCCTGAGATCCCCCTCTGATCAGCCACTTGATTCCCCCTCTGTCTGTGGGCCAAGAACTCTGGAAGCATCTGTGTTGGGACTGGGACTGGGACCAAGTTTCTCTCTCACCCAGGTCCAATAGACTTTTCTTACTGACTTTCTAAGTTGTCTTTGGTGTTTGTGTCTTGAGAAGTCTAGGAATTACTATAGCTGCCCCTGATTCAGTCCCCTGAGGCCTTCTTCAGGTTTTCTGAGGCCTACCTTGCCTGCATACCCACGCCAAACTGTGCTCCTCTCCCACCCTGGCACAATAGACCTTTCTAATCAACCATCCAGGTTGTCTTGGGCTAGAAATTTGTTTCACTCTGTCTTTTTGTGGGTTCTGCTGCTCTAGAATTTGTTTAGAGCCATTTTTACAGATATTTGGAGAGGTTAAGGGTGGGTGAGCTCAAGCAAGTTACTACTTTTACTCTGCCATCTTGGCTTTGCCCCCATAGCATCTGCTTTAGCTACCTTGGAACAAATTGTTCTCATCTGCCCATTCTAAAGCAGCAAGTTTTCACATACTTGGGGTAGGCACCCCACTAATTCACAATGGTTTTGAGGTCTGTTGGTTACCCTCTACCTGCTTTAGCCCATCTGCCAATACTGGATGAGTACTGAGTTCCCTTTTGCCTCACAAATTCCATGACTGTGTGAGTAGACCCTAAATAAATGTTTGGTTAATCACATTGGATCATTGGATTATTCTAAATTCTGTTTTTTTTCAAGTTCAACAAAACAATTCCTTTTTGCAGGTACTAGCCCTTCAAATACTTGAAGGAATCCATCATATTTTAGTATGCCTTTCTCTTCTCTGGAAGGAAGGAAGGAGGAAAAGAAAAAATAAAGGAAAGAAGGAAGGCAAGAAGGAAGGAAAAAAGAGAGGAAAGGAGGAAAGGAGGGAGGGAGGGAGAAAGAAAGGAAGGGAAGAAGGAAGGAAAGAAGGAAGGAATGGGAAAAAGTAAAGGAGAAAGAGTAGGAGGGAGGAAAGAAAGATGGAAAGAAAAACTTGATATGCCATGTGCCAGATACTCTGATAAATGTTGTTAAAAATTAGAGAGAAAGGAATGACAATCCCTGTCTTCAAGTAGTTTATATTCTAATGGGGAAAGAGAAGACATAAACAATAGCTGAAAGCCAAGTGGGAGGAAAGAAGTACTTGGCTTAGAGGCATAGATTTGAAGTTTAGAGGTAAATAAACACTGGCCTGGAATCCTTCACAAAATGGAGGTTACAGGAGGAACTTATCAATAAGAGAATGGGTCAGGATATTAAGAGACATATTTTAGATTGAGAGGGTATGGTAGGCATTGTTGAGCATTCAAGAATGAGGAGGTCTCAGGTAGGGAGGAAAACTCCAGTATGAGACAAAACGATTTTGAAGTTTATAAGCCAGGAATAGGGCAAGGAAGGGAAAGGTTAAATACCATCAATTTTGATTATTTACGTTGTAGTTTCTAGGACCAATTAAGCCCATTGGCTGGGGAAATATTTACTAAATATTTAGTTTTGCCTAGTTAGAAGCAATATCAATTAAAAAGAGATTAAAACATATATTATAAGGATCATACACTATGACCAGGTGGGATTTATACCAGGAATGTAGGGCTAGTTCAATATTAGGAAAACTATCAGCATATCAAAACCAACAGAAATAATATGGTTATCTCAATAGATGCAGAAAAAGCTTTTGACAAAATAAAACCCCCTTTCCTATTAAAAAACATTTTATAGCATAGTAATAAATGTCACCTATCTTAAAATAATAAGTCATATTTATCTAAAACCATTAGCAAGCCTTATATGTAAGGAGGATAAACTAGAAGTCTTCCTAATACAATCATGGGTGAAACAAAGATGCCCATTATTGCCACTATTATTCAATATTGCACTAGAAATGTTAGCTATAGCAATAAGAGAAGAAAAAGAAATTGAAGGAATTAGAATAGACAATAAGGAAACAAAACTATCACTCTTTGCAGATGATATGTGTAATACTTAGAAATTCCTGGAGAATCAACTAAAAAAAATACTCAAAACAATTAACAACTTTAGCAAACTTGAGGTAAACAAAATAAATGCACATACATCATCAGAATTTCTATATATTGGCAACAAAGTCCAGCAGCAAGAGATAGAGAAATTCCATTTAAAATAACTGCAGACAGTTTAAAATACTTGGGAGTCTACCTGCCAAGATAAACCTAGGTACTATGTGAATACAACTACAAAACACTGTTCACACAAATAAAATCAGATCTAAACAACTGGAAAAACATTAATTGCCCATAGATAGGTGAATCCAGTGTAATAAAAGTGACAATTTTACATAAATTAATTTATTTAGTGCTATACCAATCAAAATATCAAAAATTATTTCATAGAGCTAGGAAAAATAATAACAAAATTCATCTGGAAGAACAAAAGGTCAAAGATATCAACAGAATCAATGGGAAAAAATGTGAAGGAAAGTGGTCTAGTCATACCAAATATTAAACTGTATTATAAAGTATTAATTATCAAAACAATCTGGTACTGGCTGAGAAATAGAGTGATGGATCAGCCAATAGATTAGGCACATAAGACACAGTAGTAAATGACCATATTAATCTAGTATATGATAAATCCAAAGATCCAAACTTTTGGAAGAGAAACTCATTATTTGACAAAAGCAGGTGGGATATTTGGGAAAATAGTATGGCAGAAATTATATATAGACCAGCATCTCACATGATATACCAATTGAGTACATAATTTACAAATAAAGAGTGATACTATAAGCATGGAATAGTTCTTTCTATCATATCTGTGGATAACAGAAAAAATTTAGGATGAAAGAAAATATAGAAAGCATTAGAAAATGTAAAATAGCTAATTTTGATTATATAAAATTAAAATGTCTTTGCACAAACAAAACCAATGCAACCAAAATTAAGGTAAAGCCAAAAGATGGAAAAAATGCAACAGTATCTCTGATAAATGCCTCATTTCTCAAATATGTAGGGAACTGAATCAAATTTATTAAAAAAAACACATCATTCCCCAATTAATAAATAGCCAAAGGAAATCAATAGGCAGTTTTCAGACAAAGAAATCAAATCTAATTACAACTATATGAAAAATGCTCTAAATCACTACTGATTAGAGGCATGCAAATTAAAACAGCTCTGAGATACCACATCGCACATATCAGATTGGCTAATATGACAAAAAAAAAAGGAAAATGATGGGTGTTGAAGGGGATGTGGGGAAACTGGGAAACTAATGCTCTGTTGGTAGAGCTGTGAACTGATCCAACCATTCTGGAGAACAATTTGGAACTCTGCCCATAGGTCTATAAAACTATATACATACATACATACACACATACATATATATATACATATATATACACACATACACATACATACACACATATATGTATATATGTATATGTATATGTATACATATATTTGTGGTGACTAAGAATTGGAAACAGAAGAGATGCTCATCAATTAGGGAATGGCTAAGCAAGCTGTGGTATATGATTGTTATAAAATAATATTTTGCTATAAGAAATGACAAGCAGAATGATTTTAGAAAAAACATGGAAAGACTTACATGAACTGAAGCAAAATGAAGTGAGCAGAAGCAGGACAGCATTGTACACAATGACAGCAATATTGTATGATGAAGAACTATGAATGACTTAGCTATTCTCAGCAATACAATGATCCAAGACAAACTCAAAGGACTAATGATGAAGCATACTATCTACCTACAGAGAAAGAACTGATAGTGTTTGAATACATACTGAAGCATGCTATTTTTCATGTTCTTTCATTCTTTTACTTTTTTTCAAGTCTACTTTTACAAAATAACTAATATGAAAATGGTTTACATGATTTCACATGTATAACCTATATCTGACTGCTTACTGTGTCAAGGAAGGGGAGGGGAGGAGGAAGGGATAGAATTTGGAACTCAAAACTTAAAAATACCTAAATTAACACTTAATTGGGGAAAAATATATTTTAAAAAAGTAATATTGATTTTCAAATTGCAGATGCTAATTCCATTACTTTATTATTGTGATTCATTTTGTGACCCAATGATATCAATACCTCAAGAAATTCAACATAAAGTTGTCTCAGTTGTTAGATCTGCTCTGATCTTGTACCATGCTGTAGTAGTTCACCTTATGGCTAATATTGCAGCTGAAATAATTCTATTGCTTTCTTGATGTTTGAGTTCAAGTACAGTACCTTAGTTCCTCTAACATCGAGTTCCAGACTCTACTTAACTCTTTTCGATATTTCTAGAAATGAATCCTTGCTCCTGATCCTTAGTCCTTGTATGATGTTCCCAATTACCTGCTGTCAGGAAAACAAAAACAAAAACAAAACAGAACGAAACAATACCAATAGCAGAATTAAGGGCAGGTACCCTTATGTAGTCACTCACAATATTATATATAGTGGGCTTCAGCAAAGGGAAAATTTTAATACTACATATATGTGTAGTGTTTGTGTGTGTGTGTGTGTGTGTGTGTGTATTCAGCACTGAAAAAAGTATATGCATCATTGCAATATGGATTTAGTTATAAGTAAAAAGTTGTCATGTATGTTACAATTTGGACTTCAGATTAATAGTAATACACTAGGCTCATGATTTTCAAATCTTGAGTTAAAGCAGTAACATTTCTTATTCTGGCTCTGCCACTAGAAAGATCTTTACACTATGTCTTGAACTCCTTTGCCAAGTCGGTCATTAAATGTCTGCCACTGAGATCCCATGATAAGAATCAGTTGCCTGTCTGGATCTCCAAGGAAAAATAGTTACTAGTTTCAAAGCATTACCATGTTCAGACAAATGAAACACTACTTGGGGTTGTTTTGATACTATTGCCAAAATAATACAAGTCGTTAACACCCCTGGCCTCAACTATTGTAATTTACTTGTTTGCCTCTGGTTTCTTCCAATTCGTTCTGAAAAGTGCTACCATGTGAATCTGCTATGGAGGTAAATTGGCTTACCTATATTCACACAATAAGTTTTTGGGTATTTTTTTTGTTTTTTTTTTTCCAGAGCCAGGACTAGAACCCTAGTCTTTTGTCTCCTATTCTATTCTTCTTTTCTACCACATCATGGCTGCCTCCAGGATCTTAATTTGCTAAGTTTTTTTTTTTTCAACTGAAAGAGAAGTCCACCCAAATACAGAAGATGTGCTTCTTTATTTCTCTGGAGACTCTTAATTAGTGCACTAGTTTAAGAGAGTACCATTTGTTGTTTTATACAATATGGATAAGACCCCAACTGATGCCAACTTAATCATTTGGTTGGCACAATTATTTAAGAAAACTGAATTACCTTCTCTGTGGAGTTTGGATATGTTATTTAAGTTTTTTCTCACTGATTAGATTATCAGAAAAAAATGTCCTATGTCCTTAGACCTCAGGTCACATTAACATTTTTTTAAAAGAAGATCATTAAATGTCTTAAATGATAATCCTTTCTTCTTTTTATTTTTAATTATGTCAAGATTATAGCCTAGTCTTTAGAGAAGAGCAATATGAGAGGAGTTGAGGAAATTGCCATGTCATCACACTTAGAAAAACACTCAACTTGAGTAGCACTTGGGAAAAGAAAAAAATGCATAGGGACAATTCTTGGAAAAATATGAAATTTGTCTCTTTATATTTCAACTTTCCTCTCCTCTCTCCCATCATACTACAAGAACTTTAGTTAGGTGCCCCAAGCACCTAAACTGGATCCATTCCCTAAAGGTCTTGCTCTCACCCGCTTTCAACTAATGCTTCCTAAGTTATTATCTGAAAATAAAGTGTGGCTCTCTTAGGTATATTTATTTTATGCACACACACACACACACACACGTGTTTTGTTCTTATATAATTTACACTTGGCAATCTGTCTCTATCTCTCTCAGCCATTTTTTATACTGAAGTATAACAATAGTTCATCAAAAATGACATCACATAAATGAAGATCAATATTACATACAAAGTTTCTCATATCCCCCCCAACCTCTCCCACAATTCTTTTGTAAACGTGGTATGGAGGTTTGTTTTTATATCTTCTTTTTGAGGCCATTTTGGTTATTATATATTCATAGCACTCAAGTTTCATTTGTTTTGTTGTTGTTAAGCTTTCCATTTGAATGGTTGAAATCATTGCATTTTTTAAATTCACTATATTCCACTAACATGTAGAACTTTACCCAAGATGCACATACACTCTCTCCCATCAAAGATGCATTGTTTTTAAAAGTGTCTACAGAGAGACAGATTCATTTTATCATTACAGAAAACCAAATAAGCCTGAACACAAGTCTACTTTTTCTTTTATTGTAGTTGGGAAATTTTGAATCTAAATTAACCTGCCTAAAATCCAAATACTCTTCATCTTATATTTTATGTGGCAACAGTTGTAAACCAAGTAATAGAATTTTCTTTAAGTGAATTTGAGCAGTTTCAAGGGAAGCAATTCAAAAATTCAAACCAGTCTCCTTACTTTCTCCATACTTCTTTGATAGAGCATACTTGAAACTGTACTGGTAACTTTGGAATTTATTGTATACTAAGATTTGTAAGACATCATTCTTTCCCTCAAGGAACTTAACAATCTAATTGAGTAAACTATCAATGGACATGTAAAATAAGAAAACAATTAATTACTAAATTTTGGTATTGATTATAAATATAATGAGTTCAGAGAAGGAAGAATTCATTGTAGATTAGTGGAATGACCATGTCATTGAGGAAATGAGACTTAACAATGACCTCAAAACCTACAAAAACATCTGGAAATGAGAGGAACAAGACATTTTGGATAGTGGGTACAGAGGAAACTAAGGAAAGGTATAGAGATGGGATCAATCTAATCTATCTATATGAAATGCTGAACAGAAGACTATAATAGTAGCCAAGGGTGTATAATAGGAAGTTATGGAATAAAAGGTTAAATAGGCAGGGTCAGACAAGCTTCTGTTTGGGTTTACTGGGGCGGATATTTGTAAATACTGGGATAGTGTGCCTAAATTATCTGGACTCGAGTTCTTCAGTTGAAAAATCAAAGTATTCTTTGGTGATATGATAAAGTCAGGAGCAAGAAGGGCCTCTCGGAAATTAATGAAACTTAGGTTTCACTGTGATAGAGGCAAAACATTCACTCATTCAAAATTCCTAGGATTTAATAGAGAAAATTACCATGCCAGTGGTCTGATGTAATTCAGATTACATCACTCTTCTGAACTCCAATTCCCCATTTCTCACTCCATATTAAATGCAGTTTATCTAAAACTGATCTAAAATTGATCTTTTCTACTCTACACAACCAGTTTCTCTTTATTGTTTCTGTTAGCAGTAATATTACCCAAGTTCTAAAATTTGGAACCATCTTAGACTTTCCCCATTCTTTACCATTCTCTCCTCTCCTATCAGCCAAGAAATTCTTATTGAGAACTCTTTTAGAATGTTTCTTTCATTTGCCTCATCTTTTTCATTCTTAATGTCTCCAGATTGATTCAAGTCATAATCATCTCTGGCCTCAACTATTGTAATTAATCTATTTGTTCCATTCTCTTCCAATCAATTCTGTATAATGCTACTAGACTAGTATGCTTAAAATATTGTTTTCCTTGGTCAAGTTCTTTCCTTGCTCAAAAGTTTGTATATTGTCCTATTACTTATAAAATAAAATCCAAATTCCTCATTCTGATATTGAAAGACTGATGCCTTTCTGGTCATATCTCTTACTGTTTCCATATGCATAATCTCTGCTCCACCTTAATTAATCTGTTTACCATTCCTTAGATATGCCCTCAACTTTTTAACTCTGCTTATTTGTTCTCATCATCTCTCACCGCCCCCCATACACACCTCCATTTCTATGGCCTTCTTATGTTCATCTATCAGAATCTTGTCTATCCTTCAATGTGTAGCTTGAATCATACAGACTCTGAAATTTTACAATACTTTGCTATGGCAAGTTAATTTGGAATTTATTATAACCTTTTCATGTTTATTTGTATTTCTTTCTGATCTTCTTAATGAAATTACAAAGTCCTGGATGGTGAGTGGGACTTAAAAAAAAAGAAGAATTTACTGGTATACCTAGATCTAGCACTGTGTCATATGCCTACACGGCCCTCAGTAAACATTTGGTTATTGTGGATGGATTGATTTCATTTTTCTCATATCAAAACATCTTGACAATTCAGGGACCTTTGTCAAAAATCTAGTTAGAATAGTCCCTCAATATCAAAGAGGCAAAACCATTTGGATGATATGCAATGTGGTATAATCATTAGAGCACTAGATTCACAGTCACAAAGTTATGGGTCTGAATTTCGTATTACTATCTGAGTGACCCTGAATGAGTCACTTTATATTTTGGAACTGAATTTCTTCATATGTAAAATAAAGGTAAAATATCAGTTTTAGATAAACTATATTCAATATGGAGTGAGAAATGGGGAATTGGAGTTCAAAAGAGTGATGTAATCTGAATTACATCAGAACACTGGCATGAAAATTTTCTCCATTAAATCCTAGGAATGAGTGAATGTTCCATCTCCAGAGGACATTGAGTCTAACCCTGGGGTGGGAAACCTGTGGCCTCGAGGCCACATGTGGCCTTCTAGGTCTTAGGGTGTGGCCCCTTGACTGAGTCCAAGTTTTACAGAACAAATCCTTTCATTAAGGGGATTTGTTCTGTGAAGTTTGGATTCAGTGAAAGGGTCATACTTGAGGACATGGAGGGCCACAGTTTCCCCATCCCTGGGTTAGGCTCAATGACCTCTATAGTGTATTCTGTCTCTAAATTTATGAGCCTATGTTTTTCTGACTTTTTGACTACATTTAGTAACCAGATGAAATATGCATGCATTTGATAAGCGTTGCCTCAGAGAGAATCTGACTCTCTGAAAGAGCAGTGCTGACCATTAAGGATTAAAAACATCTATTTCAAAGATGTCATTGAATCAACAGTCCAAGTTCTAAATGACAATTGGCTCTACCACCTCTACCAAAGCTTCAATCTGGCTCTTTTAACTGTTGGGATGTGTCCCTGGGTTTTCAGAATACCATAGCATATGCTTTGATCATTAAGTTCTCCCTCACTGATAAAAGCAGCAGAACAAAAGCAGTATAGAATCCCAGTCATTTCCACCCTCTCACCCCAGCACTATTGAAACTAATTGACCTTGAGACCACTGATGCACCTTGAATTCCAAATTAATCAATCATGTCTCCACTTATTCTGTAAATAGCATCCATGTGCTCTTATGCAATTATGTAACTTTAGCAATGATTTTGTTTTACAAACACAAAGCTAGATTGGCCCTACAGAAGGAAAGGAGAGAATATAAAAGATAGCTTAATAAATGTGCAGTTAATTATACCTGTCCTTGTAACACACAAAATGGCATGCATAATTTCCTTCACCTTTATTACTCTCCTTTTCTATCGAGTGCACATTTAAATTCATTATGGAAAATAGGGGAAAAATTGATAGTTATTTTTGTGATCAAACACATTTTCCAATTAGTCCTGGCATCTCAATGTAATCACTATGAATGTTGTTAATTTAGGATTCTATATCCTATTAGGAGCTTCTTTATAGAAGAAAATTTCAGACCTGGAAGCACTTGTTTTGATCAAACTAGAGACAGCTCACCTTCCATGGTCTTTGAATTGAATATTACACTTGAAATACTTTTTTTCACTCTTTTAACTTCTGCTTACAAAAAAAAAATTCAGATTTTGATAAGCATCCATAATTTTATGAACTACCCCAAAGTCACAACAATCAAAGCCATAATTTCATTGGTCTTTCCTTATGTTTCTCATTTTTCTCATCTGTAACATGGCAGTAGGAGTGGATTGATTTTTTTTCTATTCTGAGTTCCCTTCTAATCCTATTTATGATTTCATGAAAGAAGTGTTGGGAGTAAGGAAGAATTCAGTGCCCTATCAATTACCAATGTTAATGGATAGAAAAACAGAATTCTTACAAAATGATGGATGTTCTCTATGAGTTCTTGTGGGCTTCAGAATTTCCCTAGGAACTTGTCCAGACTCCTTGCCTTAATTCTCTTCTCTAAATAATTAGGCAATTAGGAAGATCGGTGCCCAGCCTCCCCCTTTCCACCCATTCCCTATATACTGCCTCACACATCCAAAAGAAGCCAAGAGAATTGAAGTCTGCTTCAAGCAATCATAAGAAGAGATTGGAACATCCTACCTGGGGTCAATCTATATGAGGGTGAAAGGGAATTTGTATGAGATTTGCCTCTTTTAGCAAGCAAATTAGGATGACAGTCAATGTACCTTTTGAGGTGAAGCAGTCAGATGTCCACCTTGTGTCCAGTAGAAGAATAGTCAGGAACTATCAAGAGCACAGAATTTAGAGTTGAAAGGGACTCAAGAGACTATTCCATCATATATTATAACTCAAAACTAAATGAGATTCCTCACTACCACATATTGGACCAAAGATCTTCCAGCCTTTACCTGAAGACTTCCAATGAGGAATGACTTAACTACCTTTTTAAGGGACCCATTAGACTTTATGATATCTTCAATTCTTAGAAAATTTTTCCTTGCAGGAAGCCAAAATATTTATCTTTGCAATTTTTACACATTTTTTCCAGTTCTGACCTCTAGGGCTAAAGCCAAAAGATCTAATTATTTTTTCTCTTGATAGGCTTAAAAAAAAGAACAATTACAATGTCCCCACCCCCTACCTCAAGTTTTTGGTATGCTAAATATACCAAGCTCCCTTAACCAATTTTCATATGACTATACTTAAGGTCCTTCATTTCCTCCTTTTGATGCTCTTTGATTTGTTAATGTCTACCTTATGATGGAAAAGAATATTCTACATACACCTTTCTTGATGTTTTTTTTTCTCTTATTACCTCTGCTATCTATGATGAAGTCAAATTGAGAGACTAAGCATGAATAACATGGCACATGTTTCTGAGACAAAACCTTTCTTTGGTTAAAGTTAATTCACTATCAATTTACACATTTATTAATTGCATTTTATATAAATCATCTAAAATAATAATTATAAAAATTTCACTTTTTGAAACATTGTCATTCTCATTTTACTAGTGAGGAAATTGAGTCTGAAAGAAGTTTAATAACATTCCTATGGTCACACAGTTAGTAAGTGCCAAAGGCAGGATCTGAACCAGTGTCTTCATGAATATAGGTCTAGCACTCTTGATTTTATACTATACTGTCTTTAAGAAGCTGAAAAATCATCAAGGAATTGGTTTTAATCAGAGGAAAGGCATCCTATCTAGGTATTTATTTAGGCAACCAGATAGTTGAGTTAATTTCCACTTTTTCAACAATTAAACTTTTTCAACATACTCATGTGGATTAACTATCAGGTACCCAAATTCACCAATATAAAATATTTGTTTTGCTTCAATTGACAATAGGTAAAACAAGTGATTTCAGAGATCCAGGTGGGAATCTAGCATATATGTAAATTTTTCATTATACATAGTTGTTTCAAGAAGGGCAGTTAGGCATAACAGACTTTACCCACACTTGTTAACTGTGCCAAAAATAATTAAGCAAACTCAGGCTGTGGAGATATCAAGAGTTTATTTATCCACAAGGAAAGGTAATGAAATAGATAGTAAAAATAACCATGCATTTTTTCAAAGAATCTCCAATATCTAATGATTCACATCTGGGAGTGACTCACAGGCCAAGAGAGAAATGGATGATAGGCACAATTAGAGTGAAACCTACTCTCAACAGAGACTTGCTTATAAGAAGTGAAAGAAAAGATATCATCAAGGAAATGTATTATCAGAAAAGGAGTCACATAGGTTAGTGATAGCCTGAATATACTGGTATACTGAAGCAGCTATTTGTTGCCCTGAAAACAACAAAAGATAGGCCTGTTGTCTTGTTGGGGAATGTATCCAAATAATAGGAGAGAACCTCCCAAGGCTTATCAAAATGGAGAACAACTACCTTGTAGTGAAATTATGTGGGTACAAATGTTGTTTGCAATAGTAACCTAAAAAGGATTGTCAACGGTTATGGAGATATGGACAAGAAAATGAAGAACATAAGCATGTCACAGGCAGTACTTCTGTCACTTCTTATTAAAGGCAAATGATCCATAAGAGGAAAAAACATAGTTTAGGAAATACATAGCTAATTAAATGGTTAAATATGGTTGGTTTAAGTGATTAAAAATGTGGTGTTTGAGCATGGAATCTGAGCTCCTATATCACAGCATATAATAAAGGGCTGGCCAGAAATGAAGAATAACTAATAAAGTTTTACAAGAATATAGATATCTGGCCAGTGTAATCAAAAGAGTTTAAAACTGATAAATTTAAATTTAAGAAAAGATAGAAGAGAGGATGTTATGTACATATAACACTCAAGTTAGATACACAAACTAGGAAGAAACAGCTGTGATACCCATAAATTTGGAGGAGACAATACCAAGAAAGAAGTCAATATCCAAGAAATGAGCCAGTATTTAAACCCATGATGAAGAGTCTATACAAATGTCCAAAATTTAGATGACAAACAAGTGGGAGCAGAGATCTTTTTGTTTTATTTATTTTTTTGGTGAGAAGATTGGGGTTAAATGACTTGCCTAGGTTTACACAGCTAGTATCATGTCTGAGGCCAGATTTGAACTCAGGTCCTCTTGACTCCAGGGCTAGTGCTCTATCCACTGTGCAACTTAGAGATCTGAGAACAGAGATCTTAATGTAAGGGAGAACATTTGATCTCAAAAATATTTCCAAGAATTAGAGGGAATCTCATTAGTGATTTATGGCTATAGTTGTATATATTTTCTTCAAAAGAAACAAGACAGAGAAAAGAGGGGAGGTTACATTGAATTTGAAGAAGACATACTCATGTGAGGAAATTCAGGAACCAAAGAGAGTTTTGTGTATTAGGGAAAATTATATGGTGAAGTTTGAAGGAAGGAGAAATAAGTGATTTTGTCATTGATGTATAATATAGACCACATGGACAGAAATAAGAAAAAATAATAAATGAAGAGTTTTGGAAATAAATCACAAGTCTGGAAAACAGGCATAATAAAGTAGTGATGGGGTTGTGCCTTAAATTATTCAGACAGGAGTTTCTCTCTATCACTCTTGCTCTTTCCCTAAAATCAGAGTAGCTAATAATTTCTTGTCTTATCTTGACAATTTCATCTTTCTAAACAACAAAAGAAATTTCTATTCTGAATCTGGTTTATACTAACAGGGAGAAATCCATTAATGGAGTGGAAATTATGGGAAACTTTTGGGGAAATGGCTGTGCTATCTTAGATTTTATAATAGAGGAGAAGAAATCTGGGTATAGTTTTACATGAATGTTAGATTTTGTGGAAAACATTTTTTAAAAGTTAATAAGAAAGATAAATAGCATTCCATTAACTAAAATGTCTCAAATTCATAGTCAGCCCATTTAAGATAGGGAAATGTTCAAGAATGAAAAAAAAAATCTGAAGAAAAAAGCAAACAATTACAATGCAAAGGGGAAAAAATATCAAAAGAATCCAGTGTAGATTGATAAAGAACTCCCATGCTAAGTTCAGTGTAACAAAAAAAAAAGAAAGAAATCTATAGAAGATGGAAGTAAAGCCAGGCAATAAAATATGAGTATAAGGGCATAGGAAAGTATTATAAACATTTAGACTTTTTAATAAAGGGAAAAGAGAGACAGAATTTTGGAGCCTGGCATACTTGAGGAGGAAGTTCTTAATGGATAGTAAGAAATGTATGCTAAAATTCAGAATGACATTAGATTTCATAGGGAAAACTAAGGATACCAGTAGGAAGTTCCAAAGAAGCACATTTGGGTTTTATGTCATGGGGGAAAAAAGTCTAAATAATTAAACCTGTCCAAAAATAGAATGGGCAGACTCAAAAGGAGGGGGCTTAATCTTCAAGTAGAAGCTGGATCTCCACTTCTTAGGTATATGATAGTGATAGTTTCATGTACAGAGTGGACTAGATAGCTACTGAGGCCCTTCCATCTTGAAAATTCTGTGACTTTGCATTATTTTAGAATATGAAAAAATATTCAATAAACATCTTCATAAAAGTTATTTATTAAAATGCTACATAACAAGAAAAGAGCCTGTAAAATGTTTTATTGGGAGAAAAAATAAGACGAAAGAAGTAATGACCTTTTTTTTTTTTTTTGGTTAGGCAATGGGATTAAGTGACTTGCCCAGGGACACACGACTAGTAAAGTGTTATGTTTCTGAGTCCAGATTTGAACTCAGGTCCTCCTGAATCCAGGGCTGGTGCTCTAAATAAGACCTTTTCTGAAGGGTGGTTTGAAGAATGATAACTAACAGAAAGAAGTCAGGACTGCTCACTTATTTTCTCCTCCTTGACCTTCTCCTCTTCTACTTCTCCTTCTCTTCTTCCTCCTCCTCCTTCTCTATTTTGTTTGCAAAAAAATAAAAGAGAATGACCTTTATACTAGAAATGGCAGAATAAAAATGCCTAACAGAGAGTTGTTGCTCAAGATCAATAAGAAAATGGAGTGAATCTAGCTTCCTTTCATGAATACAAGTCACCTGGCCTGGATGAACTATATCCTTAAGTCTTGAAGGAATGGATAGATATGATTTCTGAACCACTGTCATTGATATTTGAAGAAGCTTGGAAAATGGGAGGGACATCACAAAATTAGATAAGGGCAAATATCTTAAATTTCAATAAATGGAAGAAAATAAAATTAGCAAACTCTAGAATTTTGATTTTTGATTGTTGGGAAATTTTAGAAGAGATTATTAAAGAAATGTTCATTAAATTTGCAAATGACACAGAGCTATGAGAGGTGTTATCACAGTGGATGACAGGATTCAAAAGGATCCTGTCATCAAAAGGATCAAAAGAATTGCATTGCACCAAATGCATTATTTGGGCCAAATTTAATGATATGAAATTTAATAAGTATAAATATAAAGTTTCACCTTTGGGTACAATAAACAATGTAACATATAAATCAGATGACAGTTTTTTATGAAAATGAACTTAGGGAAGTGTTTCTTGGTAGATTGTAAACTCAATATGAGTCAGTGGTGTTATATGATAGTTACAGAAAGAAAATGTTGGCCTTTTGCTAATTTGAAATTATGGAGAGTCTTAAAAAAAACAAGAAAAGTAGTTTGACTTTACTTGATAAGTAACAGAAAATTACTCAAGATTTTGAAGATTTATATGACCATTCATAGGAAAGATCAATTTGAAAAGATCAATTGTTCAATAAATTAGAAGCATTTATTACATGTCTACTATATGCCAAGCATTTCACTATATAAAACAATGAAATAGTTCCTGCCTTCAAGAGAATTATGTTCTTTTAAAAATATTTAGTTAGTTTTAGTTTTGAGCAATCACTTTTATAAAATGTTCAGTTTTAAATTCTCTTCCCCTCTTTCCCCTCCCCAAGAGTGAGTTAGATCATACTTGGTTTCAGCATTTTCCCTATTTGTGTCCTATTCCCTCAAGAAGTACCCCTTATTCTGCACACTATGGCACACCTCCCCAAGTACTTGGCTCCAAACTTGTCTCTCCCTTTTCCCATAAAAATTTCCCCCATTAGAATATAATTTCCTAGAAATGCAAAGGAAGGTAACCTAGCCATTCCAGATCTAAAATTGTATTATAAAGCAGCAATCATCAAAACTGCTTGATACTGGATAAGAAATAGAATGGTAAATCAGTGGAATAGATTAGGTACATAAGACACAGTAGTCAATAACTATAGTAATCTACTTTTTGATGAACCCAAAGACTCCAGTTTCTGGGATGAGAACTCATTATTTTACAAAAACTGCTGGGAAAACTGGAAAATAGTATGACAGAAACTAGGTATAGACCAACATCATACAATGTATAACAAGATAAAGTCAAAATGAATGAAAATTCCCCTCCCCAAGCCCATGCAATGTGATATAGGCTACATATTAAATGTATTTCCACATTAGTCATGTTGTAAAGAAGAATTAGAACCAAAGGGAAAATCATGAGAAAGAAAAAAAAAAGATGGAAAATAGTATGCTTTGATCTGCATTCAGATTCCATAGTTCTTTCTTTGGATGTCAGTCATATTTTCCATCATGAGTCTTTTGGAATTGTCTTAGTTTATTGCATTGCTGAGAGAGCTAAATCTATCAATGTTGGTCATTACACAATGTTGCTGTTACTGTGTGCAATGTTTTCCTGGTTCTGCTCATTTCACTCAGCATCAGTTTATACAAGTCTTTCCAAGTTTTCTGAAGTCTGCCTGATCATCATTTCTTATAGAACAATAGCATTCTGTTGCTTTCACATACCGAAACTTGTTCAACCCTTCCCCAACTGATAGGCATCCTTTCAATTTCCAATTCTTTGCCACCACAAAAAAGCTGCTATAAATATTTTTCTACATGTAGGTCCTTTTTCAATTTTTATGATTTCTTTGGGATACAGACCTAGAAGGGGTATTGCTGGGTCAAAATGTATGCACAGTTTTATAGCCCTTTGGGCATAATTCCAATTTACTTTCCAGAATGGCTGGATCAATTCACAACTCCATCAACAATGCATTAGTGTTCTAATTTCCCTACATCTTCTCCAACATTTATCATTTTCCTATTTTGTCATGTTAGTCAATCTGATAAGTGTGATGTGGTACCTCAGAGTAGTTTTAATTTGCATTTCTCTAATCAATAGTGATTCAGAGCATTTTTTTTCATATGACTATAGATAGCTTTAATTTCTTCATCTAAAAACTGCCTGTTCATATCCTTTGACCATTTATCAATAGGAGAATTATTTGTATTCTTACCAATTTGACTTAATTCTCTCTATATTTTGGAAACAAGGACTTTATAAGAGACACTGGTTGTAAAAAAAAATGTTTGCCAGATTTGTGCTTTCCTTCTAATCTTAGTTGCATTAACTTTGTTTATGCAAAAAAAATTAATGTAATTAAAATGATCCATTTTGCATTTCATAATGTTCTCTATCTCTTGTTTGGTCATAAATTCTTCAGTTCTCCATAAAGTTGACAGGTAAGCTATTTCTTGCTCTCCTAATTTGTTTATAGTATCACCCTTTACGGCTAACTTGTGTTCCCATTTTGACTTTATCTTGTTATACATTGTATGATGTTGGTCTATACTTAGTTTCTGTCATACTATTTTCCAGTTTTCCCAGCAGTTTTTGTAAAATAATGAGTTCTCATCCCAGAAACTGGAGTCTTTGGGTTCATCAAAAAGTAGATTACTATAGTTATTGACTACTGTGTCTTATGTACCTAATCTATTCCACTGATTTACCATTCTATTTCTTATCCAGTATCAAGCAGTTTTGATGATTGCTGCTTTATAATACAATTTTAGATCTGGAATGGCTAGGTTACCTTCCTTTGCATTTCTAAGAAATTATATTCTAATGGGGGAAATTTTTATGGGAAAAGGGAGAGACAAGTTTGGAGCCAAGTACTTGGGGAGGAGTGTCATAGTGTGCAGAATAAGGGGTACCTCTTGAGGGAATAGGACACAAATAGGGAAAATGCTGAAACCAAGTATGATCTAACTCACTCTTTTGCCAAATCTTGAGCCTGATTCCAAAATCTGGGTTATGAGCCAAGTGGTGATTTAAGGATTGAGCTCTATAAGCCCACCAAAATGTATGTATTTGGATTTCTCTTGAAAAGAAGTTTTACAGAAGTTTTTCTAGAATATTGTTATTTTATCACAAGCCCATTTTGCATTCCACAATCAAATAGCCCTTGAATTCCTAATTGAAATTCAGTGGAAAGGTTGTTTAATCACTCTCCCTGTTCAAAATTCTTATTTTACTTTTCACATTTATTCTGGTAATAACATGTTGAAGACTCATCAGCTTTGGAAGGAAGGCACCATTTTTTTCTCATACATAATCGTTAAACAGATAAATAGTCCCAGTTCTGTATAGTTATATGTATTAATACTGTCACTGTGCAAGCCCTTTGCAGATGAAGACAAGAGGCCAAACTTGACAAAGAAAACCTAAAAGCATCATAGAGAAATTCTTTCAAAGCGTTTCTTCTTTGCTCCTACCTTATATCACTTTGTGGAGAATGATCCCATTTTAGAAATCTTCAAAAACTCTTAATGAAGTGTATTTGGTCTTAAAATATAGTTAACAATTTCCTTTGTCATCTTTTGGTTGATTCATGGCCATACTCTAAATCACTTTAATTATGCCAAGACAAATGCTGTCCTGACTCCACAGAGCAGCAAAGTGTAGTTGAGGGCTTTCTCCTTGTAGGGGGTAAAAAGGTATTTATTGCTTACAAATCTTCTTGAAGGCCATCCGATGGGACTAAAGCAAAATGACTGCCTACCCACTTTTTAAATTTAAAATTTTAATTTTAGCATCTTATTAGTAGCTGGTGGATTTGGATTCAGAAGACCTAGGTTTAAATCCTGACCTTGCCAATTATGTTACCTGTAGGATCTTGGTGCAGATGGAGATCATTTCATTATACTGGAGCCTCATCTTTAAGTTCTGGTGTGTGTAGATGGTAGATTAGCATTCAATCAATTATCATTTATCAAGCACTTACAATATTCCAGTTACTGTGCTAGGTGCTAGGGATACAAAGACAATTACAAAACAAAACAAAACAAAACAATTGACCAGTCCTTGACTTCAAGGAAGGTACATTGTATTGGAGGAGACACTACATACTTATATGAGAATATAGAGAATAAATGCAAAGTAAATTGGGGAAGGGTTGATCAGGAAATCCTTCATGAAAAAAAGTGATGGTTGCTTATCTCTAAGCACTCTTTCATTTTAAAATCCCATGGTATTATAACCTTATAATAAAATAAAACAGTGTTTATCCTGACATCTTGACAGATGGCTTTAATATCTTTTTTCAGAGCAGTAGAAAGTAAATCTTTCGCTGAGAGTCAGGATGAATTGGGTAGTGTTGCAGCTGGTTTAAGAAGAGAAGAGAAGTTTTGGAAAATATACCATGCAGAGTATAATAGAGAGTAAAACAAGGATGAGTAAAAATGTCAGAGTGCAACAGTGAGAATCCCATTGAGATTAAATAATATGATTGGTGGTGAACCCTATTGGCATGATTGTTTAACTTTTCTAGCAATGTTCAGTCAAACATTAATAGAATCAGAGAGTGATATTGGGTTGGAATTTGGGGGGGATCAGCAGACAAAGGATAAAGGGCAAGAGAACTCAAGTACAGAGGATAATACACAGCTGGATTGCTTAATTCTAGCATACAGATTTGAAGGGGAAAAACTGACACCGGAGAAGGAGTGAAGCATGAGAAAGAGGGGAGATATGAAATAAGTATTCAGGAGAATGGGGGGGTGTATTTTAGGATGGATGAAGCACAGAGAAGAAGACGGTGTTATGATCAGATAGTGGAATTTTGAATTACAAATTCTGGAGATGGAATGTGTGCATGTGGTGAGGAGATCAATGTTATCCCAGTGTGTGGCCAAAATAGTGAAGGTACTCATCTTGAGAGTTCAGGAGGCTGTCAAACTAGGAAAAAAAGATATTTGAGGAGACATCAAAATAAAAATCAAAGTCCTCAACATAATGGTGGAAATTTTTTGGTGGGGAAGAACAGTGGGATCCAGGTATTAAACTTCTTGAGAAAGGAGGATGAATAACCAATGGAGAAGAATCACCAAATTATGTATACTGTGCTATATTTGTGTGCTTTGAACTTCTTTGGAACTACTAGGCTATAGTTTCCATGAAGGCAAAAACTGAGCCTTTCTTAATTTTGATTTTCCCTAGACTATGGCATTGTGCACTGTACACAAAAGGAGTTTAATAAACATTTGTTGAAATGGTTAATTTTCAATGGAAAACAAATAGAGTTCATTGATCAATACAAACTGTAACCTATCTTTCTAAGGGAGAAGTTGTAAAATGTCATCTTAGATATCTAACTCTATGGTAGGCTTCAAAGATACGTCTCTTGTTCCAAATTTTCAAAAGAAGGTGGATGTGAGAGAAACATGGGAAAACAACAACAATGAAAAACTTGATCAGTATCTTAGGAGCTTAAATCTGATAATCATAATAAAAAAAAATCACTGAACTTATTCTCAGAATGCCTGAGTCAGAGTCCAAGATTCATAAATGAATGTGTCTAATCATGGGGAACTGCATCCTCTTTGTACCTAAATTTCCTCATAAGTAAAATGCAGAAAATAATACTAGTACTATCTATTCGCCAGAGTCGTTAAGGAAAAAAAATAACACTTCAGAAAATCTTAAGGTGCTAATTAATATGAGTGATGATAACAATGATAATTTCAATAGATAGAGAAATGAAGTTTCTCATCCTTTTTTTGGTTATGAAAGTTCTAGAGCCACACATTAAATGTGAACAATTCTATCTGAACAACCTAATTTTTCCCTCATCTGAGTTCTCACAGTCCATTGTATTTGTTTTGCCACACTTTCACTTTCTTCTGTGTATTACAATTATTCGTATGTGTGTCTGTCTAGATTTAAGTACATTAAGACCAAAGACTTTTTTTAAATAATCATTCTTATACTAAACCTACTGTGTTCAGAACTGTTCCTTTCACTTAGTGGATTCTCAATAAACACTAACTAGGATTGAATGATCATTATAAACTTACAGTTACTTTGTGGTTTTAATGATTACATTTCACATCCATACTGGGGTAGGGGTCAGGGGAGGAGTTTCCCCTAACTGATCTATAACTTGACCCTGATGCAAACTTGGTAACTAAACAATGTAAGGAGAGAACACAAGAAGCAAACATAAAGTTTAATTAAATAGACATAACCTTAAATTGTTAAAACTGCTCTTGGAGTAAACCAGTAAGGGGGTGGTTAAGAATGGTGAAGGCCTCTTGAAAAAAAAAAAGAAAGAAAGAAAAGCTAGAATCCCTATCTGCCTTAATGCTAGTGTCTTCCCTCTGAGATTACCTCCAAATTATGCTCTTTATAGTTGTTTGTACATAGTTTTATAGGTTATTTTTCCTTTAAATTGTGAGCTTCCTTGAAGACAGGGACCTTATTTATTTATTTATTTGTCTATCTATTCATTTGTTCATTTGTTTATTTATTTATTTATTCATTCATTCATTCATTCATTCATTCATTCATTTATTTATTTGTTTGTTTGTTTGTTTATTTATTTATTTATTTATTATCCTCTGGGCTTAGCATAGTATTTGGCTCATAGTAGGAACTTATTAAAGGCTTGTTGACATAAGGGAAGGGTCATAGTGGCACAGAGGACATTCTCACCAATGCTACAATCAGGAAAAGAAAGGGTAGTCCAGAACCCAGGAAAGGGATCAAAGCAGTTGAGGGCAAATTATTAAGAGGTTTTACTAAGCTTCATTATATTTTCACTTGATAAACAAAGGCCTACAAGGTGTAATTTCAGTGTTACCAGGAAGACCTTAACACCACCACCTCCAATTCCTCCCTCACCTTCAATTATATTTGAAAATCTACAGTTGAGGTTTAATAAATGTCCTAGAGGATTTGAGGTGAGATGACAATCCTTGTAGGGAGGAAACCTGACACCACCCACCTCAAGCACATCCTCTTGGATGTCAGAGAACTGGGACAAATTCCTGCCCATCCCTTGCAAGTTATGACTTTCAAAATTAGCACCCTACTCTTCCTACTATGGGAAGACTAATATGTAAAAATTTCATTGTATTAGTGCGTAGGTAAGTGTATGAGGCTAGAGGAGATTGTCCTGGATATTGGAAGTGAAAGACAAAGGAAAACTAATATATAGACAATGCCTAATTCTGAGGGAATGGAGGAGTGGGGTGGTTAAAAGAAGTGTAGCTTTCCAGATAAACAGAACTATACTCTTTTGCTTTGATTTCTACTTCGAGGTGGGAGAATCACCCCTAAAACCCTCAGGAGTCTCCAAAGGCTCCTTGAAAGATATAATACATCATAAAAGGTTCATTGTCACTCTGCACTGAGGAGACATTACCCACAGAACCTTTGATAGACTGCACCATGTCACACTTTAGCTGAGGACATCCATAAGCATATCGGTGACACATTTACTATTAAGGTACATTTCTGAACCTCAGTGGTCTGTCATGCTAATCCATAAAACAGACATTGATGTGCACTGGGCACTTTATTTTTGCAGATGAAATTCTATGATACGTAAGTATAGAAGTTTTGGGATATTGCACTGATGCACTCAATTCTCTTTTATCCATCCATCCATCCATCCATCCATCCATCCATCCATCCATCCATCCATCCATTCTTTTAGCATCAGCTCAGGTACTATTAACCCAATGCAACCTTTGTGATGCAATTTAAAAAAAAGAGTACTAGATTTGGTTTCAAAAGACCTGGATTTGAACCTTGGGGTTCTCCCACTTACTAGACTAGTCTATTGTTTTGTTTTGGACTGGACCTGTGACTTCACTACCTTTCAGACTTAGGATACATCACTTAACCTTTATTGTTTTCCATTTCTTCATCTTCAAAATACTGGAGTTCAAATAGATGATCTCTAAGCTTCATATCTATGGTTCTTGCCTGACCACCCCAGCCCAGTATAACCTTTTTTCCCTGTATGCCTAAAGTATTTATTTTCCATATCTTTCACTTGACAATTATCATGAACTACCTTTGATTGTTAATTATTTTTTTAATATTAAGTCTTTTATTCTGAGCTAGACATCTAGGTAATGGAAGAAAGAAAGACTATGTCATTGAATCTCCCAGTACCCTTCATAGAGCAGACTAATGACCTAATGCTTCTTGGTGGCTTGATGAGAGAACAGATGAATTTAGTATTTTAAAATTTACAAACTTCTCATTCAGGTGTCCAGTGCTTTCATGATATGTCCTCTTCCTCTGAGCAAAACTATTCTGAGATCCTTCCTTCACAATGTGTTGTATATACTGACCTTAGCTTAAAGTGTGACTCTTCTCTGAGGGGTCTAGAACTAAACAAAGATCAAAGCTTTTAGTCAAATCTATTGGACTTCAACTGTAGACTTTCAGACCTAATTGAAAGTGAGGGAGGAGTTGGTAGTTCTTCCTTGGCAGCCCTAAAAACCTTAGAGGCTATTGTTTATCAATTCAAACTACACTGCAGCTTAGTAAAGCAACTCAGTAACTTACCTTCTACTGCTTTGCTCTCTGCCACATCAGTGTGACTAGTCTATGCAGCCCAGGGAAAGGAGCCTGGGATACAGAGAGGAAAAGATGGAGGATATTAATCTCATAGGCTTTTATAAGTAAGTATTTTTGGTAGTACTAGTCTTATGGACAGGCAACAATTTGCCATGGTCTTATGCCATTTGCAGATGCATGTTTGGAGGTGGAAAGGAAGGAACAATCACTTCTTCCTCATACTTTACTCATGGGTAAAGCAAACTTTATCCTATGATGCTAGGTTGAAGCAAGAATATTCTAAGAACCATTTTATATGTATGTATATATATATGTATGTAAGTATTATATATCTATGTATATATGTATATGTATATGTGTGTGTATATATATATATATATATATATATGTATGTATATATCAGATCTAAGGGAATCACTTGATTTGACTTGCTTATTCTCCTGATCTTGAAAGCAAATAATGTAAAATTTGCAGTCACTATCATCCGATCAGCTGTCAATTTTGTTGGTTGTACCTCAATAAAATCTCTCATGTGTGTGTCTTTATTTCTGATTGACAAGCTACCACCTTAGTTCAGGTTTTATTTCCACCCTTCTGGGTTATTGAAGCAGCCTTTCATTTGGATTTGTTCAATCTAACCTCTCCTCTCTAGAATCTATTTTCCAGAATTTCTAAAGTAGAGGATACCTAAAGCACAGGAGAACACAAATTATTTAAGGGCACAAATTATTTATCTCTCCCTTCCTTTCTTCCTTCATTCCTTTCTTCTTTCCTTCCTTTTCCTTTTCTTCCTTTCCTCCTTCCTCCCTCCCACCCTTCTCCTTCCTTCATTTTTCCTTCCCTCCTTCCTCTTTCCTGCCCTCTCTCTTCCTTCCTCCCTTCTTTTCTTCACTTCACTTTCAGTTCATCACCTTAATACTTTGCAAATGAACAAAACATAGAAAAAAATTTAAAAGTAAATCCTGATGGAGAATATTTTAGTTAATCTGTTCTTCCTTGGGGACTTAGGTATGATCCTCAGTGTTTGAAACTGCCAGTGTGATTACAAGGAATAACTTCTCACTCCTGCCTTGAAACACTTGGTGTTGCTTCTTTTGCTCTCCTAACTTCTAAGTCATCTCCACTGTTTTGGAGAGTAGCCCAATCAATCCTTTCAGAGGCCATGTAAGATTTAAGCTTCAGAGAGAACTATTGACCTATCCTGAAGTTATCATTTATCTCATCATTATATCTTAAAACTAGGAAATTTCTGACTGTGTCTATCAGAGCTATTCAAAGTCTTTTGCTTTAGATTAAAAATAAAATTGTTGGGGATATTATTGTGATAAAAAAAATCAGGCAATTTATTTTCAATTTGAATATCTTTATTTTTAATATGGATTTTTGAATGGTTTTGAGAGCTTAAAAATATCACTTCTTTGGTAGTCCGTTCCACAGCTAGTAAAACTTCTTGGCATCATGCTAACTTTCCAAGTAAGGGACAATTAAGTATTGCATTAGATCTCCATTTCTAGGAGTTCTCTTCTTAGGTAATACTATCTTCTTCATGTTCTTCTTGAACTCATCATGCAAATGTCATATTTGACTTTTTCTCCAGATAGTCAAGTCCCATATGTCTGCTATTATCACATCACTGTTTTGGAAGCATTCCCATTTATCTACAAGTTCATGATTATGAAAATCTTAGAATAATTTTCCACAGATGGAAATTTTAGCCTACTTCTTAACAGTTTAATATAAAATGATCCAAATAATATGGGAGTACAGACATCTCTTGAAACAGCAAACATATTACAGCCCCCAAAGTTCTATCAAGTATATAATTAAATTTAAGCAATCATATATTCTGAAGATGAAATTCAAATAATCTTTCATATAAAATAACATTAAAGCAATTGTTTGAAATCCCACACTATTTGGAGAGAAAACAATTTGCTTTTGGACACATGGGTTAAATAGAATGTTGAGCTGAAACATTTATCCTGATAATTAAGGCAAGGGATTTAATTTGGTCATATTTATCTAGGTTGGTTGCCATCAGTTTTCAATTTCAATGATAATCACTTAAATCAGACAATCAGAGTTGTTCCTAGAGTTGGATGCTTTTGCCAATCATTTGCTAAATCTCATTGAGGTTATATCCACAAAATCTCTTACTTCTATCTGTTTCTCTCCACTTACACATACTCAAACATAATTCACGTTTCTCTATATTTTCCCTGGGTTATTGCAACAGCTTTCCCATTAATCTCTTTGCATTCAACATATTCCAGGGGTTATAGAAAGTGACTGAGGGGTTAGACTGAAAAGGACATCTACCAAAAAACAAATAAAAGGAAAAGATGTATAACAAGAACATAATTCTCTCCACCTCAATATCACCAAAGCAAAGAAGATAAGAGTACCTCTCCTAGTTTCATCATACATGTTCCTTGGGAATCTCCTTTTAAAAAAACAATATTATTACTTTTTTAACCCCTGTAGATAACTCTCTTGATCACCATAACCTGATTTCATGTATATATTGGGGACATAGAAGCAGAGGGCAGCATCAGAGAGGCAAGGAGGTTTGTAGCATGTTTTGCCCTATCTTCCCATTCCCCAGGTTTTATAGAATTGTAATATTTCAGAGCTGAAAGGACTTCTTCACTTCTAAGCTGAGCAAAATATGGCCCTGGACAATAAAATTGAGTTACTCAAGGCCACACAGCTATTTTGTGGGAGAACCAGGACTTAAATCCAGGTCTCATGACATAGTCCCAGTTTATTTTCACACTGATAACTCTGTTGAAGCTTGGAACTCAACAACTGGTTCAAAAAAAGTATTTATTAAGCAGCCACATAGTAAATAACACTGCTGTAAACACTTGAAATAGGTTTTAAAGACAAGAAATCTTTGCCTTCTTTTGTATTCATAATAATAGATAAGACAATTGTGACAAACAAAAGAAACTCAATGTTACAGACTAGATGAATGACAGATGGTAAATCTGGCACTAATTAGTCAGTCAGTCAAGAAACATGTATATAATGCCTACTATTTGCAAAGCACCATGCTAAGCCTGTGGGATACAAAGAAAGGCAATTACGACTTTGCTTTCTTGACAATTCTTGCTCTCAATAGACTCACAGTCTAAGAGGGTAAAGAGCATGCAAACATCTATGTATAAACAAGCTATGTATTAGATAACTAATATTTCCTGTTGTTCAGTCATTTTCAGTTGCCTGTGACACTTTGTGACCCTTTTATGGGTTTTTTTGGCAAAGATGCTAGATTGGCTTGTCTTTTTTCCTTCTCCAGCTCATTTTACAGAAGAACAACTTGAGACTAACAGGGTTAAGTGATTTTCCCAGGGTTACACAGCTAGTAAATGTCTGAGCCCGGATTTGAACCTATGTCTTTCTGACTCCAGGCCCAGCACTTTATCCACTGTGCCACCTTCGAGTAATTATTGGAAATACTATAGAGTGAAGGCACTCACATTGGAAATGCTTCTTGTAAATGATGAAATTTTATCTGGGACTTCAAGGAATCCAGGGACGCAAAGATGAGGAGGGAGAGCATTCCAAGCATGGGGAAAGGTCAGAGGAAGTAATCATACAGCAAATGGATGTCTTATTCAAGGAACAGCAAAGCAGTCATTGTCTCTAGATCACATAGCACATAGAAGGGTGTAAGATATTAAAAAAAAAAACTGTGATCACTCTCTTAAATTAATTGCAAATTATTTTCCATGATGCTTAGACTAATTTGAAGCTCCACCAGTATTATATTAGTGTATTTCTATGTGATGTTACTAATAAAGATCCTCTAAAGAAGCCCTAAATGTTTTGTAGACATTACAGTGGTTTGTTCCTTTTTAACCAGGGTTATAAAGATTTCATCTATTTGAATTCATCCTTTAATTAAATTCAACTCAATAAGTAGTTATCAAGAACTTACTGTATGCAGGTACCATACAGGTACAAGTAACACAAAACCAAACCAAATCAAGAGAGTACAGAAACACAACTATATTCTATCTGCATATATAATATGGATAAGTATGTGTGTGCATATGTGTCTAAGGATGGAGCATATTCCAGGCCTGGGAGACAGCTATTGAAAAAGAAAAAGAAAGGAGATGACATATCCTATGTGAGCAACAAGAAGAAGGATGGTTTACTGGACTTCAAAATGTGTGAAGGGGAGTAATATATAGTAAGGTTGAAAAGGTAGGTTAAGGCCCTGGTTGTGCCTGACAAAGAATTATTTCTTTTATCCTAGACATCATAGGGAGCCATTAGTGTTTACTGTAGAAATGACAGTAGAAAGGTTTAAATCTGTGTTTTGGGAAAATCACTTTGGTGACTGTCTGGGAGGATGGATTGAAATGGGAAGAAACTTGAAGCAGTGAGACCAATTAGTACATTATTTAGATATTCCAGGTGAAAGATGATAACAGCTACAAAATAGGTTTGTGATCATGAGACAGGAGAGCAGGAGACATTTTTGAGATGTGTTGTTGAGTTTGAATCAACAAGACTTGGCAAGTGATTGGATATGTGAGATGTAGGAGAGTGACAAGGTAAAGATAACTGTCAAGTTGCAAACCCAATTAACTAGATGGAAAATATTGTCCTCACAGAAAAAGGGAAATTTGAAAGATAGGTGAGTTTTAGGGTGAAAATAGTTCTCTTTTAGATATGTTGTATTTGACATCTAAATTGAGGTGTATAAAAAGCACTTGATGATAACAGAATTGGTACTCAAGAGAGGTACTAGGTCTGGTCACAGAAGTCTGGAAGTCATCTGATCAGAAATGATAATTAAGCCCATAGGGCTGATGACATCAGAAAATGAGACTGAGAGACAGAAAAGAAGAGGTCCCAGGAGAGAACCTTGGTTTATCCACATAGTAAAGGGGATGACATTAACGATGAGCCAACAGGGAAAGCTGACAAAGAGAAATTATCTGATAGGTAAGGGAATAAGTAAATTTGAGATAGGTGAAAGCAAAACCAAAACAGAGTAACATCACAAAAACTTTGAGAGGAGAGAGTAACCGGAGGCAGTCAATAGTGTCTAGCAACAATGCTAAAGAGAGGTTGAGAAGGATGTGTATTGAAAAAGGTTATCAAATCTGTCAGTTAAGAAATCCCTGGAAAAATTAGAGACTAGTGTCAGTTGAGTGCTGAGGATAAGGAAGTAAATAAAAGGAGAGTAAATAGAGATGACAAAAGTAGACAGCTTTTTCTGGGACTATATATACTATGCTATGCTAATTTTACTCACCTAGAACATCCTTCCTCTTCCTCTTTTTTTCCCCTCCAAACTCAAGGCTCAACCCTAATCCCAATCCCTCTAAAACAAGCTTATCAAGTAATTTTTCTTGCATTCCAAAATTTATTTTGATTTTATCTTCTTTTTTTCTTCATCTTTTTTTATTAATTTATTTTGATTTATCAACAATCACTTCCATAGGCTTTTGAGTTTTAAATTGTTCTCTCCCCTCTCCCTACCTCCCTCCTCAGGATGGCATGCAATCTGATATAGGCTATACATGTACATTCCTATTAAACATATTTTCACATTAGTGATGTGTAGAATTAGAACCAATAGGAGGAACCACCAGAAAGAGGAAACAAAACACAACAGAAGAGAAAAAAAGAGCAAATAGTATGTTTCAATCTGAATTCAAACTCCATAGTTCTTTCTTTGGATGTGGAGAGCATTTTCCATCATGAGGCTTTTGGAGATGTCTTAGATCCTTGTATTGCTGAGAAAGGTTAAGTCTATCAATATTAGTCATCAGGCAACGTGGCTGTTACTGTGTGCAACGTTCTCCTGGGTCTGCTCAGTTTACTCAGCATCAAACCATACAAGTCTTTCCAGATTTTTCTGAAGTCTGCCTGCTCATCATTTCTTTTAACACAATAGTATTCCATTACATTCATATATCACATTCACAGTTATGATTACTATCTCTGTCTTTCCCTCCATCCTTTCTCCCCCTTGTTTATGCTTTTCTTTCTCCTTTCTCCTTTTCCTTCCTCACTAATGTTTGCTTTTGACCACCTTGATTTTATTTTCTCATGTACACTCCATGGGGTAGGAGTTGGGGAAGACCATGCCTTATACCTTTTATCTTATTTCCAATGCCCAGTTCATAGTAGGTGTGCTGATTGATTGTACAAATCATGAAAGATGTTCTTTGAGTATTGTCCAGGCTTGGTTTAAGTCTCAGTATATATAAGTCCATTCTAACAACTGATAACTTCAATTAAAAATTCAAAATAGGTAGAAACATCTGTTATTTTACTGAACTAACCAAAATAGGTATCTTAATCTCCCTTTTGAGGGTTACATTGGCTGCTTATAGTTTCACCTCCACATCTCATCCAACCCTCAGATAAATATGAAATCCAATTAACAAATAGAATTCTTGAATGGCTGTTAGAACTGGAAAAGACAAGGGGTTCCACAAGGTCTAGAATGCATTCTTTCCTGACTTCTGCCTTATCAAAGTCCTAGTTTTCTTGGAAGTACAGCTCCACACTCACCCAGGATTTATCATTCTATTTTGATCAAAATTAATGTATATTTCTTTGTTCCCATACCCCATCTCCACCCAATAGAATGTAAACTCTCTGTGAGAAGGAATGGCTTTTTTTTTCTTTGTTATACTAGAGCCTTGTATATAGTAATTATGAAATGAATTTTTATTGAATTCAATTGGATTGAAGGAATGCTATAAATTTAAAACAAACATGCTAGTTTAGTCCAGAATAAATTAGAAAATAATTTTATTTGTATGTTTGTGTATTCATCTATTCAAAATTATTGAACTGTGAACCCTGTACAAGCACTGAATAAAACCCAATGTTTATACCCTGCAGAGGTACTGAAAAGGTTCTCAGTCTGTCTCTATTTCTATATCTCTTTTTCTGAGAATCATGATTTTTTAGCTCAGTTGTCCAAAGTGTCTAAACTGCAAACACCATTTTCAAATTTAAAAAGTGGTAGTGGAGGGAAAAGGATGTTCTAGAGTTTCTATAATGGTTATTTATTTAGCCATTTAGGTAGCTTTTTTCCAAATGTCTTGACAACCAGGAGGTTCAGTCCCTGATGGCAGAAAAAGTCTAGTGATTAGTGGAGTATATATAATTGTCAGCCCAATTGTTAAATCACAATGCATCCCGATAACCCTAGTATGGTGCTTTTAATGGGCAGTACATTCCCAAAGAAGGCAACTGCCTTGCTAACAGTATTGAACCAAATCATCAAAATTCAAAGACAGATCCATAAAATGTAAAATTTCATAAGCAAAGTTCATGCTCGGAAGCAATATCTGGATTAATGGGCAACCCATTAAGTATAATAACATAGGCCTGCCTCCGTCTGTGAAACACATGTGATCATTAGTAAAGTATTTGGCCTGAGTAGGGAAAGATATAAAATGAATTAAAGTAATGACACATCCTGAATTAATAAGGTATTCAGTTAGGCCATATTGATATTCCATAAACAAAACAAATTGACCAAAGTCTCATAACTGTTGCGAGTGAGTACTATTATCCTTCAGGCCCACCAGTCCCATAGAGCAGGCCACCCTTTTGGTATCCACCTTCAGAAAAATATCTGACTAAAACAAAAGAAGATCAGACCTGGCAGGGATTTGGAGACATCTAAGTTTATTCCCAACTTGAATTTTATAGATTTGAGAAATTTAAACCTCAAAAGATTAAATGACTTTGCCAAGGTCACATTGCATTTCATGGTAAACTGGGTGTGAAAATCAGGCGTCTTACTGCCAAGGTTGAATCTCTATCTCCTGCAGTATAATGCTTCCATTAATCAACCTTCAGAGAATTTCAAATAAATGAACACTCACAAACTTTAAGCTCTGGGTAAAAACTGACATTTATAGCTTGCATCACTAAGGCATTTATTTTCCCTTCCAGTTCCAAAAATGATAGTGTTTTATTTTTTTCCCTAGTTAATTGCTCTGAAGTTTGTCCATGAAAACACAGGTTAAAAAATACTCATAAAAAAGACAGAAAAGAATAAATAAATCCACTCAACCTTCATTAAACAAGCAGAAGGAAGGAGAGTTGAAATGTTACCTAGGGAATTAGATCAAGGTAGTCAGACTAACTGGCTTAGTCACGTCAAATTGCTTCACCTTTTTCCCCTCCAAGTCAGATATAGGAAGAGGGCAGAGGTGGAGGGGCTTAAATTACTGAATAACAACCTTAATAACTAGTGTTGCCCTAAGTGTGTTCAGTACATTCATAAGGTTAGGAGGGTCAGCTTGGCTAAATAGCACACAAGTTGAGCTATATCAAAACAGAAGGCTCAATCTTGTTCTCATGAATCGAGGTTTTCTCACTTGTCTGTTCACTATTTTCTATAAACCCATAATGTATCCTTATACCTGACTGACTTATAAATGGTGACCATTGGTCATTTGGGAAATGGGTCAATATAATAAATTTCCATAACTTCAAAGACAACTAAAAATATGTAAACAATGTGGTATCAGAAAAAGGACACCAGCTTAGAAAAAAGAAGATATGCATTCAGATTCTTGTTCTGCCACTTAGGTCTTTGTGACTTTGGACAAGTAACTTAACCTCTAGGGTTCTCATTTTTCTCATTTGCTAAATAATGGGGTAATTCTCAATGACCTCTGCGGTTTCTTCCAGTTTTAAATTTATTACCCTCTGATGATGGCTAGCAGTGATATCTCATAAATAAATACACACACATACATACACTCAGTAACTGAATGGATTTATACTGTTTAAGAAACAAAATCATATCAATCTCAACAAGCTCGTTATAAATTAAATCAGCAAAGAAACTGAAGTTGTAACTAAATGGAAGTATGAGTCACAAGTTTGCCTTGGAGGGGTAAATTGAGGAGTTGACAGATTTGGTTTTATTGTGTGTTCAAAGAAAACATGAAAAATATTTTAATGGCACATTTGGTTGTCCAATATTGCTGTGCTTAAGATAAACATTTGTGAGACCTTCAAGAAAATTCTTCCAGTTATCTGTTGTTGACAGAAACATGGATAAGTCTATCCCATCACCACCACCACCACCCCTGAAAAAAAAACTCATTAATGCCCTTCAACTTAAATCAATATATACTTTAAAAATTAGATGTTAAGGTGAGCGTAAGAGAAAATGGTGAAAAACATAAGTTAGGAGTAAAAAAAATGAGAGAGGTAAACATTTTATAGACTGTAAGAAAGTCTTATTCACACACACGCACATACACACACACACACACACACACACACACACACACACACTTTATTTAAGAAGAGAAATGTGAAGCATTGGGTCATGACCAGTGCTGAATAATAGCACAAAATGAAGTTGATTAGAAGAAAAAAAAGGAAAAAAATCTTCTAATAAGATGTCTGTACATATTAAGGTCATTTCCTATTAGATCCAAGATCAAAATCAATAATAAATTAAAATAAAGAATAAAAATGAGGAGATAATGACATCCAATCAAGGGAACTCCAAATTGACCACTCTGAACAAACTATTACACAAGGAAAAGTGGGAAATAAATAAAAGAATAGATGGTCATATAGACTATCACTTTCATAAGAAATTTCACCAATGAAAATCAATTACCATATCAAGGATAACAAAAGAGCCTAGAAACTAGCATACTTAGCAAACATTTTATCTCTTTATCGAGTGGAGGGATCAGACAGACAAGAGCAACACTGGCTTGTAAAATATTTGAAAGGAGTAAAGTGAACCATCACAGGTTTATAAGTAGTGTCACCTCATTAAATAGCAAGAAACAATAGAGGGGAAAACAAGCCCTAAATAGCTTAGCCTGAGATCCCATTAAGCCTGATTGTCCCAAGAACATTTAAGAATAAATGGTGAGAGTTTCAATGAAAACAAATGGATAAAAATGGAAAAGACCTTCAAAAATTCTTATAACTTCCTTCTCCAACACTTTTGAGATCCTAACATCACACAATCCTCAATGTGCTACAGTGGAAATGACACTAAGGAAAAAAAAAGGGGCAGAAAAATGAGAGCAAACCAAATATACATAAGGTAAGATCTGCTGGAGACAATTTTGAAGTTATTGAGAGATCAATTCTAAAGTATGGGAAAGATAAGAAGATACTAAATATTTAGAAAGAATCTTGGTATGCTTACTTTCAATTCTCTGAAATTTTGTGGAATGCATTGAGGATATACTTGATGAAGATATGAAAAAGGAAGTGGTAGGTTTTCCTAAATAATATTCTAGAACAGACCACATTTTATTAGTAACAAAATTACCCTCTATATATACTCTTGATCTTATCCCATCTTATCTTCAATAGTAGATTAACTCCATTCTTTTAACTACTATCTAATCTTCAATATTCCCCTGCCTTTGAGCTCCTTCCCTGCTGCCTACAAACATTTCACATGTCTTCTATCCTTAAAAACTTTTCCTTGATCCTACCATTTCTGCAAACCAATGACTGCTATTTCTCTTCTGTTTCTCAACTAACTGACTTGAGAAAGTCATCTCACATCTAGAGTCACCACTTCATCTCCTCACACTTCCTTCTAAACCCTCTAAAAACTGGTTTCTGACCTCATCTTCCAAATGAAACTACATCTCCAAAGTTACCATTGATCCCTTAATTCCCAAATATAACAGGCTTTTCTCAGTTCTCATCCTTGGATTCTCTGCAGACTCTGACACTTGAATACCACCTTCTCCTGGATGTTCTCCTATTTATGTTTTCATGCTCCTAGTTCTCCTCTTCCTCCTTAGTCTCCCTTCTTGGAATATTTTGTATATCATATCCATATACTGCAGGGTTCCCTCAAGCCTCTGTCCTTGGTCCTCTTCTTCTATACTATATCTGTTGATGATTTCATCAGCTTTCTTGGCTGTAATTATCATTTCTACACACAAGATTCCCCCATTTAAATAAAGAGGCCTAGTCTCTTTCCTGAGCTAAATTGCCACATTAGCAATTACTTTTGAACCTCTGATACTAGACGTTCCTTAGTTATCTCAAATTCAACATATCCAAAATAGAACTTATTATTCCTCCCCCCTGCCCCAAGACCTTCCTACTTCCCAACTTTTTTCTTACTACTAAGGGAATCACCACTGGCCCAGGCACTCAGTCTTGCAATTTCAAGGTCATCCTGGATTCCACAATCACACTAACACTGCATATCCAATTTGTTGCCAAATCTTGTCATTTATAATTTGATATTGTAATATACACACATACATACACACATATACATACATGAATATACATATATGTCATATGTATCTCTCATCTATATATATGCATATGTATGTATACACACATGTGTGTACATATGTATGTATATCTCTATATCTGTATATCCTCAGTCACTATCCCTCATGACCTCTCATGTGTATTATGTCAATAAACTTCAAATTAGTCTTTAACTGTTTAAGCATTCCAACATATTCTTCACTCAGTAGCCAAAATGATTTTCCATAAAGGTGTCTGAACATTTCACCTCCTTCTACCCAATAAGGTACATTGGTTTCTATTACCTTTCAGGATCAGATAAAAATAACACCTAACATTTATAAAATGCTTACAAAGTACCAAGCATTATGCTATGAGATTTAAAATTATTTTCTTCTTTGATCCCCACAACAATCTTGTTATTGTTATTCCCATTTTACAGATATGGAGGTTAAGACAAACAGCAGTTAATTGACTTCTCCAGGGACACACAGCTAGCAAATATCAGAGTCCAGATTTAAACTCAGGTCTTCCTGACTCTAGGTTTGACACTCTATCAGCTGTGTTACCTAGCTGCCTCTATCAGATATAACATTCTGTTTGACATCTAAAGTCTTTCACAATTTGATTTCTACCTTCCTTTTTAGTCTTCTTATACTTTATTCCTCTTGACACACTCTGAGATCCAGCTATACTGCCATGTTTACTATTCCTCATACAGAATACTCCATGCCTTTGTATCCCCATTCCTGGAATGCTCTCTCTCCCTGTTTTTATGATTTCTTAATGAAGATTTAATTTGCAGAGTGAAACTGCACTTTGAGGGCTTTTCTCCAATGCATATGGTAAATATAGTGACATGATATATGAAAATGATATAAGAATAATTAAAAGATGAAACATTTTAATAATGCACAAAATAATGAAGAGTAAGATAAGCAAAACCAAGAGAACATTGGATACAATATCAGCAAATTTATTTTAAGAACAACTTTGAACGGATAAGTTATTTTGACTATTATAAATACCTAAATTAACTACAAAGGGTATATGAAGGAAGATACTATCTGTATCCATAGAAAGAACTGATAAATAGAAGCATGTATCAGAATGATTTAACATCATATATAGTAGATGTAGGCATATATACTATACATGGTAGATATATAGGTATAGATAGATATAGATATAGATATAGATATATGTATATGTCTAATGGTAGCTGTCTCTAGACCAGGGTCAGAGGAGGGGAAAAAATCTATATGCTAACTTTAGTATATATTTTAAAAGGAATAGCAAGTTGTACAAAATAGATTTTCAGTTTCATGTCCAATCATCCTTTTTATTATACTATATTATAGAAATGCTTGTTTTATTCCATAATTTAAAAATAAAATGAATAAAAATTTAAAAAATGATGAAATAATTGAATTAACTTTGTACAATCATTACTATCAGAATAGTCAGAAAATGGGAATTTCTTCTCACCAAAAGTGGCATGACAGGGACATTGAAGTTTCTGTTCAGAGTCCAAAAACAATAATTAATTATTTATAGATTTGTGGGTCATGGGCAAGACTTGAAAATTTAGCCCATTGTGAGCTACTATACATCAGGGGCCTTGGGTTTCACTGTAACACATGAAAATTCCCTAGCATGAAATAAATCCCTGGATGTCATGAGAGTAGAGATTTTTGGCAGTAAAAAAGATGCATTTGCAAACAACAGTAATACAGAAGTATCTTTCATTACCCTACCCCCACCACCACACTCTGAGTTACACCTTCAGGAGCTATCCTTTTTGCATATTATTGGCTAAGGATCTGGATGGTAGCAATGTGGGTCACTGCTTTCAGTCCAAATGTTGCACTACCGCATTGGTGGAGTTCCAATATTTTCTAGCAATTAATATTCCAAGTCCAAGGGTTTATTTGTCCTTTTTACACCAGTTTTGCAAATGACATTCCTGCCTAGGTGCAAAAGCAGTGCTTACTACAAGACAAAATGATCTAAAAATATTTGTGAATTGTAAGAGTAAAAAAGAAAAAAAAAATAATGAATTTAATCCCCATCAGTTATCTCTTGTCTACAACAAACTATTTTGAATTCACCCTTCAGCAGTTCATAAACATCTTATAAGGGGAAATAACATCCTCACAATTGTCTAAGACATGTTAGAGATTATTTTTAACTTTTATTTATTTATTTTGTTTCATTTGCAAATAATACTGTACCCTACAGCTTGCTGAGCAGGAGACTAGTGGAAAGAAAATCAAAGCCTTGGGTTCTAGTTCTAACTCTTTTAGCAGTGGGAAATTGAATAAGTCACTTGACATCTCTGAGGCTTAGTTTCCTTTGTAAAATAGGGATAATGCTATGTTTTATACTGAACAGTCAAATATAAATATATGTGAAAAGTTTTAAAAAATATCTAAAGTATTTTGTATACACATGTAAGAGATCAATTAAATATGAAGAGCAAGTATAGTCTAGTCTCTTTGGGGTGTTCCCTAATATGTGGTGTCTAAAATATATCTATGCCTTACATAGGGCTTGTCAGCTAGGTATATTAATATCCTTCTAGTGCCTTTTACAATTTCCAAATGCCATATAAAGCATTCTACAATTTCATTTCATTTTGGCAGAGTGTCTGACCTTTTAAAAGGTAGTCAAATGATTTGCTCAGTGTTTTTAAAGCTAATCCCCAAACTTTCCTTTTATTCTAAATACTCTTGGTTTGAATATTTCAGTGCTTTGTCCTTTCATTAAGCAAATTTATAGTGAAAGTCTGATTAGAAGGAAGGAAAGAAGGGAGAGAAAAGGAAAAAAAGGAAGAGTAGAAGAGGAGAAAGGGAAGAGAAGGGAATGAGGGAGAGAAAGAAGGAATGAATGGAAGGGAGTGAAGGGAGTGAGGGTGAGAAGAAAGAAAGGTAGGAAGGAGAGGGAGGAAGGGAAGGAAGGAATGACAGAAGGAAAGAACAGAGGGAAGAAGAAAGCAAGGGAGAGAGAGAGAGAAAGGCAGAGAAGAAAAGGAGGAAAACATAGAAAGAAGAAAGGAAAAAATAATATCTAGTGTATGTAAGAAATAGTTTCCCTTTATTCACCTATCTTCTATGATTAGGCAAGAAAAACATGTTTCAGTGTATTTTCCCTCCAATGTAAGAGACATACCACCACCACCACCACCCAAAAAAATGCTTAATGTTGACTTGAGGTTTTCAAAAGAGTTATTGGACAAGTGAGTAGAAGGAAGAAGACAGAGGGGTAAGTTGTTGGGGAGGTAGAGTTGAAAAGATTTTACATAGATTTGCCTTCAAATATTCTATTAATCAGCATATTTCATAAGGTACTCACTACATGGAAGGTTCCTGTGACAGGTACTGTGAAAGACAGGAAAATAACGGTGGCACAGTTTTTGTCATTAAAGAGCTCATGATCTCTTTGGAAAGTGGCAGATAAAAATGATATGGGAAAATACCAAGATATCAATCAATTAATTAGTCAACAAGCATTCATTAAATACTTGCTCTGTGCAGTCCCCATATGAGTCAATGAAGTTACAGAGGCAAAAATGGAAATAGCTCCTGCCCTCAAGAAGCTTGAATTTTGTGGAGGGGGTTATACATACAACAAATGTACCTAATATAAATATGATGTTCTTTTTGTGTAAGGGAAAAGGGGAATAAGCAACTACTGTATAAAGTCTTCATATAAAAGCTGGGTGTTTAAGTTTTATCATCAAAAAACTGATATTTATAAGAGGTGAAGATGAAGATGTTCCAGTAATGGCCATCCAATGCAAAGGCATGGCAACAGAAAATGTAATGTTGTATAAAAGGAGCAGTAAGAAGATCATTTAGCTTGGACCATAGAGTATGTGAAAGGTGTAAATGTGTAATAAAACTAGAAAAGTAATGTTTGGAGGTTATGAAGATGTTTCAATGCAACAAAAGAAGTTTGTATTTAATGCTAGAAGTGATAGAGAGCTTCTGGAGTTTAGTGTGTATGTGTATGTGTGTGTGTGTGTATGTGTGTGTGTGTGTGTCTCATGGTAGATCAGACGATTCTATCATTTGTTTCATCCACAAGATTTGACATTTCAGAGGCAAAGATAAAAGGTATAAATATTTGATATAATCTACAATTGTGGTTGAAAAAATGCTGTCCTTTTGACTAATACTTATTCCTAAGAATTGCCCTTCAAATCTTTCTCATTCATTTATGCAAAAATTATTGAATAATAAATACATTCAAGTAAATGTTTTTAATACTATGAAGATCATTAATATTTAAAATATATTTTATAAACTTCATTAAATATTTCCCAATTGCATGTAGAATCATTTTAATATTTTTAAAAATAATTTTGAGTTCACAATTCTCTCCCTCTTTCCCAACCATCTTCCTCTTTGAGAAGGCAAGCAATTTGGAATTGATTATACATGTGAAGTTGTGCAAAACATATTTCCATATTTTCCATGTTCAAAAAAGAAAATATAGATAGAAACATAACAAGAAAAATTAACAAATTTTAAAAAGTATGCCTCAAACTGCAATCTTCAGTTCTCTCTCTTGAGTTGGAGAGTAATTTTTACCATGAGTCCTTTGGAATTGACTTGCATCTTTATTTCTAGATCAGAACTGCTAAGTCTTTCAGTTTATCATTTTTACAATATTGTTGTTAATGTACTCTTTGTATTCCTAGTTTTGGTCACTTTGCTTCATTTCAACTCATTTCTTATAGCACAGTAGTATTCTATCACAATCATATAGCGCAACTTCTTCAGCCATTCTCCAATTGATGGGCATTCCTTTGATTTTTAATTATTTAACACCACAAAAGACTGTTATAAGTTTTTTGTCAACATAGGTTCTTTCCCCTTTTCTTTGATTTCTTTGAGATACAGATCTTATAGAGATATGGCTAGGTCAAAGGTTATGTACAGTTTGGTATTGCTCTTTGAGCATAATTGCAAACTATTCTCCAGAATGGTTGGAACAGTTCAGAACTCCACCAACAGTGCCTTAGTGTCTCAACCCCCCACATAACATTTGTGATTTTTTTTGTGTGTGTCATGTTAGCCAATCTGATAGACATGAGGTGGTATCTCAGAATTGATTTAATTTACATTTCTCTAATCATGAATGTTTTTCATTTGACTATAGATACGTTCTATTTCTTCTTCTGAAAACTGCCTGTTCATATATTTTTTCAACTCAGGAACAGCTTTTATTTTTAATAAATTTGGTTCAGTCCCCTATATATGTGTAAAATGAAGCCTTTATGAGAGAAATGCTGTAAAAGTCCCCCCCCCCGCCAGTTGCCTGTTTATCTTCTAATTTTTACTGCATTAGGCTGGTTTGTGCAAAAATGTTTTAATTTTGTATAATTAAAATTACCCATTTTACTTTCTATGATCTTTTTTATATCTTGTTTGGTCATAAAATCTTCCATTATTCATAGATCTGACAGGTATGTTTTTTCATGCTCCGGTAGTTTACTTATGTTATCACCTTTTCTGTCTAAATCCATTTTGACCTTATCTTGGTATATGGTATGAGATATTGGTCTATGCCTAGGATCTTCTAAACTCCTTTCCAGTTTTCCCAGCAATTTTTATCAAATGGTGAGTTCTTACACCAAAAGCTTGGATCTTTTGTTTTATCAAAAAAAAAACAGATCAATATCATCATTTACCATTGTTCATTAAGTACCTAGTCTACTCCACTGATCCACCACTTTGTTAGCCAATGCCATATTGTTTTTGTCATTTCCACTTTGGAATACAGTTTGAAACTTGAAACTGCTAGGCCACCTTCTTTCACATTTTTTAAAATTTATTCCTTTGGGAGGGCAGAGCCAAGATGGCAGAGTAAAAACAATGACTTGCTTGAGCTCTCCCCCAAACCCCTCCAAATACCTATAAAAACAGCTCTAAACAAATTCTAAAGCAGTAGAACCCACAAAAAGACAGAGTGAAACTAATTTAAAGCCCAAGACATCCTGGATGGTTGATCTGGAAAGCATATTGCACCCAGGGGGGAGAGGAGAGCTGTTTGGCGTGGGCACACTGGCAAGACAGGCTTCAGTGAATCTGGAGCAGGCCTCAGAGGACTGAATCATGGGCAGCAGTGGCACATTTCTGACTTTTCCACCCACAAACCCTAAAGACAACTTAGAAGGTCAGTAGAGAAAGTCTATCTGCGGTGAAAGAGAAGCGCAGGGTCCCAGCCCCATTCCTCAAGCACAGCCCTGGGGTGGTGGCTGCCTCCTAAGCTTCTTGCTCATAGATTGAGGGGGAATCAGGGGGCTGATCAGAGGAGGATTGCAGGGAACTCTCTGCTGATGCAGGATTCTCTTGCTTTGTCTGTGCTTGGATCTGGGTCACAGTTCTGGGTGGCGATCATGGGGCCAGGAGGAGTGCTGGTGTGCTGGAACTCACAGTGGCAGTGGAGAGGAAATCGTCCTCACAGTTCCAAGACAGGAAAGAGTGCTTGTGGTCACTCATAGACCAGAGCACAGGACAGGAAAGGAGTAAACACCTCACCCCTTATCATACCACCTTGGAAGAACTGAAAATTTACAGGTTCCTAGAAGTATCTCTGAAAACAGCTGCACAAAACCCCTGAAGCTTGGGACAGTGCATTCCCCACACAGGAAGCAGACGCCTATCTTAACAAAAAGTTTAAAACTCAAGTAATTGGCTGGGATCATGAGCAAGCAGCACAAAAAAAAAATCAGACCATAGAATCTTTCTCTGGTAACAAAGAAGATCAAAACATACAACCAGAGGAAGAAAACAGAGTCAAAGCTCCTACACCCAAAGTCACCAAGACAAATTTGAATCAGTCCCAGGCCATGGAAGAGCTCAAAAAAGGATTTGAGAAACAAGTAAGAGAAGTAGAGGAAAAACTGGGAAGAGAAATGAGAGTGATGCAAGAAAATCATGGAAAATAAGTCAACAACATGCTAAAGAAGGCCCAAAAAATACTGAAGAAAATAACACCTTAAAAATAGCTTAACCCAAATGGCAAAAGAGGTCCAAAAATCCAATGAGGAGAAGAGTGCCTTAAAAAGCAAAATTGGCCAAATGGAAAAGTAAGTACAAAAACTTACTGAAGAAAATGCTTCCTTAAAAATTAGAATGGAGCAATTAGAAGCTAGTGACTTTATGAGAAATCAAAACACTGTAAAATAAAACCAAAGAATGCAAAAAAAAAAATAGAAGACACTGTGAAATATCTCATTAGAAAAACAACTTACCTGGGAAATAGATCCAGAAGAGATAGGTAATTTAAAAACTAATGGACTCTCTGAAAGCCACAATCAGAAAAGAGCCTAGACATCATCTTTCAAGAAATTATCAAGGAAAACTGCCCTGATATTTTAGAACCAGAGGACAAAATAGAGATCAAAAGAATACACCAATCACATCCTGAAAGAGATCCCCAAAGGAAAACTCCCAGGAATATTGCAACCAAATTGCAGAGTTCCCAGGTCAAGGAGAAAATATTGCAAACAGTCAGAAAGAAACAATTCAAGTATAGTGAAAACAAAATCAGGATAATATAAGATTTAGCAGCTTCTACATTAAGGGACTAGAGGGCTTGGAATATAATACTCCAGAGGGTAAAGGAGATTGGATTACAACCAAAAATCACTCTCACGGCAAAACTGAGTATTATCCTTCAGGGGAAAAAATGGATATTCAGTGAAATAGAGGACTTTCAAGCATTCTTGATGAAAGACCAGAGCTGAATAGAAAATTTGACTTTCAAATGCAAGACTCAAGAGAAGCATGAAGAGGTAAATAGGAAAGAGAAATCATAAGGAATTTATTAAGATTGAACTGTTTACATCCCTGCGTGGAAAGATGATATGTATAACTCATGAGACCTTTGTCAGTAGTAGGTTAGTTGGAGGGGAAAAATATATTTATGTATGTAGATAGATAGATAGATAGATAGATAGATAGATAGATAGATAAATAGATAGATAGAGGGCATAGAGTGAGTTGGAGATGAAGGGGTGATATCTGGAGAATAAAATTAAGGGATGAGAGAGGATTATACTGGGAGAAGGAGACAGGGAGAGGTAGAATGGGGTAAATTATCTCTTATGAAACAGACAAGAAAAGGCTTTCACAATGGAGGGGAAATGGAGGAAGTTGAGAAGGAATGAGTGCATCTTATTCTCATCAGATTTGACTTAAGGAGGGAATAACATACACATTCAATTGGTTATGGAACTCTATCTTACCCTACAGGAAAACGGGGTAGGGGAAGGAGACAAGAGAGCAGGGGGATGATAGAGGGTTAGGTCTGATTGGGAGAGAGGGTAATCAGAAGCAAACACTTCTAAGGAAAGTCAGGGTCAAAAGAGAGAATAGAACAAATGGGGGGTGGGATAGAATGAAAGGAAATATACTTAGTTTTTCACAACATGACTATTATGGAAGTGTTTTGCATGACTGCACATGTATAGCCTGTATCAAGTTGCTTGCTTTTCCGATGAGGTTGGTTGGGGAGGGGGGAAGGGAAAAAATTTGGACCCCAAGGTTTTAAAAATGCATGTTAAAAAAATGTTTTCACATGCAACTGGGAAATAAGAAATACAGGAAATAGGGTATAGAAATCTATCCTTCCCTATAAGAATATAGAAGAGGAAGACGATGATTGAAGGGGAGGAGACATAGAAAGGAGGGCAGATTAGGGGAAGGTGTATGCAGAAAGAATGCCATCTTGGTGTGGGGGGAGGGATGACATGGGGAGAAAATTTGGAACTCAAAATCTTGTGGAAGTAAATGTTGAAAACTAAAAATAAATAATTTTTTTTAAAAAATCATTTAAAGCTATTAAAAATAATAAAAAGGCTCCTTAATTAAAAAAAAAAGTAACTGAGGACAAATTTGAACTCATTAAGATGAGTCTTTCTGATTCCAGGCCTGGTGCGCTATACTGAGCATGTGTGTGTGTGTGTGTGTGTGTGTTTGTGTCTGTTTGTGTGTGTGTGTGTATGTCTGTGTGTGAGTACTGTGCTACTTCAGTGCCCTGATTACCACTGTAGTGTTATATATGTCTATCTGTTACATGATTACCTCATCTCCTTTTCCGAATGTATTTCCTTCATAGTATCTTTTATAACAATTCTCTTTTTTCAGTTTTTTAACATTTTTATTTAAAGTTTTGAGTTCTGGGATCTATCCCTTCCTTTTTCCTCCCTCTCTGAGATGGTAAGCAATAAGATATTGGTTGTATATGTGCAGTTATGTAAGGCATTTCCATAGTCGTCATTTTGTACAAGATGATTCAATTAAAAGAAAAAAAGAAAGCAAAAAAAAATTATTCCTTTGATATTCTTGACCTTTTATTCTTCCAAATGACTTTTGTTATTTGTTTCTAGTTCTACAGAATAATTCATTAATAGTTTGAATGATATAACACTGAATAATTGATTTAACTTAGAATTGTCATTTTTAATATATTGGTTTGGCCTATCCATGAGCAATTAATATTTCTATAGTAGCTTATATTTGTCTTTATTTGTGTGAAAAGTATTTTGTAATTATGTTCATATATATAGTTCCTAGTTTTATCTTGGCAGATAACCCCTCAACTATTGTATATTGTTTGAAGTTATTTTAAATGGAATTTCAAGTTCTGCTTCTGGGAGCCAAGATGGTGGAGTAAAAAGTAAGTCATTTTCACATTCCCTTGTTAACCTCTGAAAGCCCAGAAAATATCAACCTGGGCAAAGCCCTGAGCCAGCAAATAAAAGACAGGGAGCTACAGTCTTATAGTCCAGGAAGCTTGAGGGATTAATGGGAATGGGAAAGGCCTCTCTTGCTCTGGGGGTGGGGAAGCAGTACAGAACAGGAGGCATCCCAGTAAGCCAGCAGCACATCCCATCTAAGCATACCGGGGGAGATCCTCAGACCCAGGTTGGTGGAGCAGGCAAGTGCCAACACCAGGACCCCCTAAGAGCCTCAATACAGGCAGGAGAACTGGTAAACAACAGTTCCAAAAACTACCACGGGGAAAGACATTCTCCAGCAGCCAAATCACCAGGTGCCTCAACTCTGGGAAGCACAACTCCAGGAGGTAAAACTCCAGGCTGACAGACATATATACCAGCAGTGAAACATCCCTGTACAAGGTGCCATTCAAGTGCAAGGCCCAGGTGAGCAGGAAAAAAAAGCTTGCTCCAGCAGGAGAGCACAACTTTTTTTTTTAAATGGTAATTTTTATTTGTTTCTTTTTGTTTTCAACATTTACTTCCACAAGATTTTGAGTTTCAAATTTTCACCCCATCTCACCCCTCCCCCCACCCCAAGATGGCATGCATTCTGAATACCCCTTCCCCTAATCAGCCTTCCCTTCTATCCCTTCCCCCCTTTTCTTATCCCCTTCTCCTTCAATTTTCCTGTAAGGCAGGATGGATTTATGTATCCCATTTCCTGTATTTATTATTTCCTAGTTGCATATGAAAACATTTTTTTTAAACATGTGTTTTTAAAACTTTGGGTTCCAAATTTTCTCCCTTCCTCCCTCCCCACCCACCCTCATTGATAAGGCAAGCAACTCAATATAGGTTATATATGTGCAGTTATGCACAACACTTACATAGTAGACATGCTGTGAAAAAATAACTCTATTTCCCTTAATCCTATCCCACCCACCCATTTATCCTATTCTTTCTTTTGACCCTGTCCCTCCTCAAAAGTATTTGCTTCTGACTACTCCCTTTCCCAATCTGCCCTTCTTCCCCCCGCCTACCTATTTTCCTGTAGGGTAAGACAGATTTCTACACCCAATTGGGTGTGTATGTTATTCCCTCCTTAAGTCAAATCCTATGAGAATAAGATTCAATCATTCCCTCTCACTTTCCCCCACTTCCCCTCCACTGTAAGAGCTTTTGCTTTTCTGTTTTTTTTTTTTGTGGGATAATCTACCCCATTCTACCTCTCCTTTTCTCCTTTTCCTAGTATATTCCTCTCTCATCCCTTAATTTTATTCTCCAGATATGACCCCTTAATTTTCAACTCACCCTGTGCCCTCTATCTATCTATCTATATCAATATATATGTACATATAATTTTTCCCCTCCAACTACCTTAATACTGACAAAGGTCTCATGAGTTACAAATATCATCTTTCCATGCAAGAATGTAAACAGTTAAACCTTATTAAGTCTCTTTTGATTTTCTCTTTCCTGTTTACCTCTTCATGTTCCACTTGAGTCTTGTATTTGAAAATCAAATTTTCTATTCCACTCTGGTCTTTTCATCAAGAATGCTTGAAAGTCCTCTCTTTCACTGAATAACCATTTTTTCCCCTGCAGGATTATACTCAGTTTGCTGGGTAGGTGATTCTTGGTTGTAATCCTATCTGCTTTGCTGTCTGGAATATTATATTCCATGCCCTGTGTTCCCTTAATATAGAAGCAGCTAAATCTTGGGTTATCCTGATTGTGTTTCCACAGTACTTGAATTGTTTCTTTCTGGCTGCTTGCAATATTTTCTCCTTGACCTGGGAACTCTGGAATTTGGTTACAATATTCCTAGGAGTTTTCCTTTGGGGATCTCTTTCAGGAGGAGATTGGTGGATTCTTTCAATTTCTATTTTGCCCTCTGGTTCTAAGATATTAGGACAGTTTTCCTTGATAATTTCTTGAAAGATGATATCTAGGCTCTTTTTTTGATCATGGCTTTCAGATAGTCCAATAATTTTTAAATTTTCTCTCCTGGATCTATTTTCCAGGTCAGTTGTTTTTCCAATGAGATATTTCACATTGTTTTCTAATTTTTCATTCTTTTGGATTTGTTTTACAGTGTTTTGATTTCTCATAAAGTCAATAGCTTTCAATTGCTCTATTCTAATTTTTAAGGAAGTATTTTCTTCAGCAATCTTTTGGACTTCCTTTTCCATTTTGCCAATTTTGCTTTTGAGGGCATTCTACTCATTTGTTTTTTGGACCTCTTTTTCTCTTTGGGTTAGGCTATTTTTTAAGGTATTATTTTCTTTTTTTGGATCTCCTTTAGCAAACTGTTAACTTGTTTTTCATGATTTTCTTGAATCACTCTCAGTTTTTCCTCTACTTCTCTTACTTGCTTCTCAAAATCCCTTTTGAGCTCTTCCAAGGCCTGGGACTGATTCATATTTTTCTTAGAGGCTTTGGATATAGAAGCTTTGGCTTTATTGTCTTCTTCTGGTTATATGTTTTGATCTTCTTTGTCACCAAAGTAAGATAATATAATCTGACTCTTTTTGCACTGCTTACTCATGATCCTGGCCAATTACTTGAGTTTTAAACTCTTTGTTAAGGTAAAAGTCTGCTTCCAATGTGAAGAGTGTACAGTCCCAAGCCTAGGAGGTTTGTACAGCTGTTTTCAGAGGTACTTCTAGGGACCTGTAAATTTTAAATTCTTCCAAGGTGGTATGATAAGGAACAAGGTGTTTCCTCTCCACTGCCACAACAAGCTCCACCACACCAGTGCTCCTCCTCACCCCAGGACCGCCCCTCAGAACTGTGACCCAGATCCAAGCACCGGCAAAGCAAGGGATTCCTGCCTCAGCACAGTCAAAGAGATTCCTGCAATCCCCCTCTGATCAGCCACTAGGTTCTCCCTCAGTCTATGCGCCAGAAGCTCAGGAAAAAGCCATGGCCCCAGGCCATGCTCAAGACTTGTGGCTGAGACCTAGCTCCTCTCTCACCGCAGTCACAGACTTTTCCCACTGACCTTCTAAGTTGTTTTTGGCCTTCAGGGTTTGAGAAGTCTGGAACCCACCACAGCTGCCTGTGATTCAGTCCTCTGAGGCCTGCTCCAAGGTCACTGTGGCCTGTGCGCCCATGCTGAACTGCATTCCTCTCCCAGCCCAGCACAATATACCTTTATGATCAACCATTCAGGTTGTCTTTGGCTGGAAATTTGTTTCACTCTGTCTTTTTGTGGGTTTTGCTGCTTTAGAATTTGTTTAGAACCATTTTTTTAGGTATTTGGAGGGCTTTGGGAGAGACTTCAAGACAGTCACTGCTTTCCCTACACCATCTTGGCTCCACCCCCTCTCTACAACTTTTGATGCTGTGGATCACTTATCCCTGAAATTCTTTTCTCTCTAGGTTTCAGGACACTGCTCTCTCCTGTTTCTCCAACCTGTCTGAATGCTTCTTCTCAGTATCATTGGCTGTAAATCCTGATCCAGGTCACATTCATCTTGCTTTGGGTGTCCCACAGGGCTTGGTCCTCTTTTTTTTTTTACGTGAGGAAATAGGCAAACACCATGCTAAAAAAGAAGAAATGAATAATGACCATAGATTCTTATTATGGGGAAATGGAAGATCAAGGCACAAATTCAGAAGAGGACAACATCATCAATATATCCACATCCAAATCACAAAGGGGAATATGAATGGCCTCAAACCCCAACAGTTTTCTTGGAAGAGCTCAAGAAGAATTTTAAAAGTTAAATAAGAGGTAGAAGAAAAATTGGGAAAAAAAATAAGAGGTATGTGAGGGTCAATAGCTCAGAAAAGAAAGGACAAAAATTAACTATAGAAAACTTGTCCTTAAAAAGTAAAATAGGTTAAATGGAAAAGGAGGTACAAAATCTAATAGAAGAAAACAAATTGTTAAATATTAAAATGTGGCAAGTGGAAGGTAATGACTATATGAAAGAGCAAAAATCAGTCAAACAGAAACAAAAGAATAAAAAAAATGGAAGAAAACATAAAATACCTCATTGGAAAAAAAAACAACTAACCTAGAAAATAGATCCAGGAGAGACAATTTAAAAAAAAAAATTTGATCTACCTGAAAACCATGATGATAAAAAGAGCCTGGATAACATCCTTCAGGAAATCATCAAATAAAACTCTCCTAGAAACAGAAGGCAAATTAGTCATCCAAAGAATCTACCATCACTTTTTCAAAGAGATCCCAAATTGAAAACACCAAGGAATATTGTAGCCAATTTCCAAAATTTACAGATCAAAAAGAAAATATTGCAAGAGCCATAAAGAAACAATTTAAATATCACAAAACCACAGTCAGGTTTACACAGGACCTTAGCACTTCTATATTAAAAGTTCAGACAGCATGAAATACAATATTCTACAAGGCAAAGGATCTTGGATTACAACAAAGGATCAAGTACCCAGTAAAACTGAGTACAATCTTTCAGGGGAGGAGATAGACATTCAATGAAATACATTCCAAACTTTCCTGATGAAAAAATCCAGAGCTCAACAGAAAATTTGACCTTCATATACAAGACTCAAAAGAAGCATAAAAAGGTAAGCAGGAAAGGGAAAAAAAAAACATGTTACTAATAAGAGCAAATTGTTCACATCCCTACAAGGGAAGAAGTCACTTGTAAATCTTGAGAATTGTAATGTATTTATGAAATTTAAAAGGGGTCTACTTACACAGGTGGCATGGGTATAAGTTGACTTTGATGTTATTGTAAAAAATCTAATTAAGTGGTGAAAAGGCATTACACTGAGAGAAGAGGAAAGAAGGAGGTAGACAAGGATAAATTACATCACATGAAAAGGCACAAAAACCTAATACAGTAGAGAGAAAGAAGGGAGGGAGATGAGCATTGTTTGAACCTTATTCTCATCAGATTTGGTTCAAAGAAGGAACAACATAATCAATTAGGTATAGACATCTATCTTACCCTAAAAGAAGTAGGAGGAGAAAGGGGAAAGAAAAGGGAGACAGTGAATAGAAGGGAAGGAAGAAGTAGAAAAGGTAAAAGGGAAGAAAAGGCAGGGGGCTGACAGAAGGGAGGGTGGACTGAGCAAGGCACTAGTTGAAAGAAAAACCCTACTGAGGTGGGAAAGGGAGAAAGGAGAGGAAAAAGTCATAAATTGGGGAAAATAGGATGGAGAGTAAGACACAGATAATAATCATAACTGTGAATGTGAAGGGATTAACTCTCCTACAAAACATAAAAAGAATAGCAGAGTGGATTAAGAACTATAATCCTACAATATGTTGCTTACAAGAAACACATTTGAAGCAGAGGGATATACACATACAATAAAGGTAAAAGGCTGGGGCAGAATGTATTATGCTTCAGCAGAAGTTAAAAAAAAAAACAGGGGTAGCAATCCTGATCGCAGACAAAGCAAAAGCAAAAATTGATCTAATTAAAAGAGATAAGGAAGGAAACTACATCCTGCTAAAAGGTACTATAGACAATGACATAATATCATTACTAAACATATATGCACCAAGTGGTGTAGCGTCTAAATTCTTAAAGGAAAAGTTAAAGGAGATACAGGAAGAAATAGACAACAAAACTATAGTAGTGGGGGAGGGGGGATCAACCTTTCCCTCTTAGAACTAGATAAATCTAGTCACAAAATAAACAAGAAATAAGTTAAGGAGATGAATAGAATTTTAGAAAGGTTAAATGTGGTTGATCTCTGGAGAAAAATGAATGGAGAGAGAAAAGGATATACCTTTCTCTTGGTGGTACATGGCACCCACACAAAAACTGATCATGTACTAAGGCATAAAAACCTCACAATCCAATGCAGAAAGGCAGAAATATTAAATACATCATTTTCACATCATGATGCAATAAAAATTACATGAAATAAAGGTCCATGGGAAGATAGGATAAAAATTAATTGGAAAATAAATGATCTAAACCTAAAGAATGAATGGGTCAAACAACAAATTGTAGAAACAATCAATGACTTCATCCAAGAGAATGACAATAATGAGATGACATACCAAAACTTATGGGATGCAGTGAAAGTGGTCCTTATGAGAAATTTTATATCTCTAAATGCCTACATGAATAAAATAGAGAAAGAAGAGATCAATGAATTGGGCTCACAACTAAAAAAGCTAGGAAATGAACAAATTAAATATCCCCAATTAAATACCAAATTGGAAATTCTGAAAACCAAAGGAGAGATTAATAAAACTGAAATTAAGAAAACTATTGAACTAATGAACAAAAGAAAGAGCTGGTTTATGAAAAAACCAACAAAATAGATAAATCTTTGGTTAATTTGATTTAAAAAAGAGAAAGAATAAAACCAAATTACTAGCATCAAAAATGTAAAGGGTAAATTCATCACCAAAGAAGAAGAAATCAAAACAATAATTAGGAGCTATTTTGCCCAACTGTATGCCAACAAATTTGGCAATCTCAATGAAATGGATGCATATTTACAAAAAAATATGAATTGCTCAGATTAATGGAAGAGAAAATAAAATTACTTAAACAACCCCATTTTAGAAAAAGAAATTGAACAAGCCATTAATGAACTCCCTAAGAAAAAATCTCCAGGGTCAGACAGATTGACACATGAATTCTATCAAACATTTAAAGGAAAATTAATTCCAATACTATATCACACCTATCAGATTGGCTAACCTGAGAAAACAGGACAATTGGTAAATGTTGGAGAAGATGTGGGGAAATTGGAACACTAATAGATTGTTGGTGGAATTATGAACTGATCCAAACTTTCTTGAGACCAATTTGGAACTATAGCCCAAAGAGCTATAAAATTATGCATACACTTTGACCCAACAATAGCACTTCTAGGTCTGTATCCCAGAGAAATCATAAAAATGGGAAAGAATCCACATGTACAAAAATATTTATAGCAGCTCTTATTGTGGGGGCAAAGAATTGGAAGTTGAGGGGGATGCCTATCAATTGGTGAATGGCTGAAAAGTTATGATTTATGAATATAATGGTATATTGCTGTACTATAAGAAATGATGAGCAGATGGACTTCAGAAAAACCTGGAAACACTTACATGAACTAATGCTGAGTGAAATGAGCAGAACCAGGAGAATATTGTACACAGTAATAGCCACACTGTGTGATGACTGACTTGATAGACTTGGCTCTTCTCAGCAATGCTAAGATCTAAGACAACTCCAAAAGACTCACAATGAAAAAGGCTATCCACATCCAGAGAAAGAACTGTGGTGTCTGAATACAGATGGAAGTATATTTACTCTTTGCTCTTCTTTTCCTTTGTTGTTTTGATTTATTGCTTCATTCTCATCATTCCTCCCATTAGTTATAATTGTTCTTTACATCATGACTAATGGGAAAATACGCTTAACTTGAATGTTTATGTAGAGCCTATATTGTATTGTATTCTGTCTTGGGGGGGTGAAGGAGGAGAAATGGGAAGGGAAGAAAATTTAAAACTCAAAATCTTATGGAAGTGAATGTTGAAAGCCAAAAATAAATAATTTAAAAATTAAAAAAATAAACAGAATTTCTCTTTTTATCTATTGCTGCTCAGTTTTGTTGTAGAAAGAGAAATTGTAATGATTTATGTGGGTATATTTCATATCTTATCAGTTTGCTGAATTTGTTTAAACTATTTTTTTTCAGTTTTCTCCCTAGGGTTCTCTAAGTATACCATCATATCATCAGCAATGAGTGATAGTTCTGCTCCTCATTACTTATTTTTATTCCTTCTTTTCTTTCCCTCGTCATTGTTATGGCTAACATTTCTAGTACGCTATTGAATAATAGTTGGGATAATGGCCATTTTTGCCTCACTCCTGGTCTTATTGGGAAGGCTTCAGGTGCATCCTCATTACAGATAATGCTTGTTCTTCACTTTTGATGGGTACTATTTATCATTTTAAGAAAGTTTAATTTATTCCTACGCTTTTTAGTATTTTTAAAAAGAAAGAGCATTGTATCTTGTCAAAGGCTTTTTTTTTGCATGACGTGATATAATTACATATATATATATATATATATATACACATTTGTTTTAAAAGTTAGTGATATGATAAATTATGCTACTAGGTTTCCCAATATTGAAACAGCCCTGTATTTCTGGAATAAATTCCACCTGGTCATAATGTATTATCTTTGTGATGGATTGCTGTAATCACCTTGTTGTATCTTGTTTAATTTTTTTTTTCAATGGTATTAAGAAAATTTGGCTACAGTTTTTTTTCTTTGTTTTTGTTCCTCATGGTTTAGGTATCAAAACTGTATTTGTGTTATAAAAGGAATTTGGTAGGACTTCTTCTTTACCTATACTTTCAAATAGTTTATCTAGTGTTGGGATTAATTATTCTTTAAATGGTTGGTAGAATTAACTAGCAAATCAATCTGGTTATGGAGATTTTTTTTTTCCTTAGGGATCTCATTTACGGCTTGTACAATTGTTTTTTTATCTAAAATAAGGTTATTTAAACAATCCATTTGTTCTTCTATTAATTTGGGTGGTTAATATTTTTGCAAATATTCATTTGTTTCATCTTGAGTGTCAATTAAACTGTCACACATTTGTGTAAAATAACTCCAAATAATTTATTTAATTTCATATAGCTCAGTGGTACATTCACCCATTTCATTTTTGATCATATTAATTTACTTTTTTCTTTCTTTTAAAAATTAAATTAACCAATAGTTTATTTGTTTTTATTTTTTAATAAAACCAGCTCTTAGTTTTATTCATTAGTTCATTTTTTTGAATTTTCAATTTTATTAATCCTTTGATTTTCAGGATTTCGTTTTTGCATTTAATTGGGGATATTTAATTTGTTCTTTTTCTAGCTTTTATTTTGTTGTTCTTGCATTTCCAGATAATTGTTCTGCTTTTATTTTTCTTCTTTACAGATGTACACATTTGGAGATGTGATTTTTAATATGGGTACTTTTTTGGTTGCATCCCATAAATTTTGTAATGTCTTATTGTCATTCCTTTTAATGAAATTATTGAGTGTTTCTATGATTTGTTATTTGACCTATTCAATCTTAAGAATTAGATTAATTAATTTCCAATTGTTTTTAACCTATGCTTCCTTCACCCTTTATTTAATGTAATGTTTATTGCATTATGGTCTGAAAAAAGGTGTATTTAATATATCTGATTTTCTGCATTTGGTTTTAAGATTTTTTGCCTTAATAAATATTTATTTTTGTAAAGGCACCATGTATAGCTGAGAAAAAAAATACACTCCTTTATACTCCCGTTTACTTTTCTCCACAACTCTATCATATCTAACTTTTCCATTTTCTATTTATTTCCTAGATTCCTTTTTTAAAATTTTTGTATAGATTTATCTAGTTCTGAGAGAAAAGTTTAGGTCCCCTAATAATATACTTTTGCTGTCTACTTCCTCCTGTAATTCATTTAACTTTTTTTAAGAATCTGGATGCTACGTCATTTTGTGCTTGTATGTTTAGTATTGAAATTACTTCATTGTCTATGATTCTTTTTAGGCAAATGTAGTTTCCCTGCTTATCCTTTTTAATTCTATTTTTGCTTTTGTTTTGTCTAAGATAATGATTGCTACCCCCCCCTTTTTTTTACTTTAGCTGAAGAATAATAGATTCTGCTCTAGCATGTTATTTTAACTCTCTGTGTGTCTCTTTGTTTCAAGTGTTTTTTTAAACAACATATTGTTGCATTTTGTTTCTAAACCATCCTTCTATCTGTTTCCCTTTTATGGATGAGTTCATCTCATTAACATTCAGTTATGATTACTAACTGTGCATTTCCCTCCATCTGTTGCGGTCGGAGAGGTTCAGAAACCCCTCAAGGCCCAGAATACAGGACAGGATTGTCTGGAATGAATTCACAGATTCAAGCATTCTTTGAGTCAAGTTGGCAAATTTATTGTTATGCTGTATAGCGAGAAAGGATTGTTAAGGAACCTGCGAGAGACTGAGGATGGAGCTGGGGTTTATATGGAAAAGGGCATGGGAATGGAATGTTAGGGATACTAATTAAGTAATCTAAGGTCCAGGTGTCTTTGAGAGCTATAGATGGGAAAGAGTAGGGAGTATACTGGACATTAAGGGAGTTATCAGAGACATGGACATTGGGTATCTGGCAGGAGGAAGAGTCCTTGGGACCAGCCAGGCACAAAAATCCTTGGGCCAGGCACCCCATTCTCTCTGTCCTGATTAGAGAACGCTCTGCAAGAAGAGAAAATTTTCTCACAGGATAGGAGCCTACTAAGAAATTGGGAGGCTTCTAGAGACATGATTTTAGGACCGGGGCCTGAGGAGCACATCACTCTCACTCAGTTTTGTTTGACTGCACCAGAGAGAGATAAGTGTCTTGCTAGGACCCACTGATAAGTAATTGCTAGGCACAGTGTTCTTGGGCTGGAGGGAAACTGCCAGGCATAGTGTTTCTGAGACTAGGGAGAAACATGGACCTGGAATTGAGGTCCGATTACAAGCACTCAAGCACCCCATCACATTCTATTTTATTTTGTTTGTCTTATATTCTCTCTTTTTATCCTGTCTGTCCTCTAAAGTCTGCTTTGCTTCTGACCATTGTCCCCTATTATCTGCTCTGTCTTCTATCACCCCCCCCCACCTTTTCCTCACCTCCTTTTCTCTTAATTCCCTATTATTAAAGATGGATTTCTGTTAGTAGTTGTGTGTGGGTGTATTCCATCTTTGAACCAAGTTAAATGTGAGTGAAGTTCAAGCCTTGCCACGCCCCTCATTTTCCCCTCCTCTATAAAAGCTGTTCTTTGGGGGTCTCTTTTATGTGAGATAATTTTCCTGTTCTTCTTCCTTTTTCCTTTCCCCTAGGCTTTCCTCTTTCTTGCCTATCCATTTTTTTTTACATCATCTCAACATAATTGACATACTCCTGAACCCTGTTTCTATGTAGAATCCTTATAATTGCTCAAATGATAATAAAGTTCTTCGAAGTTGCATGAATCATCTTCCCATATAGAAAGGTAAACAGTTTAACCTTATTGAGTCCCTTATATTTTATCTTTCATGTTTACCTTTTTATACTTATCTTAAGTCTTGTATTTGAAAGACAAATATCCTATTCAGCTCTGGTCTTTTTTGTTTTGTTTTGTTTTTAATTTATTGCTTTAAAAAAACCCACTATTATATATTTATCTCTGCCCTCCACTCCCCTTTGTAATAAAAACAGTTAAGCAAGTGAAATCGACAAATTGACACACTATACCATACTCCCTCCCAAAAAAAAACCAACAACCCATCAACCTGCTGAGAAAAAAACAAAACAAAACAAAACATTTCATCAGTCTTCTGACTAGTATTAGTTATTTATCTTAACCTGATTTTTTTATTTTTTAGTATTTTTGTTTTCATGAAATATATCTCTTAATTCTTCTTTCTTCACTCTACATATGTTCATACAAATCTTTATTAGTTTATCTGAATAACTCTTTTTTTAATTTCTTCCATAAAAAGTGCTATTAGTAACATGGGACTCTCCCTCACCTCAATCCCTCTTTGATCTCATTTTGTTATGTGCCTTGTAATCGACAGACAGCTAGGTTAAGGGGTTCAAATAATTTAGTGACTTGTGTTGAAAAGTTCCAAATTGTTGGAATGGTTGGACTAGTGCAAAGCTCTACCACCAGTATCTATTAAGAATTCCTGTTTTCTATATAACTCATTCAGCATTGTTTGTTTGTTTGTTTTCATCTTTGCCAGTTTAATATGAGATGAAACCAATATTACTACAGTGTTCATTTCTTTAGTCATTTCCTCTAATGCTTTGTTTGTTAATTGCATTTCTTAATTTTGAAGCTCATTTGTTCATATCTTTTGAACACAGCTAGAAAATGGTTCTTAGTCTCATATTTTTGTATCAATTTTCTATAGCAGATTTTATTCTGTTATTTGATTAAACTATTTTCCCCAATCTAGTTTCTCTTGGTTTTGTTTGTATACATGTGTTTTAATTTTATACCTCTATCCTTTGGTTTAGAATTCTTTTACTTATAATAGTGAAAGACACCTCCTTTCTTTCTCCTGATCTCATCCTGTTGTGCGGATGTACTTTTTTTTAACAGTAGGTTGAGAAACTATTTGGAACTTATTGTGAAAATAAGTGCTGAACTAAACATTTTTTGCCAAAAAAAAAAATGTGATCAGTTTTTCTAGTAGTTTTTTTTTTTTGTCAAATAAGGAAGATGATGGTTTTAACAATAGGTACTGAATGGATGCCTAGGATCAACTTTAAAAGTTATTATTTCTGGTGTTAAGAGATATATCAGGTGGAATAAAAATAATTCATTCTGCAAGTGAGAAAAGAAGTAGAGCTGTGACCCTGGAAGAAAATGTTTGAGGCAACAGTGAGCCTATATCATAAGACCTGGAAAAAAAGGTTCATTCTGGGATTGGGAATTTGGGCCTAAAAATGAAATGATTTTGAAAAAATTATATTTTTGGGGACAAAGAAGTCCCTTAGTACTGGTGGGTCCAAATAGGCCCTAACTGAAAAAATAAACTGAATAGAGGCTACTTGATAGACAACTCATTTGAGTGGATATCCTGTAATGGATTTATGAGAATAAATGGAAAATCATCATAGAGTATAAGCAGGTATGAATTGGTTGTTTTCCCCAATTTGGGTGGTAGAACTGATATTTGTGATATTCCAGATACTTAAATGTCAGACAGACATATTTCAAATTCATTTGGAATGAAATATGACAGTATCAAAGGTATTTGTAAGCAAGGTAGTAACATGGTAAAAAGCAATAATTAAGAACAATTTTTAGAGGCTGATTGTTGTTCAGTAGTTTCAGTTGTGTCTGTCTCTTCATAACCCTATTTGGGGATTTCTTGGCAAAGATATTGGAGTGGTTTGCCATTTCCTTCTCCAGTTCATTTTACAGACAAGGAAAGTGAGGCAAACGGGGTTACATGACTTACCCAGGGTCACACATCTAGTAGTGTCTGAGCCAGATTTGAATTCAAGTCTTTCTGATTCTAGGCTCAGTGTTCTTTCTATCCATTCTGCCACTTAACTGTCCAAGACCAATTTTAAAGAGGTAAACACAGCTTCTCTGATAGGGAAGGGATCTTATAGATAGGAAGTAGAGAGTCCAGAAAGAATATTTCCAGCTCTGGTTTCCTGACCCTAAGCAGGAACCCATTTTATCCCAGGACTCTCAGGGCCTGAAGTCTGGTTAAAGATAAAGTTCATGTTCACCATCAAGACAAAGTGCAAGTCTCCAGGCTTTTCCTCCTTTTCCTTAGGGGTTGGTCTAAAACCCACTCCTTGAGGGGTTCAGGGTCCATGGTCTGTTTCTCTGAGAAGTTTCAGGGCCCAGAACATTAAATAAGTGACAATGGGAAGGTGAAGTGTTCCTTGGCGACCTAACTGCACAGATAGTTAGAGAGATGGATGGCTGGCTGGTATTCTGTGGGCTGCTAAGGGAGTCAGAGCCTGGCTTCTGGGCACCTTCTTTGGTTCAAGGTTTACTTGCATTTAGGAGAAAGAGAGCAAGAGCTTCAATGTCCTACCTGACTATTTTGCCCTTGGAAGTGTTCCTTGGACTCTGGATCTCTTCCTGGGCAAAGTGAAAAACAGCCTGGACCCCCACATTTGCCTTTGATCTTGTCTTTGGCCCTGGACATCTGACTTTCTACATTTAGGCTGTTGAGAGAGGCAGAGCCTGCCAATGCCCCCTGAGGATTTTGACCTGTCCCAGGAACAATAATGTGGGGTTGTTCCTGGCCCTGATTCATAGGGCTAGTGAAGGAGTCAGGCTATGGCATATGGAGCACTCTTTGTACAGCAGAAAGGTTGATGGATCATGTCTCAGTGAATCTAGCTTCTAATCCCTGATCTCACAAAGCTTGAATTTATTCAGGAGAAATAAGGTCTACATGTATGCATGTATGTCTATTATGTCTCTGTATATGTATACATATAGACTACATATACAGAGTATACACATATCAAATATATGCAAAATTAATGAAAACATGAGGGAAAGCCAGGGATACACTCAAGTGAGTAATGCGTAACTGCAATTAATAATGTTATTTGTTTTTCATTTTGGGGGGGGTTAGGCAATAGGGTTAAGTGACTTGCCCAGGGTCACACAGCTAATAAGTGTTATGTGTCTGAGGCCAGATTTGAACTCAGGTCCTCCTGAATCCAGGGCCAGTGCTCTATCTACTACACCATCTAGCTGCCCCTAAATTCATAGTTGTTTTTTGTTTGTTTGTTTTGTTTTATTTTTTGGTGAGGCAATTTGGGTTAAGTGGCTTTCCTAGGGTCACACAGCTAGCGTAAACTGTCTGAGGTCAGATTTGAACTCAGGTCCTCTTGACTCCAGGATCAGTGGTCGTCTGTTACCGAGCTGCCCTGTTTCTCCTTCATTCTTGAAGAGGACCATGGCATCAGGAAGGTGAAGCTTTGACTTGCAAATGAATTGGGTTTAAAGGCTGTGCAAAGTGCTCACTTTCTCCTCTGGAGCCATCTAAGTCTAGTGGCAAGATATATCAGGATGACTAGAGATGGCCCCCTGCAATTAATAATGCTTGAATGATGCTTGCCTTCTCCTCTCATTTTAGTACAATTTTGACCAACAGGGGAATGTATATCCTTCCTCTCTACCTCCCTCATTTTCTTTTTCCTTTCCTCTTTCTTCCTCTCTCTTTCTTTCCCTCCCCCTCATTCTCTCTCTCTCTATTTCCCTTATTCCCTTCCTTTCCTCTTTCCTTCTTCCCCTCTTCTTCTCTTCCTTTCCATCACTCCTTTCCTTCATAAACTCCCTCCCTTCTTTTCTTCCCTCCCTCTCTCCCTTTTCTCTCTCCCTTCTTCTATCCTTTCTCTATCCTTCCCTTCCTTTCCTTCCCTTTCCATTCATCCTTCCTTCTTTTCTTCCCTCCTTCCCTCCTTCCTTTTTTTCTTTCTCTTTCCTTCTCTGCCAAACTTTTTAGCTTCAGCAAAGAATGTCTGAGCCCCAACATATTTTCTTATTCATATATTTGAGCCATTTTAAATCACTCCTTCATGATTTGAGCTTCAAAGTGAGCAAACACTGGAAAACATGTGGAGAACTAATCACTTTATCTCAAACAAAGGGAAAAAATAAAGTCTACTCCTCCTTGGCTTCTAGAATCCCAGCATACTTAGAAATTATCTTTTTGTACTTCAAAGTACATCTGACCACTTTGGTCTAATTGCTTCCTGTGCATCTCTGCTCTGTGGGAAAATCTACTACTGGCTCTGGAGCAGTAGCATACCTTATTTCTCCTTAAGGCATTGGAAGCTGCTAATTACCATCCAAAGTTCTCCATTCATAACCACTTGATATATAGTTCTTTATCTCAAATGATTAAATATTTATTATTTAAATGTTTACTAAATGTAAGGGTACTGTATTCTTGATGTTGCTTCCCTCCAGGGGAAATAACAACAACAACCACAACAAAAAGGACAAGTTAGGAATTGAACAATACCTCCTGGCATGGATGGAGAAGAAACATCACAGTAGGAGATAGCCACATAAATCAGAGTGATTACAGGCTGACTTCTATTAAGTCTCAAAAATATGATAATTATTTGGCTCTTTAAAAACAATCACACAGTTCCCTATCTTATGACTCTTTTTTGTTCCCATTCCACAAATCATTATCCATCTACTCTTTAGCAAGTAAATCAAACCTTTGAGGTCTGACTTTGTAATCACTCTCTCCAGTACCTCATTAGATTCACTGTTTTGTTCCTGTCCTGGAAGCAGTGCCTTTAAAAAAAATGGAACCTCCCACTTGCTTGCTAGAAATCAAATGCAACTGAAGTCCTTGACCTTTGAAAATGTGTGGGGAGCATGGCTGTATTGAAAGATGGAAATCAAAAGGGGGGTTGATGAAACAAACTTGAAAAAAAAGATTAGAGATTGCCTTTTTTTCTCTTGGTGCACACACAGAGGCACATTCTCTTTTCTATTCAAGGTCACTAAGCTGTGGTGGCACAGAGGCAAATTCACAGGGGTTTTGATGGGGTATGTAAGCTCTCTGGCTAATGCTTCTGAATCCAATCCCAGACATTAAATTTGTGAACCTTTTTTCATAGGCATCAATATATAGAAACCAGCAAATACTTCTCCTAAGAAGTTTTGAGGAAAAGGGAAAATGAAGTATTTTCTTCTATTTTAAAAATTGAAGATAGTTACCATCCTGGGTGAAACCTTTCATGCTGATCTGAAGGTCACTTTAGGAGTAATACTATGCGGACAGGAGACACAGGTTTTAGGGGTGGGACTGCCACTCATTGTTTATGTGACCTTGGGACAGTGAACCATTTGGCTTTCTAGGCATTGGTTTCTGCCTCTATAAAATAAGGGAGGTAGACTAGATAGCATCTAAGGACCCTTCTGGCTCTAGAATTCCAATTTTAATTAGAAATGTCAGTTGGGAGAAACTAATGTTTTAACAACCATATAATCCCGTATCTAGAACTGTATTGAGTTAAAATATTCTGTCCCACTACACCCATAAGTCACTTAAATGCCATAGAAATTGTAATATTTCATTTGATTGAGATTGAATAAAGTCACCTCCATTGGGGAGCAAGCTCCTTATAAGTAGGAATTGTTTCATTCTTTAAACCTATACGCTTAGCATCTAGCACAGAGCCTTGCTTATATGTGTGCTTAATAAATAATAGTTGATTGATTGGTTGAGTAATATATGATATACACATTAGATGGATGCAAGAAAAAAATACTACGTAAGGAAACTGGAAAAAATAGGAAGTGGGTTTTTTTTATTAAGCACCTACTATTTGCCTCCTACTATTTTTTAAAAATAATTGTTCACAATTATATAACACTTTATGAGGATGAGTCCCACAAAAAAAAGATAATACTATACCAAAGGTATCCAAGTCAAATGTTTGGATATATGAGATGAGTCATGGTAAGGAGTCAAATTAAGTGTATAAGTGTAGAAAGTTTACTTATATATTGTGTATGTGGAGGGAGAAAAGCTCTCTCTCTCTTTTTCTGTCTTTCTCTTTCTGTATACATATGTGTGTATACAGATATACATATATATCCTGCTATATTAAATTTAAGCATTATTTTTTCAATAATCCTCAAAAGATGATGGAAATATCCCTTGAAAGAATGAAGCCTTTCACAGGAAGAAGATTCACATATCACCTTCCTCCCTGGTGATTTTCTGAGATTTCTTTCTAGTAGCACTGAGAAGGTAGAGATAACTTATAAGTATGGAATATTGAATGAGAGTTGAAAGGTCTTATTATGTTGCTATAATGGACAATCCATAGACATTTTTATAGAACCTACTATGTGCCAGGCTGAGTGCTGAGCAATGGTGCTTTGAAGACACAAGTTAAAACAGTCCCTGACCTTATTGTATTTATAGACAGAGTTGGCAATATGTATATAATCAGGATAAAAGGATAGAAAAAATAGATTTAAAAAGATGATTTGGAGAGAGAGCACAGGCTAATAGTTAGATCGATAAAGAACTCATGTAGAAGGTAGCATTTGAGCTGAGCCTTGAAGAGAACTAGATATTATGAGAGTCAGAAGTGAAGAGGGAGCACCTTCCTGGAATGGATGACAGCCCATGCAAATACCTACAAAGTCACTAGTAATTATAAGGGAAAGTTTAAGCATCAGAAGGGAGAAGGATACATAGAAGGTTGAGTGAAGAACCTACCAGAAACAACCTTCGATGTCAAGTTTTCAATTTTGCTTAATGTTAATGTTACTCCAGTTTGGGCAATTAATGTTGTTTTCAAATACTAGATTTTATTTTTGTAAGATGATTCTAGTATAGTAATTGGTCTAATGAACCAGGTTCAGTTCTTGCCTCTAGTCCTGGCCCTAGGATGTATTAGTGTTTTAAAACATATGAGAGTTTTGGGAAGAAGGAAGGTGGAAAGAAATTAAGAAGTAAGTACAAGTTATAGCAGCTAAGGGGTAATTCAGGAGTGAGCAATAAAACAATTTCACTCCTTCATTCACTCCCCTTACTATCCTTCTAGTCCTAATTAACTAATGCCATATATTTTACTTTGTCTGATGAACTAGTTCAATTAAAGTTCAGCTATCATTACACTGAATGTGTTAAGGCCAGAAGGCCTTGTTGAGTGGCATCATTCTAAAATTAGAGGGGAAAAAATAAAGGAAAGCCAATAGTAAGTCACCCAAGGTTTATTTGTAATAAATACACAGTCTCATTTCTGCATCACTGCTGGTACTAGCTAATAATCCATAAGCACATTTTTCAATGAAAAAATATAGAATCTTCTAGGCTTATCATCTGCAATGGTCATAAAATACTGGGATGTTTGCAAAGTGCTTTACAAACATTATTTCAATAGTTCTTCATAGTAACCTCCATTTTGATTTTATTCCCACTCTACAAATGGTGAAAATGATGCTAGGTTAGGCTAAGTGACTCATCCTAGGTCTAACAGCTAGTGAATATAGATTGGGGCAAGGTTACCAAGATTCCCCAGTTCCATGCCTGACCCAAACCCACTAGAGTTAAAGGAGGTTTGTGGGGAAAAGAAGCAGAGAGCCATTGCAAGCAAAAAGAGAATAAGAGGAACCCCAGAGACCTGTCAGATGTGAAGCTCATGTGAGTGAATGTGAAGATTCCATGTTTTATGAGCTATGTGTGATAGAGATGATCTGAGTCTGACTATGAACTCAATGAAATTCTTATTATTGCGTAAACTTGATTTAAGAAAGGAGATGGTGAGAATATTTGTCCCATACTTTTTCCCATCCTTTATCCTTCTCCTGCAGGGAAAGCTAAATTTATTATGGATTATCTACTCACTTTAAGAACACTGGTTCCCTTCATCCCTACCAGACTGTGCTAAAGACAGCTTGGAGAGAGGGGAGAGAAGGGGCAAGGAATGAGAATGAATGAATAAATGAAGGAATAAATAAGTGGATAAAGCATTTCTTTAGTAAATACTATATGCAAAGCTGCAAAGTCCTATGATCCTAAGGGTATAGCTGTAAAGCAGATGTCACGCTTCTTTAATGTCATTTCCTCTGATAAATTCATATTATTTCTGATGTTGAACAATTTGATAACATCAAGTACTCTGGTGGCAAGAACCCTCCTTTCTTGGTCTAATAATGCTGTAGCTGTAGCTCCTCCAAGAGCAATTGTCAGGCTCCATATTCATGGGTATTGCTTCCCAGGCTAAGGGCAGTGGTCTAGAAGCACAGTTATTCCCAACACTCGATATTATCTGATATTATGAGGGCCCTGGGCTGTCTCCAACCACATCTGAGGGGAGATGGTGGTCAAAGTGGAGGTGATGGTTTGACTTGCCCGGCACAAGCTGCCTTCTGTCTCTTCCTCAGGCTCCTTTTCTGCTTCCATTGGACTGGATTGCTTGACTTGTATGTGGCATTTCATGGACATGGCTGGAATGTTTTCTATAGAATTTGCCAGTCCAGATGCTGGCTGTGAGGGTAAGTTCAAGATATATCCCGGGTAAAAATGTCTTTTTTTTTGAGAGGCACTACTAGCTAGGTTGTGGAGGGGATGAAGAAGAATTGGGAACGGCCTAATGTAGAAAGTGGCACTTGAGCTTAGCATTGAAGAGAATTCGAGGTTCTGAGTAGTGAGGGTGGAGTATATTTCCATCAAGATGAACATCCTGTGAGGAGACAGAGAATAGAGCTAGAACATAGTTACATTAGAGGCATGGATAATATCAAATGAACAAGTTTGGCTGGAGCATAATGCATGTGATTGAAAAGTAATGTGAAATGTCAAAAAAAACAGGCCAGAGCCAGATTTTGCAGAGATTTAAATGGCAAAAAAAGAAGCCTTGTCTATTTTCTCCTAAAGGAAATGGGAAGCTATTGGAACCTTTTGAGCAGGAGATGGGTGGGGTCAGACCCATGCATTGGGAGTATCACTTTGGTAACTGGGCAGAAGATACATTGGAGCAGTGTAGGTAAGAATTCCATAACATGACAAAAATAGAAACTTATGAAGCAAATACTATGTGCAATGAGCCATACTAGACTCTAGGGATTCACACACACACACACACACACACACACACACACACACACACACAAGTCAATATCTTCAAGAAACTCACATTCCACAGCAGAATATGACATATAACAAGCACCTAAATTAAAAAAAAAAAGTTTGAAAAGTGAGAAAGAAAAACTGGGGGTGGGAGTGGTAGGACAGGGAGTCAAGAAAGAGTCCACACTAAAGGGCAAACCTGAACTGAGCCTTGAATGAAGCTAGGGATTCTAACAGGTAGAGGTGAGGATGCCATACCTACAATAATTGAGTAGGGAGAGGAATTTTTTGCAGAAATTTTCAGGAACTGGGATGTGGCCATCACAATGATAGGTATCATTCAAGACACTCCAAATAGCTTGATGGGTAGGGGGAAAGGGAAGACATGAATATAGCACCTATTATGTGCCAGGCTCTGTGCTTTATTATCTCATTTGATCCTCACAACAACCCTGGGAGGTAGGTGCTTTTATCACCCTCTGTTTTACTGTTGAGAAAAATAAGGCTAGCAGAGGTTAAGTGAATTGCTGAGAGTTACATAGCTTGATAGTGTCTGATGCCAGATTTGAACTCAGAGCTTCTTGACTCCAAGCCCATTGCTGTATTCACTGTACCACTTAACTGCCCTACTACTTACCTTTCCAGCTATGATAAACATATACACACATGAGTAATTGTATGTATATATTTATATATACATATGTTATATATGTGTTTATGTGTGTATATATGTATGTGTACATATATACACATATATATGTGTGTGTATATACATATATATTCCTCTCTGAGGCATGTGCATTGTATTTCTAAATATCATTTCTGGGTTTGTTTATTTGATTATTATATCCCACTGTGGAAATCAATTCAGGGAACAGATTCAAAGAATTAAGAATCTAGAGAAAATGTATAAAATCAGAGAACCACTTCTCATTGACATATATGAAAATTCCAACTATTAAATATTTTTTAAAAATCTGGCTCAGTTCACTGGCCTGTGAAAGTCAGCAAGTCCAGGCGTATTTAGATAATGGCAGTCAAGGAATTCTCTCAAGATAGAACTCTTACTGAAAGTAACCTCTGGCTCTCCAGAGGAGAAATTTCTAAACTGTCATCTAGCACATATGCTGATTTCTGTGTTATGAACATTGGTCCAGAAAAAAAAATAGATTTGAGTAGATATTCCTTCCCCTTCAATGTGAGTAAATGACCAATAGAACATTAGATTATACCCTGTCAATAAAATGGTTGTTCCTCTGCAACAGCCTATTATAGAAAGAGTATTTGATGAGGAATTGAAAAAACATGGCATCTGACATGCATTTCTAGCTTAATACATACTTGTAGATCTATCAAAAATTATTTCCAGGGAGGAGTGAGGGGACAGTGTACTTTAATTAAATTAATAAGAATTTTTTGATCCCTCCTAGGTTGTAATTGTATTCCCGATCGCTAGGGCCAGATTTACCCTTAGATAACATAGGCACTTCCCTGTGTAGTGTACTCAAGAATTATTTAAAAGTTTGCCTTTCCCTAAATATCTCCCCCATTGACCTCACTCAGGAGCTAAAGTTCTCACAAACAAATTCATTAATGAGTTAGTTAGAAAAAAAATGTGGTGGAGGGCTTTGTGTCCAAAAAGGCCCACTAAAAATTCTATCATCATGTGTTAGTGTAGAAGGATAGGTAAGAAAAGAGATCTAGGACTGGAAAGTATCAATTACTGAGGTTGGGCACAGTAACTTGGCAAAATTCAAGGAAGATCATGTATAGAATCAATCAGCCAGCAAATAAGCATTCATTAAGTACTGAATGTGTGTCAGGCACTGTGTTAAGAACTGGAAATACAAAAAAAAGGCAGAAACATTGTCCCTACCCTCAAGAAACTCAGTCTAAATGGAGAAGACGAAAAGCAAATAACTTATACAAAAAAGCAGAGATAATCTCAAAAGGAAGGCTCTAACATTAAGGGGTTATAAGAAAAAACTTCCTCTAGAAGATGAAATCTTACATGGAACTTAAATGAAGCCAAGAGGCAGAGATGAAGAGGGATGACATTCTAGGAATAGAGAGTAGTCCAGAAAAATACCTAGATTTTGGGGATGGATGGTTTTCTGTGAAGAACAGCATGGAGGCCAGTGTCTCTGGATTGAAGTGTTTGGGAATGAGTAAATTGCAAGAAGACTAGAAGCATAAGAGGGTAGTACATGAAAGATTTTGAAAGCCAAAGAGGGAATATACAAGAGATTGCAAAGTTAAAAATCTATAGACTCTGACAATAGATTGAATCTAAGATATGAGAGAAAATGAAAAATACAAAATAACTCCAAGGTTTTGAGCCTGACGGACTGGAAGGATTGTGGTATCCTCAATTGTAACAAGGGAATTTGTAAGAAGAAAGCTTTTATAAAATAAAAAAAAGAAGAAAACTTTTAGGGAAAAGATAATGAGTTCAGTTTTGACCCAGTGGAGATTTCTACGGGATATCCACTTTGAAATGTTTAATAGGTAGTTGAAATGCATTATTGGAGGTAAGGAAAAAGGTTAGAGTTGGAAAAGTAAATGTGAGTCATTGGCATAGAAGTAATGGAATCCATGGGTGCTAACAGAAGCAAAATAGAACAAAGAAAGAAGAGAAAAGGCTCAAGACAAAGCCTTGTGGGACATCCTTGGCCTGTGGTGGCCATGACCAGGATGAAGTTTCAGCAAAGGAAACTGAGGAATTATCAAGTGTATAGGAGTAGACCCAAGATAGAGTATTGTCATGGAAACCCAGAAAGACAAGACTGTTACAGAGTAGAGAGTAATCATTGGTACCAAAGGCTGAGGAGAAGTAAGAAAGATAGGGATTGAGAAAAGGCTATTGGATATAGCAACTTAATCATTGGTAACTTTGTGGAGACCTGTTTTCCTTGAACGATGAGGTCAAGAGCCCAATGTAAAGAGTTGGTTATTGTCCTCTGTGCTCAAAGAGAACCTATGTGAGTTTTCTGTAAAATAGTCTTTTAAGCAAATATATGTTTGGCATTCGAACAATGTGGCCAATCCATCTGAGTTGTGATCTCTGCAGTCTGAATGTTTGGCAATTTAGCTTGAGAAAGTACCTCAGTGCAATTAATCCATTCTCTGTTGCATCTTAGCCTCAGAGGATACATTGAATGCACAATTATCTGTGAACAAAAGTTGTACATCAACTTTTTGTCTACTTTAGTCTTGGCTTGTAGCCTTTTCAAGTTAAATAATTTATCATCAGTGCTATAGCTGACTTTGATGCTGATTTTGTCCTTGTTGAAGGGGTTTGACAACATCATTGAAAATATCATGGTAAAAAGGATGGGGGGGGGACAACACAAAGCCCTGTTTCATTCCATTGGTGACTGGGAAGGTTCAAGAGCATCATCCATGA